>NW_011889063.1:538502-561057 GCF_000151845.1 Pteropus vampyrus | reverse complement strand
GTGGAGCCGCAGACGATGAAAAGGGGGAGCAAAGGCCGCACGCCCTGGCTGACGGGGCGAGCAGAGGCGCGTCCCAGCGGAACTGCTCTCCTCCCCTTGTCCGGTGACCTGCCCCCGACCTGCCAGTGGCCCCTGCATTTCTCCAAGGCGTAGGCTCGCTGAGCCCTGTGCACAGGTCGTTCCTTCACGGCCACTGTCATAGGTCACAGTGGTGACGTGAGCATTCCTGCACATTTTAGCAGGTAACAGGTCCTGTGCAGCTGGACACAAGGATCGAAGAGTTTGAGCCTCTGGGTTGGCATCTTACCTCGGTAGCCGTGCTCTGATTAGCTCCATTTTCCAGCAAATATTTTACAACATCGATGTGGTTCTCTTGGGCAGCCATGTACAAAGGAGTGAAGCCATTCTGAGGACAAACGATAAAAAAGATAACTTCAGTCATCTGCGAAGTTTAAACCCGGGAAGAATACAAGACAAGGAAAGAGAAAACACTATGAAGTAAACCTTTGCAATGGTGAAACATACCATATCTTCACAGTGAGTAAGTAATACAAATATTTACTACTATAGAACTAGATAAAATCAGAGTGAACCCATCCTCACACATAATTTCTAAAAGAATGAGGAGAAAAAGGTATGGCAGAAACATTTCCCGCATTCCTGTCTTCATTTCGGCACCAGAAATTCACATTTCTCACCACTTAACACCGTGTGAAAGATATTTAGTATTCTAATGCTTATATATTCTATAATATACAGAATTTTCACTATATATAAATATATAAAATGTTTACATACTGTTGTCTATATTAACCAATTCATACACTATTTAAATGGACCACCATTATCTTGAATGTACGCAGGTTAGTTAGCACCTTAAAAAGTATAAATTATTACTCATTCCAGCATAGGCTAGGAGAGATCGCAAATCTGATTGAAAATAAAAAATCTGTATTTCAATGTTTTGATTGAAGTAGCATGATTTATACTGAACATCTTATTTTGTAAAGCCACTCTGAAATTCTTACATTCATTTACTCGATTATTTATTAACACGCAGCCACTAGCAGCTGGGCCATCACTGGGAACAGTGATAAACAAGACAGACCCTGTCCTCACGGAGCACTCGCTCCGGTGACATTACACCACTGTGACGTAGTCACAGATTTAAAGACACCATGAAAATTTCATAACTTCAGTTGAAAACTAAGTTTAAACTGACACATTTTCTTTTCATTAGGTACTTTGCTATATATAATAACTCATAAAAGAAAAAAAAACAAAACTTTGTAAAAAATGAAATAATTTATAAACTCTGAAATCTAACAATTCTGTCCAAAAATAGTCACAGTCTTAAGCACAGTTGACTCCCTGTAAAATCCCATCACTAATGAGACCAAGTGAAACACAGACCAGACAGCGGGGTTTTCAAAAACTGAAAAGGAGAGAAAATAGCTCTTGAAAAATCCATCTATATATATTGTGTAAGTGTGGACGCATCATTCAAATGGCCAAGAGCCAGCAAAATTTAAGCAGAGTATACAAGTAGAATAAGAAATTTTAAATATGATTATCAAAAACAACCTGCAGCTTCAAATGGGGGAGCAGTGTCCGCACCCAGGGGCTACCGTAAGAGGAATCAGCTGACCACGTGCAGGGTTTGGGAAGCGCGCGCTCGCTCGCTGGACAGCACGTCTTTGTTAAACACGGCGAACAGGTGAAACCCTGTTTGCTCAGAGGAGCGAAGAGGTGGTGGAAGGGTGGCATCGGAGATCCGGGGGCATGGGGACCACGAGTGGGTGTGCAGTAGGGACGCAAAACGCGGACACAGACATCCAACAGGGCGGCGACCGCTACACGGCCCCTGACACCCAGAGGAAGGGGACAGGCGGGGCTGCCAGGTGTGCGAGGGAGATGTGCTGTCCTCAGAGCTGGTTCCTGGCTTGACAGGGACCCCTCCAGCTGAACCAGGCAGAGGGCCCAGAGCGGGGCATGCCCAGCTGGTCCCCCCGCCCCGCAGACGCCCGGCGCTGGCGCTCTCTCAGGCTTCTCCCTGCGTCCAGCCTCCCGAGGGTGCGTGCTCTGCACGCTGGAGCGGGCAGGCTGGTGTTCCCCAAGGCATCCACGTGCTGGTCCCGGGGACCTAGGTCAGTTCCCGTGGCAACAGGGCCTGTGCTGCCGTGACTAAGCTAAAGGTCTCGCTGGGGAGGGAAAGCTGGGTCAGCCAGGGGGCAGTGAAGAGAATACAGGGCTCCACAGGAGGGCGGCGGAGGATGGCTTTGGAGGTGGAAGAGGGGACCTGACCCAAGGGAAAACAGTCTCAGAGCCTCGGGGGAAACCAGCAGCTGGTTCAGACTTCAGACTTCTAAGCTGGTCGGGGAGTCGACGTGTTATCCCAGCTGCGGACTCTGGTAATTTGCTGCAGCAGCCAGGAATCTCGCGTACACCCCGCGCTGTCTGCCGGGCAGGGCGGGGGTGCAAGGGGGACAGAGCTCGAAGGGGCAGGTTGGCATGTCCACGCCTTCGGGGTGACGCTCTTGCGCTGTGGCTGGAGCCAGGGGTGGGCAGAGAGGAGGGGCCGGCTGTGTGACCAGCGCCAGAACCAGCACCGCCCTCGGCCAGCCATGCAGGGAAGTCCACGGTTTCGGAGGGACCAAATGTGTACCCGTCACGTGTCACAAATATGTGTTTGTCCAGGAGGAGGACAGGGCTTACTTACCCAGGAGCTTCCTAGTCGACATGTGGCTTTTTCTTCTGAAAACACTGTAAGTGGGCCTCTCCGCACTCTTGGCCTGGGCCCTGCACGGGGCGGCACTGAGGTGACGGCCTGCAGCATAAGGGGGACCTCGGCTGGCGGGCGTCGTGAAAGCCCCGTGTCTGCTCCATGATGGGGACCGGGGCTGGGAAGGGCAGTGGTGACAGGAACAGTTCCCGAGCTTCTGCCACAGGCACTCAGGCCCAGGTGCGTGGACTGCACTCTGCAAGTGACCACAACCGCAGGCCCCATTTGCCAGGGACAGTTGAGTCCAGCACAGCCTCCTGAGTGACTGTGAGTGGAGGCTCGGTGGACAAGGAGGCAGATGGCCTCACGCCTAGGACGGTCCTGCGGCATGAGTGCTGTCCCCATGTGAACTGAGGCGGCCAAGGCTCAAGTACTTGGGTAACTTGGCCAAAGTCTCCCAGGTAAGAAGTGACCTGAGTGACAAACGGGAACCAGTTCACAGACAGTCTTCTCCCCTGTGAAGGATGCAGGCCTCGATCCCGTCCACGTGTGGCCCTCAGCCCAGCGCGGAGCACTCTGCTGCGGACCCTGAGGGCGCCCAGGGGCTGCCCTGACCTAGGCATTGGCGTCTGCACGCGTGAAGCCCTGGCAGGCGCGCTGTTCCTAAAGCTCACTTTTTAAGCTTCCTCAGGTGACAAAGAACCACCCGGTGGCTTGGGGCGGGGAGCACCATGGCCACATGTGCGTTGCAGAAAGCTCTCTCTGGTGACCACATCTACCTCGGTTTAGGGTGCTGGGAGACAAGCACACGATTAAGAGATTGATCTGCTTTGCAGTATTTGCAACAGTGTAGACGAAAGGGAGGCAACCGAGCCCTGCCAGCGCCTGGGCTGGGAAGGGGGGTCACTGATACTTAATGCGTGACGTAAGAAGGCAAGGACGATCGCCACGGCCCGAAAGATGCAGGAAGTTACCCTTCCTAACTCACTGAGCCCGCCGGAAAATGTCAGCCCTGCCTCTGGGCAGCTGGCCCTTTACCACACCTATAAATGTTCCAGCAGAGCTTCTACCTTCACACATAAATGGGTTAACGACACAGGACGGTGGCTTCTTTCCACGCATCCAGGTGCCTCCCAACATACGACGTCTCCCTATTTTTCTCAAATCACCTGACCGCATGTAGGTATGAAAGTCTATGTATTTCCTCCTTGTTGGTATAAAAAAGTTAGAGAGCCACAGCTGGCCGGTCCCTGGAGGGTGCCAAGAAGGTCGGCATCATCATGACTGTGCTTCCAGTGTGACCAGTGGGCGCCTCCACCAACTGGCCGCTACATATTTTGAACATTTCTCCTCCCCTTAGCTGATATTAAATATCTGCATTCATTTACATTTATTCGACAAAGCTGTGTGGCAACTCTGGCTGCCAGGCACCACTCCGCTGTGGGGGTTCGGGGTGAAAGCAGAGGCCCTGCCCTGCCCATCAGGCGCCCGGTCCAGGGGCTGGGCTGGGCGCATGCCGCCGAGACATCAGAGGTCAGTGCACGCACAGGTCATTAGCTTCTTTAAAAAGGTTACGTGTTGGATATAAGGAGAACACAGAGGGACAGAGAACTCAGCTGGATGAGGAAATTAAGTCTGAAGGACATCATGGGAGTGACAGCTGGAAACACTGGGAATGACTTGGTTTGAACTGAGTCACAGAAACCCTGGAGCTGGGCACATGAAGCAGGAAGCAGGAAAGGGACTTACAACAAGGGAGACCCAGGGAGAAGGTACACGGAACACATGGGCATCTGTGGAGAAGGCAGGTGACCAGTGGGAGAGGGGACTGAGACGGGGGGCGGGAAGGGGGGCAGTAAGACCCACCTGGGGGAGGGAAGGAGTCTGAAGTTTATGCTCAACTCTGGGGAGTCGCTGACACTTTTAAGCAGGGGAGGGGAAGGTGACAGGGTCACACTTGCATTTAAAAGAGATTATTAACTTGCCAGGAGTGGAGAGGATGAATTGGAAAATGGCCAGGGTATAGTCTGGGGGAGTAAAAAGAAGGTTTTTATGATAATCCAGTTGAGAAGTGAGGATTAGAAATAATAGGATTTGTTGTATTTATGTAATTATATTCTACTTCATGCTTTCAAAGGTTAGAAGTGTTTCCAGTCTATATGGTTTATTAGTCATTGATAATATTTCTCAGGTTTGTAAAGTTATAACACTCTTCTTTTAAAATTGCTGTTTTGAGAATTCAAGCACTTGTAATATTACAAAAAATATTTCCCCATTTTCATTAGTGATATAACTATGAACCGCTGATCAGAGTTTAGCCACTGGTGAGAACTTCTTTGGGTATTGGATTATCTAGGAAAATGAATAAATACAAGCTAATATTTATATATCCTCGAGTTTTTCAGAATATTGTTAAAGTAAATCTATTTGACATCTGTATCTCATTTCAAAGAAATCATACGGACACAATAATGTCAGTATGCAAAGTAATAAATGGTTTAGAATCAATGTTTTGGACAATGACTAAAACTCTGAGAACTATCATCACCTGTTTTTCAGGATCTTAATTTTGTCAGCACATATAAGCTTACTCTTTCCTTACGCAAGATCTGTCTACTGGATGACTTGAAATGATGGATCATATAAAGTTATTTTTACCTTAATCTAAGAATCAACGTAACTATTCAATTCAATGGCTCTTTTTTACAGCACCAAATTTGTTCTAAAAATTTTCACCAAGGCACTGGACCAGGTGTTTTGAAAGTCACAAATATGGATGTAATAGTTCCTGCCCTCAAGGAGTCACAGAACACATGTGGACAGAATCGCCTACGGCTCAACACATGCTGCGCCTGCCCGGAGAGAAGCACGAGCAAAGCGACCGCGCTGGGGAGCGACAGCGCGGTGAAGACGGTGTCTGCTCCGGACCGGCGCCTGGGCCCGAGAGGACATCGGGGGCCTTCGTGAGACCAAGATGTAGCTCTAGGGAGAACGCATGCCTTCGCTGTTCTTTTCTTTTCCTGTTTCATTTGTACAGGAAGCTGAGTGTGTTTGCTCCAGGCGTGTACTTCACTCAGGAGTTCTGTTCTCGAAGCCTAATATTGAGTCTAGTGAATAGTAAGTAGAACTACTGAACGTGAGCAGGAGCCAAAGCAAGAATGCATCTTGGAAAAAATGTCAGACAAGTCTAAAATGTTTTTAAAAATAATTCAAAGATCTCTTGGCCAGAGAGATAACAGAAAACTGCAATTCATGGGTGACATAACCACCTGGCTAAAGATAGACCTGACATGATTTCACAGCTCAAGCACAAGCCAAAACGGGGTAAAGGGATCATGAAGCCTGCGAACGGTGCGCGCATCACCGTTCTCTGCACACTCCTCGTTCCTTCTGGTTCTCACCTTTGGTCCTACGCTGCCAAGCTTATTAAGCATATTTCGGTGATTCAAAGAAACCGCCCTATCTCTCTAGGTTAGAACGTTAACGCTACACGGGACACACCATTTCATAGCTGAGCGACTTGAGTCGAGACTGAGTGGATGGACGCCAAGTGGGCCATCCAGCCGCAGAGGTCAGAGACACGATGGGAGGTGAGTGGACGCGGCAGGTGCAGAGATGCTGGGAAACACGTCACCAGCCCTTGTAACCTTTCAGGCCTTGACACAGTGTCCCCTCTCTGAGAGGCTTTGCTCGGTACCTGTCACAATGCTTAGCACGTTACAGGCGCTCGATAAACATTTGTTACACGGCTGAGCAAATCAAGTAGAATAGGGTCCGAGTTCCTTTCATGTCTGCAGTGGTTTCAAAATGCAGCTTCGAATTCTTTGACACCCCTCCTTTCACATGTGGAGCTCAGTTCCCGTCCCTTGAACGTGGCCAACACAGCGATCAGAACGACAGCAGATGACTGGAGGCTGCGTGAAGGCTCCGCCACGCCTCGTTCTCTCTGGCAGCACAGCTCTGACGGAACTGCGCCGCCGCCTCGTGACGACACTCAAGCACGGCCTGCGTGGAGACTCGGGTGAACAGAGGCTCCAGCAACAACCAGCGCCAGCTTGCCACCTAAGTGAGAAAGGCAGCTTAGGGTGAATCCTCCAGACCCAGAGAAGCCTTCGAACGGCTTCTGTCCTGGGTGACACCTTCACTAAATCTCATGAGAGGCTGAGCTGTGATCACACAGCTGAGCCACTACAGAACCCCTGCTCCACAAACACTGTGATAACCATGTTCACTGCTACTTCGAGCCACTGAATTTGGAGCTCCTTTGCTTTGCAGCCACAGCTAGCTCGCACACGTCCAACAAGGTTGCACCTGCCCTGCCCTGCCCTGACCTGCCCTGCCCTGCCAAGCACACCTCTCAGCACGTACCCAACGCTGCTTCCTTTCTCTTTAGGAAGGAAGTTACTTCCAAATTTTCAAATTTTCTAGTCATACAACTGTCTCCAAACACCATCTTACCTAGAAACTACAAAAACTAACTATCAAACACGGTGGCGCTATTTAACGCTGACTGAGCTCTGACTTCAGTAGCGTGTCCCCAACCCCAAAGCACCAAGACCATGGTCCCTGGACTGGGCTGGGTTCCGAGGAGGAGCTATACAAGGGATCCTTCCAGTAGAACGGAGGGTCACCAGAGCTACAAGTGACCGCAACTGGGAAAGACTGAGTCTTTGCATTAGTAAGAAGGAATGAGTGGAGCAGGTGGCTTCTGTGTATGTGCTTAGATGAAGCAACCTAGTCTGAGAGTTTGCAAATTACAGTTTTAAATCTTGATAATACTCTTAATGCCATGTGCCACTTGCTCGTTTTCTGAGAGTATTACATGTACTTTCCATGTCTACTGTAAAACTCACCACCCATTACACAATCAATTTCAATGGGAAAAAATGGGAAGTTATAGATGGCTCTGGGTTTGAACCTAGCGAGAGTGGCACTTCCCTTCCAATGCAGCCTCTCCTATGCAGGAAGGTCAGTGTCAAGATTTAGGTGTTTCTCAAAGCAGAATCCTCCCCCAGCCTCAGCCATGCTGCGAGCAGGCTGGCCCTCACCCAGCGGTCAGCGCTGGTCGGGGGTGACCACTCTAGCTGCCATCCCGGGTACTGACTATCACATTCTTCCTCTCCATTAGCCTTACGAGAGAGAAGGTCAGGAAGCATCCCCAAATTATCACCCAGCTTTAAGGTCAGGATGATTCAAATAATTTCTCTAAATATATGGTAAACACACAGCTGCAAAGGATATAAAAATCCAATGGGTACTACTAATTGCAGTCACAAAAATAAACACTGTTCTGTGTATTCCACGGGTATACTTAGGGCAAAAGAACAAAAGATGCAATTATACACTTGCTTGGTAGTTAAGAAGGTATTTTATTAATTAAAATACCGTACAAATTTTCTCAGATGATCTAAACTTGACAATTCTTTATCAGGGTTAAGACTACAAGTTATCTCAACCACCTTATCTGCAAAGGTCCCCTTTAAGGGATTATAGCTAAACCACTAAATGACGTTAAAATGATTAACGTTCTAAACCTAGGGAGGTTAAATTTTATGGCGTATTTACCAAATCATCTTGTCTTGTCCAGAACTACACTATTCAGGCCATTTAATAGAGAAGACTATGGCCCATCATCACTCAGCCACAGGAAGTAAGAGCGGGGTCTGAACCCCAAAGGACTCCAGACTCGGGGCACCCTCCATGCCCCTTAGCTGCCCCCTTCCGACCAGGATCAAAGTGCCTCCAAGAACACCCACGCTCCCATCTGGGAACTGGATGACGAACCGCCGCCTGTCTTCCCCTACGCCACTCACTAGAGACGCGCAGGAGAGCTCTGACCAGCCATGGCCGTGAACGTGGCACAGCCAGCTCCATGGGCAACGTCCTCGTGTTCTCCTGGACACCAGAATCCCTCCAGTGTCTATTTCCAGTGGGCAAGAAATTTAGGGGGGTGGTTGACAGGAGAGAGAAGGCTACACACTTTGTATTTGTGACTTACCCTGACAGCCCGGTGAAATTAGTAGTGTATCTCTACACGATTCAAGGGAATGAACACTCACAGGGATGAAGCAGCATGCCTCAAGCTCCACACTACTTCAGGCATGGAGATGGGGCCGGAGCCCACAGGGAACGAATCCTGAAGCTCATGCCCTTTCTACCACACTATTCTGCCATGCGCTTGAGCAGCAAGTGGGGCAGTATTTTATCATGTCTGGGTATTGCTAGCCATCAGAAACACCACTGAAAACACTGTGTTCCCACTGCATCTGCCATAATCCCTGCTTTCAGCTACTCAAGGATAAAGTACCAAGAAAACACGTGAACTATTTGACATATTTCAAGTTAATCATTTCAGTTAGCCCTATACATCAGCTTGAACTAATCTTCCTAAAACTACTGGAGTTTACCTAACTTATTTGAACTTCGTATCCATGAAAGCCAAAAAAGTCCCTTCTTTATTTACCCAAGTATGAAGTAGTGTTTTCTTGTTTGCAATTGAAGGCATCTTAGTTGACAGAGACATCTACACTAAAATAGAGCTTATACTATTGCAATGAGTTTAAAATAAAGCATTTTCCAGGAAATTTAAAATATCACAAAGCGTATCGCAAAAATAAAAGTATTAAAAGCAAAATTTACTATAATTATGTTATAAATATATAATTCAGTAACCCTGAGATACATCTGCAGAAAAAATATGAAAGATGTTTAAGAATGAGGTTAAACTACAAAAAAGCAGGTGGATTATTTTCAGTAAGGAAATAAATTTGCTCTTCCAAGTGTTGAGATTTTTAAAATAATTTTTTTCTGTTTGAGAGGCTAATGTAAAGTAAGGTATTCAGTGGTAGGTTTTCTTCCATTGTTATTTTTGCACATATAATGCTAACTTTTATTTAAGTTGTCAATAGAAATGGCAAGTTTATCTGTGCCTGGATTAAATGCTTTCTCATTATATCACATACAATTTTATAATAATCTATATAAATGTCTTTATGTTGTGTATATAATAATTTTAAAATAAAAGCTAAAATTAAATTTGCAGATGTTGTGCCCTTATTATTCTCTACAGAAGTAATGAAAATGTCTCAACATTGAAGATAAAATTTTAACATAAAGTTAAGAATATTTTAATATCAAAACAAAATAGAGTAATTCCTTGATACATTTTCTTTAAATAAATTTTTCTATTTTCGAATTGCTGAACAACATCGATTACTAGGTTCAGATCCTTAGTATGTAATAATTTGCTTGGCATATATAGCAAGTGCTTTAAAAATGTATATTTTTAAGCAACTTCATAAATGACCCAGTAGCTTAGAAGAGGAAATGTGCCACCTCCAAAAGCAAAAATACTGAGAAAATTAAGTCATAACAATCACTGTGGGGTGCTTTTATTTTCCCTTGACAAAGTCAAATCCATAAACCTGAAATAATTGTTTTGAATTAAGCCATAGTAATAATTTAATTGCTTATTGTTTTATCATTTTGAGGTTGAGTAAATATAACAGGATCAAAGAATTTCGACTCTCCAGATCAAAATACTGAAAATAAGCTATAACTCTTTTACTTCTCTTATACAATATACCCCCAAAAATGTTTTTAAATTAATGATTACCACACAGGTTTCTTATTTCTGCTCAAGTGTCTCTGAGAAAATAAAATGCTCTTCCGAGTCTTTAAAAACACATCTAACACATCAAAACACCATATGGTTCATTTGGACCAAGCCGCTCACAGCCCCATGTCTGATAACTGCCCCGCTCCCCCGCTGCCCCCCACACCCCCGCATGGCACCTGGCGGCCTGAGCTTTGGCAGGGCACACACAAGGCAGTATGCAGCACCCCGTCGATGCTCAGGCCCGCATCCACCAAGTCCCGTGTCCAATGAGATGAAATGACCGCAATGTCAATCATTTTTGCCATTCAATGATTAGAATATTTTGCATGCCGATTCAAAAATTGAAACATACAGTCGATAGCATGCAGACACTTAAACACACTCCATTTGAATTCAAACATTTTTTCTTAATTTTCCTAAGTAAAAATTTCCTTTTCTTTTATTCCAAAATATTTCCTATAAGTTTTTTCAGTCTTTCAACAGCGCTCAATCCAATGCCATTCTTCCCTCTTGTCTAATATTAAAGTTTGGGATATAACTGAGGTCCCATTTCACATCCTATCAGAAGTGAGAACAGGACCGGGAACGCACACGGATTCCGGAACGTCTGAGCATCAAGGACAGTCCGAGGCAACAGAAGCTGCCGGAAACTCTGCCCTGCTCGCGGGGCAGTGGCGCTGACTCACCCCTGGCTAAGCTCGGTCAAAAGCCACTGCGGTGTCAGAGCAGGCAGTGCCTCAGGGCAGTGCCGAGGCCAAGAAAGGAAAGAGCACCAGGAACATGGCCAGCCCCCAGGGATAACTCGCTATTTAACAGCTGCTTAACACATTCTAGTTCTGAACTTGCCGAAGATACAACCTCAAAGAATGAATACTATCCATGTAATGACATAGAAACTTACATGGACGACACATGGAACCACCTGTCACATACTCAGACAGGTGTGCTGTGGAGTATTTATTTCTCATTTAGACCTTGAAATACACTCACATTCACCAAGGACACACACACACACACACACACACGCTCATGTAGTTAAAACATCTCCCTGCAGTCAGTTGAAGAAGGCTATCAGGGCAGATGGGAATAAGCATTCGTTGCAAAAATCTCATGGTAACAAGCAGAACTCAGGGGCCAGTGCAGTAACAGAACACTTGGATTTTGGCAGCCATAGAAATAAGGAAAATGTGATAGATGATGAGAGCTGTCATATTTTTGAGGGAAAAAATCTTGCTGCTTCCCATCTAGAATCTTTAGTTCATACAATGGACACAGAAGACACAGAGGTAGTCATCTGAAGGTGCCTGAGGCCGTTCCTTGGAAGGACTCTCCCAAGCACCTCTATGTCAGGGGACGAATCTTCACCCAGGGAAATAAAAAAGTGGCAAGGTTAAGTCATGTACCCCCTGAAAACTGTGACTGTGACATCTTCACCAAGACAGCATTTGTCTTTCTCTATCTGGTTTACTTCACTCAGCTTCGTGCCCTCCAGTGAACTGTTCTCTAAAAGTAATTTTAATGCTGGAATGCTACTAGGATATGAGATCATTCCATTCCATGCAAAATTTTAAAGACTTCAGTTGTCATCATTTTCCTGTTGAACTTGGGATGCCGAGAAATACAGATGCTCTTACAAAACTGTAATCACCCAGCAAGCTGATTTTCAGAGTCAAAAGCAACACAAGTATCCTGACTTCTTTCATATCCCTGGTTCGAATACAAGTACATGCCTTTGTCTTAACTTCAGAGAATCTGAATTATAATAGTAATTTCCTCGATTTAAAAGACCAAGAAACTTATTAAGAAAAAACCAAATATATATGTATATATTTGGAGAAAAAAAGCGGAAAACAAAAGCTTTTTATTGGAATCTGTGAACATGGATCCCATCTTACAGACTCTGTGTGTGTGTGTGTGTGCGAACGCATGCGTGTGTGTGCGAACGGAATGTTCCATTATGATGTTTGTTTTGAGAGCCAAGGACAGCTCTGCAGCCATGTGGCAGCAATTCAGTGAGATGGGCATCCTGGACAGCTGTGCGGGCTTTCTCCCTCTTCACCACCCACCTCAAATTATTTGGGACAACGGATGAGGCCAACAAAGAAAGAACTGTAAGGAGCCACACCTGAAAAGATACCCATCCCTGCGTATGGTGGGTGTACGCACCTCTCAGGTTCTGGGAGTATAATCAATGGTCGTGTGATCTTGTAATTGGCATTAACGGTCATGGTCTGAAAATCTGAAAGCTAACAAAACAACAGCCTAATCATGTTTGTTGTACAAACAGAAAAGTCTTCTTTTGGAATAAAATGTCCAAGACCGAAATAACCAAGAGTGGTGAGCATAAAACAGGCAAAAGGACCCAGGAAATATGACATTGAGAATACCAAATCGGAGTATCTTGTTTGGACTCTCCATGAAAATAAGATGAAAGGGGAAAAAATGGTGTTTGTGGAATCCTCATAAAAGGACTGAAGTACTCTAAATTCCAAGAAAATGTAGAACCATGTAGACATAGATAAGAAAAGATGAACTCCAAAGATACTGGAGAACTGTATCTCAAGAAGCACTCTCCCGTCTCTCACATGTTAAACCGTGTTAGGTAAAGGGGCTCTCCGGGAGGTCTGAGCTGGGTGGGCTCACAGGGCAGTGGGTAGAGCCCCGGGCCTCCCCACTGAGAGGTGGAGCTGCAGATGGCTTCATGGGAGCCAGTGGACGACGCTGAGCACTGCTGGCGGGAAGGTGTCCCTACCAAGTGCCCACGGGGTTGTGGCCCCATCACTATTTTATTATGAGACCTTGGTTTTCCTACCTGTGCCTCGATTTTCCCAATATACAAAAAGAGAATCATCATGGCTGACCCCATCACCGTAAAGATAAAGTGAAAATACACTTTAACAGTGAGTGTGAGAGCCAGATGTCACTACTGGGCTGCAGTCTGTGGCATCTACTCTGCCAACCCACAGCCAGCTCCCTGGACTCACACTCCTTAAAGGGTCTCATGGGGGTCTTGAACACACCCCCCTTTTTACCAAATTGCGGCCCCCCGTCCCCCCACTCTGCAGCTATCGGGAGCTCCAACATCACAGCCTCCGCTGCATAAGGTGAAGACAGTCCCCATGCCCCACATTTCACTCAGCTTCTCCTTCTCCAGAGGGATTATCTGGACTCGTTTGCTTTTTTAAATTATAGTAAAATATATACAACATAAACCAATTTGCTTTGGAAAAAACAAAACCCAGATATTTTCAAGGTAACTCTGCCTTGTTACAGTGGGCATTCTGATTTAAAAGATTTTATAGACAGAAAATATAATAAAGACATAAAGGAAAAATACTCTTATATGAGGAGCAAAAATGTCACATTTTTGTAGAGAAAGTTAAGGGGAAATTTCTCAGCCAGATTTCCTTGGCGGCAACAGCAAAATCCCTTCCTGTCCTGGACAGGAGTAAAAGGAATTTTAAAAATTATTCTCCGGACTCTGCAGAGAAGGCAGAGCTGTTGTGGGAACGAGGGGAAGCAATTCCGCCGGGATGGAGATCATGGGCGAGGAGGGAACCATCTTTGTTCGTCATCAATAATGACACAGTGAAAAAACATCAATGAAGAGAAGGTACACAACACCCTTGGGGTCAATATCATTATCTGTACTATTATTACTATTAAACAGGTGCTGTTAGGAATGACAGAAGACACACAAATTCTCATACATGAAGAGTATACGTGTACATGTTTAGCCTCCAATCATATATCTACGAGTATTAGGCCAAATCCCAAAACTATAAAGAAGTGTGAGATAAATCACCTGCTCCCAAGACGTTAACCACCTTGCAGAAATAGTAAATATACATTTAAAATAAACCTGAGATGGACAAATATCAGTGGGTAAAAGTGCTACAAAAATTTAAACTTAGCACTTGAGAATATTTGTAAAACTTTTTCAAAGTATAATTTCTTTGCTAATATATAATTGGAACGATTTTTAGAAGTCTTATCTCTAACAGGTGTACACGTTATAAAAGTAACATGCAAATGCCCAGATAACTGGAAAGCGCCTCAGCATGATTTGCGTAGGACTGCTTGGAGGACGTTAAGATGCCAGGTAAAGATTTTCTCAAAGTGCCTGTGTTTTCAGGAAGCAAGCAGCCACCCTCGAATCACTCTAATTTGGCCTCCAGCCCATGATTCTGCATTCACTGTGGTCCTGAGCTCTCCACGCCACTGAATCCAGGAGACCCAGGGCCACAGCTGGAAAGCCAATGGTCAGGCGATACGTAACATCACGGGAAACCGGGCTCGGGAGAAACCAATCCCTGCTGAGTGCAGAAACTTGGTGTGTTATTGTATCGATCACATCATTCTACTTAAAATACTTAAATTGCTCTGCTGGTGGTTCTGGAATTCTGCATGGATTCAGGACACTGACTACCAAATCGACCCTGTGTCCTGTGAAGGTGAGCTTCTCACAGGTCTCATAGTTTACACAGAGAATACAGAAAAATCCAGATGTATGCCTCTCCATGACCCACAAGCCCTGTAAATGTTTACTGAACACATATTCCTTGGAGATTTTCAGAGAGTTTCTAAACTTCTTAATTCAATAATAAACTTCGTGGTCCTTTTCCAAATAACTCAGAAGTTCATCAAAGGCAAAGGACTAGGCAGCCGCCAATGCTCCTAACAGACTCTTCTGTACTTGCCTTGCATGTTCTTAGAGAGATGGAGGAGAAGGCGTAATTTGAGTACAATCAGAATTTATGTGGTGCGTTTGGGATTCCTATGCCCTTTTTCTGGTTCTCAAAAGGAAGTGACTGTCCAGCTATGATGAGCATGGCTCCTACCCCTTTACCTGACGTTCGCAACTGTCACAGAAGAAATCTGTATCTTAAATAAGACAGGACTGACGAGAATCATACACAAAGGACTCATATCCAACATCGCTTAAAACAAAGATTTTGGAATTTGTTCATACACAGAGCAAAATAATCACCCCGTTTTATATAAATTCTTACATTTTAATTTTAGTCATCAAATTATGAAATATTCTCATAATAATTTTTGTTAATTGGCAATGATGGCTACCTAAATTCTATTATAGCAAAATACGTCATAGGCCTAATCAAGTGACTTAGGCATTGAAGAAAACATCCTAAATTTTAATTATTAATTTTTCTCACTCTAAATGATATAAAAATCATTTTGAAGCTATTTGTCAGGATTCCCAACAATGTAAATCTTAAATTGAGCTAACTGATATAGTACAAATCTCTTAATGACAATACACGAAATTGCTACATTCGACTAGTCATTTTGAGAAAAGCAACCTGGTTCTTTCTATAGATACTAAGGACACTACCATCTGTGTGAACTTCTGGTCAGAAGGAATCTATGGGCAACAGAGCTTGACCAGGCTTTCATCTCCATGCTTCTTAAGGACACAAACTACTGATCCACGCACGTAGCTGAGTCTGTCTGTACTAAGTCTTACAGCAGCATTCTTATGCCCAGTTTTCCCCTACATTCTCCAAAGCAGCAGTTCTCAAAGTGCGGTTCCTGGGCCAGCAGGATTAGTGTTACCTGAGAGCTTGTGAGAAATGAAAGTTCTCAGGTGCCACCCCAGACCTGAACCAGAAACTCTGGGTGGTGACCAGAAACAAACATCTCAACAGCCCCGCAGGTGACTGTGGTGCGAAGGTCTGAGAATCTCTGCTCTACGGCAAGGTGTCCTCGCCTATTGCTGCAAAGAATAGTCTGTAGCCCTTAATCTGGAGTAGATTTTTAGAGTCCTGCATCTTGAAGCCCAAGATGCCATCATACTTTACAGAATATACAGGAGTTCTTTACACATGGTACCAATTAGAAATTTTTCCATTCAATAAAGATTTTAGAATGTGACAATCTCAATAAATGTCAAAATATTGCTATATATTTAACTAAAAATTTGGGTTATAAGGGGAAAATGTGCTTATTTAAAATAGTTTGATATTACAGAGATAAAAATGGACAATGCCTTACTTGTCATAATTTCAACAGATTCTTCCCTGTAATCAAAGCTGAAGAAAATAGGGCTGATTCTAACCTTGGCTCTTTAGCATGTAATGAGTCCAACAAGAACCATATCTAAACAATGAACCCACAGGTGACAGATATTCCTGTATGAAGGCCTTCAAAGGCAAGCTGATGAGGTGAGCCCAAGGGACGGATAGAAAAGAACTGGTTTATTTTGCCAATGGCCCCTGTGGTGTGGCCTGTGTATCAGAAAGCTAAAAACCTTTAAAATCCAAGAGAAGGACTGGATTTAATTATAAATATATGTGCCTCAATTTCTATATAAACACATAATAGATACCAAGAGTAAAGCTCTGGGCAAAGCAATATTTTCTCCCCTTTCCGTCAGAAAAAAATATAGGGCTAAGGTGTATAGTATGATGTATTTTGATTATTCTTTTAAAATTTTCCTTAATTTCATTTTGAGACTATGCAACACCCATCCTATGTAACTGTTACCGTGTGTGTCACAAGGCTGTCTGCCTGGCTCGTTTTCTTGTTTCCCTTGGCAGTTCTGTGAAGCCTGCACTTGGGTGGGATGTAACCACGGTAGTGTGAATCCCACTTGAGAGCAGATTTCCCACTGGAATGCTAACCTTTTGAGAATTTTTAAAATTTAAGGAGAAAATACTTTTATAGAGCAACACAACTTGCATAAGTAATTCATATTTCACAGATGTTGCTGTCATTCTGGAAAAAACAGTTTATACTCTTTTTTAAATGTCTTAAGACAATGACAGACCGTGCACCTGTCATATTTTCAGTTATATTAAGAGGGAGATCATGATACAGCAAAAAAAATAAATGTCATTGAATGAGTTAACAAAATAATTTGGCTGAAATAAATAACAGAAGTATTTACAGTAAATTTATCTACCCAACAGTAGGCTAGACCCACTGAGCAATTTCACAAAGCTGTTCCAACTTAAATCCACTTATGGAGGAGAAAGTCTGAGTGTGATACCTGAGACTGTGCGTTGATATTGGCTCCCTCCTTGACGAGAACTTTGACAACTTCTGCTTGTCCAGCCAGAGAGGCGATGTGAAGAGCTGTGTTTCCTTTCTGTTTTGAAGAAACAAAACATAAAATGTTACGAGTTTCCAAATTTCATAGAAATGGAAATGTACAGGCATTTTCAATTTTGCTGATTGTATCAAGCGGTGAGAATTAGCCATTCGATCAATATTGTAGCCAGTCTTGGGAAGGAATCATTTTTTTACCATCAAAGCATTAGCCATCCCATATAGTGTCTTCTCCTCCATCACAATTCTGTTACGTTACGAACATAGAAAGAATGAGTTCTTACCACTCACATACTATTGTGAGGGCTCAGTTGCCTTCTCTTTAAATGAGGTGCTTTAAGTAAGATTTTTTTCTGGATCTACAATTCTACAATTACAATCTATGATTAAAAGGAACCTATACTTTAAAATGTCAACAGAGTTTAAATAAAAGGAAAAAAGAAAGTCATAATAAACAATTAAGCAACCAAAGAGTGGTTGATTTAATGAATATATTACATTAATATGGGCCACTTAGGGAAAGCAAATATATTCAAACTGACATTCTTTAAATATTTGTTTAGCACTTATTTGATGTGGTCAAGATAAATGTTAATAAAAATGTTCATTCTCTCATTACGTTCAAAGTAGGAATTTATTGTATAGTGAGAGCTTATATTTTAACTTCTTTGGAGCTGCTAGTTTTCTGTTTGTTTTGGTTTTAAGTCTTCACGAGCACTGCTATCTAATATGCTGTGAGCAGGGCCAGCCACAATTTGCAAGTTATGCAAGCGGTGCTGGAAGTCCAAGTCACTGGCCCTTCTGCCAGCACAGTCCAGCATTCTGTCTCCTCCTGGTTAGCCCAGTGCCCTAGCTGCAGGCCTGCCTGCCTGCCTCTCTCTGCATCTCCTACAACCATGGGTTATCACAGGCCAGCGCTGGTTGGCAGGCTTGATCTGACTGGGTACAGTTTTTTTCCAAATTAAAATTTCACCTTCTAAAGACAAAGATTTGTCATCACTGATGATTTTTAAAAAATTTCTATTGTTTCTGAAATGACTCCCCAAAGACAAGATTCAAATATACTTCAGCAAAAGCAGACTGAACAAGGGAGCAAGTTTCTAGTATACCCAGCATCTTGTACATTTCTTTACATACGTTACAGTGACAGAATTTAATTTTACCCTAATAATTAAATCCATGATCCAAAATCTCTTTTCTATCAGAGTATAAAAAATTTATATTCTCTTACCAAGTTAAATGAATACATTAAAAGACATAACAATTTCATTAAAACATAAAAATTACTGGTTTATTTCCATTGAGATGTTTACTATATAAACTTAGTTTAAAAAATGAATTAACCTTAGTAAAATAGGACTGTTGACAGAGAATTATATTAATCTAGTCTCTATATCAATCAAAGGAAAAAAGCCAAACTATTAGAAACTAGAGATACAGAACTGTCTCGTCTGCTACGTCCCTAAACGAAACAATTCAAACTCTTCAACGTTTAACGCAAGAGGCTGCGATTTCAGTTCCGCTTATCACGAAGCTTTGTGCTCCAGCAAACCTCTGAAATGTGTAACCAGGGAAAGAAGCTTTAAATCGCTTCCTCTTTTCTAAATAAGTAAATTCTACCAGCATGAGCGTTACCTTGGTGGCGGAATCCACGGCGGAGCCTCTTCCCAGCAGCTCCTGGACAAGCCCCACATGGCCCTCCTTGGCAGCCAGATGGAGAGCGTTGAGTCCATTCTGCAAGGAGAAGAAACAAGGCCTCAGAAGTGGAGAGTTAGGAGGGAGACAGCTGTGCCCAAACCAAGTAGACAACCCAGCGAGAGACAGGCGCAGGTCTCTGCACTGTCCCCTTTCCTTTACCTCAGCTTGAAACTATTTCATTCAGAGAGTGTTTTTGAATCAGCGAGGCAAAGAGGTAAATATTAGAAATGTGGATTGGGCAACTTCATGTAAACACACTTTTATTTACACTTAGAAATATCTAAATACTTTCGTGTTGAGAAAAAGAGGACTGTATCATTTATTGTGCCAACCAGAAATAAAATTTTTCCCAGAACATAGATAGCTTTAAATAAATCCTATTTTTTAACAAATTGAAGAGAAATAGTCTTTTCATTGAAGGTGATTCGAAAGCCACAGGGCAATTTCTAAGGTAACATAACTTTGCAATGACAAAATTATGCTTAAAAGGCATTGAGTTCTTTAAAAAAAAATAATAATGATAAAGTTTATCTTATAGTCTCTGATAGTACTGTAGTATCCGGTTCTTATCTAAATTCCTGAAAACTTAATTACTCACCATAGCATTAAAAAAACCTTACTGAAGATTTCACTAAATATGATGTCCACATACATTATACTGGCTTAAAGCGTGAAAGGAGCCCTCATCAAGCATATAAGGAGAATCAAATATGAATTGCTATATGGCAAATTTCCTGTTTATGGTCATTGTAAATCTTGTACTTAATGATTTTCTTATGGAAAGTATTCAGGCTTTTACATGTGACTCAAAAATAAAGTAATATTTGCAAAACATGGTCCTGCTTTCTCACCAGCATCGACTTTGAGGAGCTGATATAGTTGTACTAGAAATACATTCACATCGTAGTATCTACATACTTCCTGGCACAAAACAATAGGAATTAAACCATTTTGGAAATTTATTATTATATGCCTAGAAAATTTAGCAAATGAATCAACGAAAAATAAAAACTTGAAAAAGATGGTGTTTTATGACTTCTAGTTTCTACTAATATGCAAATGATGTTAGCTGTGTTAACTACACATAAATTATTCAACAAATAAAAATTATTTTTCACTCCCTTTACCAGACCAAGGAAAGCATTACATTTTTTAAGTTGTTTTCTAAGCTAATTAGCCAAAACTCAGTCTCCCTGGTAACATGAAGTACTTAAAATAGATCTAACCTACTTCACAAACTCATTCTAACAATGGGACTACTGGGATGAACTTTCAAGGAGATAAGTGAGCTCGATGATATTTAAGGGCCTTTAATTTCCTGACATCTGTTTATTCTATATGTCCTTCAGCATGACATTTTATTGGTTTTCCTACATTGTTTATGAAAAGAAATCTTTTACTCTGTACTATGAGCCATTACGTAGATGTTTTTGGAGAGCAGGTTCATTATTTCAGTCAGTAAAAACCAAATATTCCAATCATTGGGAGCTATCTAGATGGCCAAGCAAACTAATATTAAAGAACTTTACATTTTAAGATGTTTATTCTAAGAAGTTGTTTTTCCTTTTCCTTGGTTCTGACCTCTACCTCCATCTGAGGTGTTGGAACCTGAAAGTTTGAAAGGCCCTTTGAGACACTCTAGTCCAGATATTCACCTGGCACTCAGGCCCAGGACGGACACAGAGTAGAGTTTCACCCAGTAAATACTGTTGGGTGAATGAATCTAAAGAGAGCACAGAGGGGCTATTTCAGTAAGGGTTACGGTTGCAATCAATCAAAACTATTTATTATGTATCTGAAAGAAGACAATTGAGCAGTCCTTAGAGTTTTCAAGTGTTCTATACATATCAGCACTTTTGTCCAAATGAGAATAGAGAAATTTGGTTTGGAGATACTCTTCCAGGTGCTGGAGTCCAGCCCATGGAACAACAGACTTACTCTGCCCAGGAATTGTTATGCGCTTTCTAAAATCTGATGCCATATAATTCAGGGAGTTCTCACTTGAGGGGCAAGCAGCAGGCTTGGTCAAATAACCAGGTCTCTCCATGTATGACTTTTGGGCTGGTTCACTCTTTATGAAGTCTCCCTCCAAAACTGGAGGTACGAGGAATCGTTTTACTTGCTCTTTTGCAATTTTTTCTTTTTTTTTTTTTTTTTAAGTTCCTTTCTGGTGACTTGTATACCTCATTAGAATGTTCTCATTAGCTCACTTTTACTTTTTAGAAATTATTTTACCTGATGTCAATGTTTATTTAACTTAAAAAAGTGTAACCTGTAAATTGAAATCCCTAACTGAGGAAACATGGAGGATTTCCCACCTTAAGTTCTCTGAAGCCCTTTATCTACCCAATTAGATCAGACCCTCCTGGACTAAGGCCCTGGCTTCTGAACTGTAATCACTGAATGAGAAGAAAGCATTTGCCAGTGATTTCTCTTCAAGTTCCCTATTTTCATACTTCCTGGTACCATGTCTCCCTATCCGATCATAGAAGTAGTTTATTGTGCAAATTAGCAAATATATATCAGAGTTCCACTGCCAGCCAGGTGTTAAACACTTACCAGCAATATCACTGTGTGAATAACAAGATTTTAGATAATGTGACAACGGCTTTATCTTTTAAAAAAAGGTCAACTGGAAAATGGGTCAGTTTCTCTAAGGTACAGTAGCCTCAATCTGGTCTTCGTTTACCTCTAAAATTCTACAGTGTGGGCAGCATGTAGGATAAGTCTACAGGGAATCCTGCTTACATTTTTCATAGAGTCAAGCACTACTAAGCAACCGATCCTTTTTTGCTTAAAATAGGTGCTCCGGACTGGTTTGGAAATGATGTCGACAGTGCCATTCTGAATGTAACATTCTACAAACTTCAAACAGAAAGGTTCGAGAATTAAGATGTTTAAAAAGTGTAAAATTTTCTTCACTTCCATAAGTGAAGTTTGAAGGTTTTCGATACTTTCTCAATCTTCCTCCAGGAGATTATTTCTCCTTTCAGTCTACAGTGCCAGCTCAGCTGAAAGCCTTAACTTGATGACCAGACTCTTAGAACATGGTTTCCGTGTTTCAATAAATATTGACAAATACTTTTTTAAAAATTAACAAAGGTAACAAAATACTGTCTTAAATAGAATATAGCTGACGCAATCTACTCATGAAACTTAAATACACATTTAAATTAAACAATTCCAGGAGCTAACCTGAAGATTCCAATGCCCAACTATTCATCTTAGTTTACTCCACAGAGTGTTCTGTCCATGAATTCAAAATGTAGCCAACCCCATTTTCACAAACAAAAAACATTTTAATCCACAGACCAGGAGAGAAAATTTCCTCAATGACTGGCCAATTAATTACAAGGCCAAGGCTCTAAAAGAATTTTTTAAAGAAAAAGTACCCTTTGAGAGAGCACAAAGATTCCCACAACAAATCTCTACGCTATAGTTGCATG
>NW_011889063.1:531000-538452 GCF_000151845.1 Pteropus vampyrus | reverse complement strand
AAATGAGAATAGAGAAATTTGGTTTGGAGATACTCTTCCAGGTGCTGGAGTCCAGCCCATGGAACAACAGACTTACTCTGCCCAGGAATTGTTATGCGCTTTCTAAAATCTGATGCCATATAATTCAGGGAGTTCTCACTTGAGGGGCAAGCAGCAGGCTTGGTCAAATAACCAGGTCTCTCCATGTATGACTTTTGGGCTGGTTCACTCTTTATGAAGTCTCCCTCCAAAACTGGAGGTACGAGGAATCGTTTTACTTGCTCTTTTGCAATTTTTTCTTTTTTTTTTTTTTTTTAAGTTCCTTTCTGGTGACTTGTATACCTCATTAGAATGTTCTCATTAGCTCACTTTTACTTTTTAGAAATTATTTTACCTGATGTCAATGTTTATTTAACTTAAAAAAGTGTAACCTGTAAATTGAAATCCCTAACTGAGGAAACATGGAGGATTTCCCACCTTAAGTTCTCTGAAGCCCTTTATCTACCCAATTAGATCAGACCCTCCTGGACTAAGGCCCTGGCTTCTGAACTGTAATCACTGAATGAGAAGAAAGCATTTGCCAGTGATTTCTCTTCAAGTTCCCTATTTTCATACTTCCTGGTACCATGTCTCCCTATCCGATCATAGAAGTAGTTTATTGTGCAAATTAGCAAATATATATCAGAGTTCCACTGCCAGCCAGGTGTTAAACACTTACCAGCAATATCACTGTGTGAATAACAAGATTTTAGATAATGTGACAACGGCTTTATCTTTTAAAAAAAGGTCAACTGGAAAATGGGTCAGTTTCTCTAAGGTACAGTAGCCTCAATCTGGTCTTCGTTTACCTCTAAAATTCTACAGTGTGGGCAGCATGTAGGATAAGTCTACAGGGAATCCTGCTTACATTTTTCATAGAGTCAAGCACTACTAAGCAACCGATCCTTTTTTGCTTAAAATAGGTGCTCCGGACTGGTTTGGAAATGATGTCGACAGTGCCATTCTGAATGTAACATTCTACAAACTTCAAACAGAAAGGTTCGAGAATTAAGATGTTTAAAAAGTGTAAAATTTTCTTCACTTCCATAAGTGAAGTTTGAAGGTTTTCGATACTTTCTCAATCTTCCTCCAGGAGATTATTTCTCCTTTCAGTCTACAGTGCCAGCTCAGCTGAAAGCCTTAACTTGATGACCAGACTCTTAGAACATGGTTTCCGTGTTTCAATAAATATTGACAAATACTTTTTTAAAAATTAACAAAGATAACAAAATACTGTCTTAAATAGAATATAGCTGACGCAATCTACTCATGAAACTTAAATACACATTTAAATTAAACAATTCCAGGAGCTAACCTGAAGATTCCAATGCCCAACTATTCATCTTAGTTTACTCCACAGAGTGTTCTGTCCATGAATTCAAAATGTAGCCAACCCCATTTTCACAAACAAAAAACATTTTAATCCACAGACCAGGAGAGAAAATTTCCTCAATGACTGGCCAATTAATTACAAGGCCAAGGCTCTAAAAGAATTTTTTAAAGAAAAAGTACCCTTTGAGAGAGCACAAAGATTCCCACAACAAATCTCTACGCTATAGTTGCATGCTATTGAAAAAGTCATCAAGAATATGATTAAATTTTTCTATATGAGGGAACAGTTTATAAACCAAACTATATATAACATGTAAATCAAATTCAGATGTGTGTCAAGATTTCTACCACATTAACACTACTGAAGTTAGAATGGTTATAAATATAGACGATGGGTGAAATACTAGTGATAAATGCTGTGACTTTGTAATCTGCCTTCTTTTAAAATGCAATTAAATTAGGACTGCTGTCATATTACTGAATTCATCCTTCAGCTGTAGGAAACTGAAGACAAGCAGCTTTCTTTAGCTAATGTTTGGTTTCAGAATATCTAACCAAAAATATATTTAATTAGCAATGGAATAGGTGGGGTAATTATTAGAAAAAGCAACTCAGCATCAATGCACTTTTTAAAAAAAGGTTTTATCTTGTGAACATGAGCTAACATATGAATTAATCATGTCTGAAATGAAGGGTGATAATCCCATTCACAGCACAACTCAGCTAACTCCTTGAGAATTTTGCGGTTAACCAGTTTAGTGAATCCCTCGGGTCATGTTTCCAAAAATCAGATTTCACAGGGGCCACATAATACTCTAGCTTACCACAATCTGTTAGTAATACTGGCCCACATTTGAACGGACTTTTTGTTGTTAGATATTTTTCACTTTGGAGGGTGAGGGGGTAGGAAAGAGGCAGAAATGCATAACTGGTCAGACCTTTCATAGTTGGTGCAAATCCAGGGCAAGTTCTAGTACTTTCCCAGTTTTGCCTCCCACACTGAGTTCTTTTCATATCAAAACATAAAATATTGTCAGTTTCTGCGTTTATTTACCAGCACATTCATCACGAGCCTATCGAGTTCTGATGGAAGAGTCTTCTATGATAGTTCTATTTCACAGAAACATTAACTACTCCTTCTCCCAGATTAGTATCAGGGTAGATACTCAGTTATATCGCCAGAAAGCAATGTGCTTGGGGCACTTCTCTACTTCCTGCAGAAATGGCTTCACTGAATTATGAAATATCACTACACATTGGTTTTCAAATAAGGTGGATGTAAGAAATGTCCATTTGAGCTCTATTTGTGTCCTATGTCTATCTGATATTAACTATTGATGAGTTCAATGAAAAGTTTAGGAATAGAAGAAGCTTCTATACTTTTCACTAACCTTTGAGAAACTTGCATAATTCAATGCATTTGTCTTGTTCACTAGTTTCTAGAAAACAGAGTAAATTCTGTATCCACAGGAATTCGTTAACACGTTTTCTGTTCCTCTTTTTCTTTGGTTCTGCTTCCACCTCGCTCGGTTTCACGTGAGTGTCAGAATCACAGCACATGTTGTGCCAACAATACACACTGTAAAAATTTTTCAGTCCTTTCGTATCTCAAAACAGCCCTATGCCAAGTTCTATCCTTACTAGCCTGATGTGCTCCTACCCGAAGGATTTTTAGGCAGCGACAACACTCCGATCGATATCGTTGCTGAGTCTAATTAGCCACTCAACGACTCAACATCCGCACCAACACTTTGGGGGGAAAAGTTCTGAGAAAAATTTAAAATGATTAGAAAGTCCAAAACGAAATTTTAAGAGGAAATCTAAAAACAGCAGGCTCCATGGGGAATCGGTAGCCTCGGCGTGCGCGGGAAGAAAAGCCAGTGTGGCTGCGGCGCCACGGGAGCAAACGCAGAGGGGAGCAGGGGAAGCCCCGGGAGGGGCCTGCGGCGCCCCCTCATTCGCAGCCCGCTTCCCTCACGACCGTCTGGCGCAGCGCGGCAACGACGAGGCGCTGGGGACGCTCAGAGACGCACCCTCAGCAGACGTGCGGCGTCGGCGGTCCCTCGGCCCGCGTCGTCTGGCCTCGCGCACGAATGACTACGACGGTGACGACGACACAGTGAGGCCGTCCCGGCCGCCGGGGTGCGGGCCCTGAGGCGAGCACATGGGGCCAGGCCCTCCCCGGGGGCAGCTGCTCCCCTCAGGGCTGTCCCTCTGGCGACGCCGCCACCAGGCTTCTGGCCAGATGAGTCCGTACCTGGCGGCAAGGCCTCCTGCTGGTCACCTGGGCTCATGTTCCCAGTTGGGGTCGCAAGGCCACCGCCTGAGCACGCCCCTCAGGTCACCGCCCCTCAAGCCACCTAACCAGGGACTCGCCCTCACCGGGCGCCCCGCCCACACCGCGCTGCCCCGCCCAGCCGGCCTTATAAAGGAGCGCCCAGGCTCGAAATTCCACCAATAGGACGGAGACCTTCCCCGTCCAATCAGAGCTGTGCAGCTAGAGCCTCATTTGCATCTTTACCGACCAATCAAAGTGCCTCCTTCCGACGCTGGTGCTTCTTGGACCAAACTGTGAGCTTCTGGACCAATCAGGGACGGGGCGGGCACCCTCCTGCGTATCAGCAGCTTCACCTGTCTTAGGGGAGCACACTTTAGTTTCCACTGAAGAGCGACTGTTCCTGCCTTGAGCGGGAGCACTAGCCCTCGGCCCTCCTCACAGGGGCCCCCTTACAGCCCTTCTGTTTCACGACTGAGCTGTTTTCTCTGAATGAAGTCTCGCCTCTCCCCACCATACCCCAAACCCGGGACTCCTGTGGGCCATGAATTGGTGGTGATGACCTTTTTCAACAAGATATTGACTAGGCTGGTAAACCTCAGGCAAAGTATCCCCTTAGATCCTACAACTTCTGCAATTAAAATAACTATACAAAGTAGTTAAAAATAAAGTCTCAATGCTACTTTGAAACAACCATGTGTGCACTTTAATCAATCTTAAAGGGAAGAGTTCTTTTTTATCACTTCTATTAAACTTTTATCAACTGTAACATTTTGTTTACAATTAGATTTTACAATAAGCTGTTCACCATTTCTCTTGCTGATTTTATGAGATCTTTTGCCTACTGACTGCTTTTTCTATGATCATATAAAACTAGTGGATGAAACTCCAGGCAGAACAGATAGCCAATAAACTCTTGTATAGAGTCATTTGAGCATTAGTTAATTCTGGCACCTATGTAAAAGATATAGGATAGTACATCTGGAAAAGTTAAGGAACAGACTTAGGAAGATACAGCTAAACATACGTGAAGGTTAAAAGCCTGCCTTAAAATCCATTAAACTCTGTTGCTTCTTAGTACAAATCCATACAAATACAAACTTATCAGCTAATCAACAAGTATTTGCTAGGGACCCACCAAGTGTTCAGCTCCAGGCGCTAGGTTCTAAGGGAGAAGCAAAGGACACATGACATAGTTTCTGTCCCCAAAGAGCCCCCAAATATTTATTATTAAACAATTCACAATCATCTCTGTACTAGCCTATACTTGTTTTCAAACCTCTGGTCACCCTACTTTGCAAATCTTACATGTCGCGCTAAGGGTGCTCCAGTCTTATGCATATGACAAAAATACAACTAACTTATATAACTTCCTTAATTATACTAAAATGTAAATATTTGGAAGGAAGAACCTGAAATATGAGTTACTGAAAAACAGAAAAGACATGGCACTCTAGGGTCACAGGTGCTCTGAGCCAGGAGCTCGTTTAAAAGAAACTACATGTGCACAGATAGGGACACAAATACTTATGAAGTACTATTTACAATTTAACTCTTCCATGAGCATAAATGACAACAAAATGAATCATCTATACAATGGGGGGAGGGGGGGAGATCAAATTCAAAACAAAAATGGCCCATTTACACATCACCAATCCAATCTCACTCCCGATACCCAACCATAACCTGTCTGCACCTTTCCCACCTCCTCCCCGGTACTCACTGTGATGGAATCAAGGGCTGACTTAGTCTTTATGAAGATTGGGGAAAGCAAAGTAAATGATGTGTTCTCTTTCCCTGACACAATTTAACTAATTTTACCATGTCGTTGGCTGGTCTCCACCAGGTTTCTGATTTAATAAAGTTAATCAAAAGATGGGTGACCTAAGAGGAAACTCGTTTTATTAGTGAGTTATTCTCAAATCTTCAAGTCTCTCTTTTTACTTTTCGCGAAACTCCAAATGATGAAATTTTTAATGAGGTATTTGCTAAGACTTCACCAGTTTAAAAATATTCAGAGAGGCTTGGAATTTTGTGGCTCATCGGTCATTTCATAGAGAAGAGGCTTAGAATAAGAATGCTCTGAAGATCTCAAAGCATTCTTTACGGCCCACCTCTGGATCTCCGTGTCATCCACAGGGGAGGTCTGTCCAGTGGCCCTGGCTGGTTGCTCCCTTTCTCTCTTGTCCAGTCCCATCAAATGTTTCTATCATATAATCCCCAAAATGTAGAAAATGACATTAAATACGATGGCGAGCTAGTCTGAGAGAAGACAAGAGCTATGAGACAACTTCAAAATCTTACCAAGATCAAGAGGGATGAAGAGGTCCCAGGTGCTAAGAAATAAATATTGACGAATGAAAGAACAAGAAACTTAATGGCATAGATGTCATTGTCATATTTTTTATTTTACTTACATTCTATCCCATTATTATGTTTTATAGACAAGGACACTAAAATTCTTAGAAGGCAAGTGATTTGCCTCAAAGATTCTCACCACTAAAAAGAAGAGCAAAAATCCAAACTTAGATCCATCTCATTTCGAAATTCATGCTTTTTTTTTTTTTTTTAGCTAAAATTAAGCTCTAAAACAGTGTTTCAAACTGTCAGTCAAGATGCAGAGGTAGGCCATCAAACCTATTTAATGGATTGCCAATCAACATATATCAAAACGTGAAGCAGTATTTGAAAAAATAGAGTGCGCTGTGGGTGGCAGATGCTGATTTTGTCTTTGGCTTACTTTTTGGTGAAACTTCCATACATACCCAGGCACATGCCTCTGCATGCGTGTGCACGCGTGTGTGCATGCATGCTCTGAACTGTAGAAAACTAAGGAAGTTTAGGCAGGGCCTGAGACAGGAGGCCATCTCGGGGAACCAGACGTCCTTTCAGGCCGAGTGAGTGAAAGCTGATGCCCTCGGAGACCACTCTAAGAGAGGAATGGTTTTCATGGTACGCCCACACGAATTTTCTGAACTTGATAATTCCCGTTATAGACAAATGTTGTGATAACAAACATGAGCAGCGACAAGGGGCAGATGAGAACTCTTCACTGTGATGATACGGGCTGGATCTCTTCTTTTCGTAAGCTCCAGCTGTCCACAGCCCGCACCTTCTAGACCACCCCTCACCCTTGAAGATTTTAGATTCTAGCTCATTGCCAGGTCCTCCAGCATACACAAAGGTGATGTTCCCCCCGAAACCCAGGCTTTCGGGTTCCTGACTTCACGGCTGCTCATTTCTCTTCACATTCACGTCCATGGTCACGATCTCGACCTTACCATTTCTACTAACATCATCGCCCTCCAGGACCCCGATCCCCAGTATCCACCCTTCGCACCAGCATTTACTCCCGACACTTACAGACCCGACCTGACACGCAGCTTCTGCTGCCGTTCCAGACGCCCGTTTGCTCACTCCGCCGGGACCCCCTGCACACTCCGTGCAATTGTTTTATTCAGTCCCTCGTGGGCATTCGCGTTCGCTCGCCTTTCTCTGCTCAGCTAAACCACAGTCCTGGTTACTCCATCTGATCCCAAGCCCGAGGTGGCTGCCGAGGAACACACCAGCTGGTCGTCACGCTCAGGGACTTAACGTCGCCTGGCGATCATGCTGTAGCCCTCGGTCCCTTTCTCGCAGACCCCGAGGTGAACATCTCACACCTCCTCACCCCTCGATCACCTCCACTTCCTCTCACATTTTCACTCTCAGTTGACGACCTTGACACCTACATCACTGAAAACACAGATGCAATTAGAACTCACGTCCACATGCAGCTCCCGGCACCACCCCCACACTGCTTCCTGCTCCTCGATCCAAGGCCTTCC
>NW_011889063.1:514974-529400 GCF_000151845.1 Pteropus vampyrus | reverse complement strand
CCCCCGCTGCACGTCCCCCCTTCGCTTACTGCCGGCCCTCTCCACGTGGCCTCTCTGTCCTCAGTGACCGGCCCTCTCTCCCAGCTCGGGGACTGTACTCCACGTGAGAGCAGCTTTACGCCTCCGTCTTCACGGCACCCAGGACAGCGCCTGCCGCACGGTGAACACGCGACGAGGAGGACACGGGGAGCCGGGGCTGCCAGGAGAGCTCTGGGCATCCGGGCGGGTGTGTGTGGGGGTGAGCGGCTGCCTGGCGGCTGCGTGCAAAAACCACACGTTCCAGAGAGTTCCCATCCGGGCCGCCCTAGCAGAGTGCTCAGGAAGACAGTCACAGAAATGATTCGCAGGAACCACCCTGGCACTTTTTAGATAAAGTAAGACTTTCATTTCAGACATCTTCAAAAATCCCCGCAGTTACACACACAGACAAAACCTCAGAGCTGCGGGCAGGGACCCGGCGCAGACTCTCCTGAGGTTCTCCGCACTGAACAGCTATCGCCACGGAGACGGAAACCCTAAGTGCCCCAAGCGCGAGGCAGAACACCGGAGCCAGCGCCACTCAGCACGGGGCCGGGGCCGGGGCCGGGGCCGGGAGCGACGCCAGGAAGGAAGCTGGAGACTGACGCAGAATCCGGGACCTAAACGGCACACGCGGCCAGCAGCGGCCGGGCGCGCCTCCCTGCGCTTCTAAACGGGGTCGGCAGTAAACACACAGATGTGTGACGGCATCTGTACACACGTGTGCCTCACCTAACTGGTTAGAAACCTGATATAGCGCTTTCCATGCTCCGTCACTTCCGTCAGTTCAGTTCTCAGCAATTCATTGTCATTGCCTCTATCAAGTCCCAGACTTTAAAGGCCCATCTGGGCGTTTCTAAAGAGAGGACCGGATGGAGCCAAGCGGCACTTGTGAAAAAAGGTTTTTGTTGAATGTAACCCAGACAATAACTGTCACCAAATTGCTACCAAATGCAATCTTTCCTACTTGGTGACACAGGCTCTGATAATATTGTCCTACCGGAGAACCAGCACCACGCCCGCGAAAGCTCGGGACCAGAGTCAGTATAAAAAGATCACGTCATTACAAGGATGATCATTTGCTCGTACTTGCCGATGGCCTGCTCTGCGGAGCATTCTGCAAGCATCTCGTGTAATTAGCACGGGACCCCTACGACTTCAGCGTTGCTGTGATCACTGTGCTCCGGTCGGGAAACCTGAGTTCTGGAGAAGTCGGCTGCCCAGGCCACATGGCTGTTAGTGGACAACGTGAGAATCGGGATTCTAGCGCCATTTTCAACACGACTTCCAAAAATGCTTTGTGGTCCGAGTCATAACTATGTGACCATACGGTCAAGTCACTGTGGGGTGTCCCTTGTCATTGGTAAAGGTCGGGCATTTCAGGAACATTAATATTATTTTGAAAACGGTGCTTTGACCTTACCTTCTGTTTAGAGAAAAGAAACACAGGATGTAACTGATAATTCCACACCTTACACGTCAGTAGTAAAAGGTCAATATCAACACTCAGGACACTTTGAGAACTGTAAACCTTTAGTGTCATATCTACAATTATGTCCAGGAAATGGTAAGTGATAGCCTGCATTATGAAGTCACCGCAGTGAAGCTAATAAATTTTACACGTGGTAAAAGTATCTGAACCTTAATGAGGCTTTTATTGACTTGTAAGTGGCTACAAATTGTTGTGGTTTTTCTTTTTATGAAAAAGTTATAGAGTCTATTTTTAATGTCTAGATGTTAACCTTGCTTATGACCTTGTTTATGTTAGAGTATGAAATATTACTAAATACGTGAGAAGCATAAGTGTATGAGTTTCAGAAACAGAGTAAATGCTAAGATTTATTCTCTTTTCTGAATGTAGAAGAGATAATAAAATAACTAGTTTAATCTTTTAAAGAAAATAAAGTTTAACAGATATGACCATTTAGAAAAGAAAAATGAAAACGTGAAGTTTTTTATTAAAGAATACTATCTTGTGCCAAATTTATGAATTTTTTCCATAGCCTTTGATTAGAAGCCAAATGGTATTTCTGCATTAAATTTCAAAATTCTCATGGTAGTTACCGGACAATTTTATTTAAAAATTTTTTTTCAACCAAATCCCAGTACAAGGAATCCTGTCATGCCGACACGGGATGCTTTGGGGAGGCCGGTGCAACGCAGGTGGCCTTTCACTGAGAAAGGTGACAGTGCAGAAGTCCGGGCATCTCCGTGACCTGTGACAACATGCCCCGGAAACAGCTCGGGCAAAATCGAGGGGTGTCGCTCCCCACTTCTCCCACGGGCGCATCAGCTTTAGCTTCTACATGTTTAGAAACGGCAACACTTTCGATGAAGAGCAGCCGCCTCTGCCCTCCTGAGCTTTGGAAATGACTTTCTGTCCTATAACGTATGTGGGTTTCAGTGGCAATCCTGCTGGCTGTACTCCTTGGCTTAAAAGTCCCTCTCCCTATTCAGCTCATCTCAGGGTGAATAAAGTTCTTTCTGTATCAGTAAAGCTGCATTAAAAATAAGACCCGAACTTGAAGATAAGGGACGCCACCACTGTACATTTTGAAGGGCAGGTCCAAACATCTCAGGAAGATGTCCTGCGGGAGAAAAGTCTTGTACACAGGGACAGACAGACCCAGTGACCCTGGGGGCATCACTAACCCACTCGTGGGCTGTTTCCGCATCTGTAAACTCGGGCGAAGGCCTACGTCACAACACTCGTCTCTGCTGATGGACACACATCACACGTGATGCTCCCGGCACAAAGCCTCATACTTAGCAGCTAATTGCTAACGGTAGCCACTTTATTCCCCTAACCTTTAGTTAACATACTTTCTTGAACAGCAGTAATAAAGAACCAACGCCAGCCGACATTTACTTTATACCTAGCAGATCCGGGGGATTGAGGAGATCATTCCCCCGGAATCATTTTCATACTTTGTGTGGAGATCCATTTTAATTTTTCTGATTCTTATTGAATTATATGTAGTAATTACAGTTAGCACGCGTACACATTAGAATCTCTTTTCATATTGCATAATTTAATCTACATTGCAACCCAAGGATGTGAGACTGAATGGATTATTATTTCCTTGTGTTACAGATTACAATTGAAATGACTTGACAAAAGTGGAGATAGAACTTAAACTTGAGCCTTTGGTCTCGAAGTTTTGTGTGGTTATGTGGCATTGTGTAGCCTTCTCACAAAAAGGAACGTTCTTCCCTTCCATGGAAACGTGTGAATGGACAGTTAGCCACTATAAGCAAAATCTTAGGCTACTAAAAACTTGGTGAAGTTACTCAGAAGTTAGGCTGCTATAAAGCGGATAAGAACTGAGTATTTACTGCTGAGAGATTATTTTCTAAAAATAGCCTCACATCTTTATACAATTAATCGTATTTGTTATATTTTAGGGTGGAGCGGACTTGGTATGAGTGAGACTAACTTCATTTTCCCATTTCTTTGGCATCATTTATGAGAATTTTACCCGTGAACGGACAGTTTCATCGCCTACTCTAGCATATCGCAAATTGAGAAAGTTAATCGACTGGTACTAAACCGTGGGGAATGTATTTAGTATACTGTAAAAAATCCAAGGGAGCATGTTAAAATTATAAACTTTCATATTTGACCTCACGGGCATTTCTAGAAGTTCATACATCCATATGGGAATTTGTTAAAGTAAACTAATGTACCTAAATCACAGAGTATTTGTTCAAAGGAATGCCAAAAACACATCAAATCAGATTCATGATGACAAATCAGATGGATGAGAAATGTAGGTGCACAACACAAAGATCTCATACACCAGGACAGAGGACTCTGGCTTCTCCAGGCCAGTGTGGAGAACCGCGTAGGAGCTGGGACTGTGCGCCCTGCCAGATGGAGGGCCGAGCTGCCACTGCTTCGTGATGCTGGTAGAGACACGGGTCTCCGGGGCCAGAGACAAAGGACTTTATGATTCACAGCAAGGCAGCGGCACATGCTGAGTGTCACACGCTGCTCCCTATGCCCCACGCCCACCGACCCCGTGGAGTGACACACAGGACCAGTGATGGGTATCTGTGAGTGCCCTGGGTTATGTCATAGAAGAACGCCTCCTGGTCACTCAGAATTAGCCAGGACTGTTCACTTCTAGGTCGGCTCTGCCAAGCACAGACGTGGCATGCCACCAACATTTAGCTCACTAGAGTGAGCAACGGAGCCCACTAGACACTTAAATCCGTGGCATAAAAAGCCTCGTCTAAAACAGCAAAAAGCGCTCAGCGCCCCTGAGACCAAATGATATCCAAAATGTGGATTTCCGTCTGAAGTCCTCACCAGGCGACTGTGACGAAGGCGTAATCCAAACGCTTCGTTTCAACTGGTGATTTCAACCTCTGCTCACTCTCATCCACACTTCAAAATAAATTAAAAGGGGGAAGGGGAATTTTTAAAAATTTATCCTCATTTCTCTATCCCAAATTATAACAGTCGGTCACCATGAGCGAGAGGCATAAAGCAGGGAAGCAGGAGTCTGGGTAAGTAGCTGATGCAGGTAACACAGCGCCCTGGCCAGCGCCCCGCTCAGGACGGCGGCCACTCGCCCCGGGCTCTGATCTGCCCCCGTGGCGGCTCCAGGCACCAGCGTCTGAGGCCTCCGAGGTGGGAAGGGACAAAACGGGCATTCAAGCATCTGCACACGGACATTCAGCCCATTCAACCGAGACATAAACCTGGGCGGCCGGATACACGCGCAGATGGCGAGTGTCGCTTGGTGGACACGCAGACCCGCGGCCACACACCTACCTGATTGCAGGTGTTGATGTCTATGCCCCCCTTCAGGTACTCCACGACTTTGTCCAGGTTGCCGGCTCTGGCCGCGCGCAGGAAGCTGGCATTGCTGTCAGACTGCGGAAAAGAGAAAGCCGTTAGTGGACTGCCCAGGTCGGGCCAGCTGCAGCGAGGAGGCTGCAGGCGACAGCGCGGCTGGCGAAGCCTCGGGTGTGGGCTGTTCCAGCAGTGAGCGTGCAGCACTGAACTGCACAATCCCCGGCGTAAGGCAGCAGCTTCCCGCCTGTCTAGGGCATGACGCCCATGGGAGCTGCACCCCGCTCTCAGCCCCCGAACCTGAAATGACTATGTTGTCACTGCTTGACTCCCCATCTCCGGCCATGTCTGGAGATGAGCCCACGCTATCCCCTAATCCACTGTCGCCGGTCACGTGAGCGTCAGGATGCTGGGGACTTTATACAAAGCCAACTGTCAGGCCAAACGAGATCAGAAAACTGAAGAAACGGGAGGTACCGGCTGTCTCCCTTCCTGTTTGGTTTTCAGGTGAGCCTGCGGGACAAGGCTGGGCAGGGGTCACCTGGCAGGCACCTGTCCTCACTATGGGGGACACGGGACGTCGCGGGCCAACTGGTCCCAGTGGACCCGAGACAGAGGCTAAGCGTGGCGCCTGCGGATGAGGAGGGCCACTGGCTGCAGGGGGCGCCAGAACCCCCGACCTCTGACCGCTCCTGCTAGTGCCCTTCCGCCAACTGTGCCCATGGTGTCACCAGACGCCCACCCCGTGTGCCTCAGGGTCGCCTCGTCTGCGTGACCACAGCCGTGCCTGTGGCCCACACTTCACGCTGAATCACACACCCGCTGAGTGCGGTGTCCGAGCTGGAGAGAGTTCTTGTCGGATGTCCCTGTCCTCGGCCCCATGGCCACCCACGCGCCCTGGGAAACTAGCAGCCGGCCTGAAACCAGCTACTCAGAAACATGCACTTGGGAACGTGGAGACGGGGCCACCCACGCGCTGCCTCGGAAAGCCGGTTAGCTGTCCCCGGCATGTCTAACTGCATGGGGTTAAACTCAGGACGGGGACCAGGGAGCTCTGTCACTCCTGTGGAAGAGACGGCCACCGACAGGCACAGAAGGGGGCCGGAAGGGATGACGAAGTGCTGGACACACTGCTGAGGAGGCTCGAAGGGGAAGTGTTGGTCTGGGGGCCACAGGCTCCCCGGCACCCAGCAGCCCCCCCAACCCCGTGGCTGGCCTGAGGCACTGGCTGCTGTGACAAGTTTTCATGACTGCTTTTCTCTCCTTAGAATCACATTTCTAAAAAGCAGCAGCAAGCAGACTTGCAGCCAGTCCCTGAGACCTCAGCACAGCGTTCCCAGCGACGTGGCCGGGCGAGACGCAGTGGAGTGCACCAGCTGGGCCACCCTGCCAGGGACGGCTGCAACAGCTGGCCCACAGGAGGCTCTGCTGCATGGTGGATTCTTCTGGAAGCCAGTTCAGGGATTTAGTTCTCCCAAAATGAGAAAATGCATTATAAACACATCTGCGAACGCAAAAATGAATGGAAATGCGATTATAAAATACTTTATAATGAACACGGGTTTCAAGAACAAACTAAAACGAGACTTTGGAATCGAGGTAAAGATGTTGACAGAATCAGGGTTCAAGCACAGAACGGCATGGAAACGCGTTTCCCCGCTCCTGCAGACACAGGCGTAAGCCACCCACGACGAGGTCAATCTGCGATTAGCGCTCTTGACGAGAGCCCGGGATAAACAGCCGTCAGTCTGGCTGCCTTCGGCCAACACGGACGAAAGGATTCGGGGGCTCGTGCTGAGAGACAGGGGTTTCTACCATGCTGTTTCCTGGTGGGGACGCAAGAACTCCGGAGCTAAGTGGAAGCAGGGGGGAGTCTGCTTTCAGAACAGACTGCTGGCTCCCGGCACAACCAGGGGTCCCACAAAGGAAAGCACGATAAGGAGAAAATGAAGCATTAGCGACTCCTTTGGGGAAAGTGTCAGACAAATGAGACCAACCACTTCATGCTCTGCTGCTCTATGTCCCTTGGACTTGCGAATCCTAACACAATTGTCCTTATATAAGCCCGTGAAGTCTGACTGTGACGAGGAACTCGAACACTGAGCCCTGCTTATTTTAACCTACAACAGATGGATGTCACTAAGCATCTCAAGCCAAGAAAGAAACGTTTCTTCTCCGATTCTTGACATTGTTTTGTACGTCTTTTGTATCCGAGCGTTAGAAAAACAAAGGACTTTCTTGGCACCAGCAAGGTGGACGCGAAAGGCCAGGAGGGATGCGCATCAGAGCCATGTTTTCCCCAAAGGGCCAAGGGGCACATCCGCAGGGACCCAGAAATCGTGGCCACGATTTGTTAAAAATTCTGTGCTTCCGTTTCAGTAGCAGCCTGCTAAGGAAAATGTATGTTCCTGGGCATCTCGCTGGCTCCCCTCCAACTCAGCACAACCACGTGACTCTGGCACGTGCCTCTGCGTTTGTAATTCGGGGCACGGCATGCAAAGCAGAGATGACATATAGGTGCACGAGATGCACAAGTTTGCCACAGTACAGAGAGTGATCAGAAAATCTGGTCACCATGCATGGCAGGATGGGACAGACATGACGAACCAAACTTCCCCAGCACAGCAGTTGGCAGCACATTACAGCCGCAAACAGGCCTGAGGCCCGGGGCCCACTCTGCACAGACTGACTCACTCCGACCTTAGCAGTGAGTTTAACAGAAGCTCCACAGTGAAACATTTTCAGTTCCCAGCAGAGCCTTTATTGGATTAGGGTCTTATCTCTACCACAATACTAATTTAATCTCTAAGCAAACAGAGAGAGAGCGAGCTTTAAAGGATTATCGAACAGCAGGCCATTAAAAGTGCCATTAGCAAACTTCTGTGATAGCTGTAAGTTTTATTATTCTGAAACAGGGAAACAAAACCTAAACTGTAACAGAAATAGCAACACGGGGGTCAGGAACCTTTTTGTGTACTTTATTCGCGTTTGCCTAGCGCCTATCCGCATTGTGACCGGCCAGGGGTCCGAGCTGCCCGGAAAGCAGCGCCATCAGTCGGCGCACAGCGGGTCCCCCGTCTGCTGACCGCCCAGCCTAAGGAAAGCGCACCTGTCCACTGCGGGACCCAGGGACACACGTACTTTCTTAGGATGCCGTGACTCCTTTGTAAAAGCAGGGTCGTCATCTGTCTACCCGGGAGGCCCCACGAAATAAATAAAACGTGCTCAAATCACCCCAGGGGGAACACCCTGATGCGAGTGTCATGAAGGACAGGTCACTTCCACAATCCTCAGGTCTCTTCCCACAATTGCTGGGGTCTTAAATGCATGTTTAGCCAACCCTGAGTTGCATATGGTCTTAAGTCTTTGCCTCTGTTCCCTCATCAAAAAGCAACTGTACTTCATGAAGCTGTGAGAACTACACAGGAGGGTTTGTGGGCGCTCAGCCCAGCGGCGGGCCGGAGGGGACTCACCGAGTTCGTTTTGTAATTGTGGTTTTCCTTGCAAAACAACTACGCCACATTGAAGTACAGACACGCACACCTGCTTGTCTTTACCAGGCTGCTGCCCCGAGGCCCACGGACCGGGAAATACTGTGACGTGCAGGTGCAGCGGGTCACGAGGCACCAGGCCTGGGTGCGCGGTCTGCATCCCACGACGGGGATTCTGCAAAGGACCGGCTGGTGGCACGTGAATGCTTTCACGTAAATAAACGTGCTTTCGTACGGGAACTGCTGGATTGTCTCAATAATTTAGCTTTTAGCAGCTCAAACTGTTATCGCAATCTTGTCATAAATCAAAAATTGGGGTGATCGAGAACTGCACACTAGCTTCCTGACGTGACAACACATAAATGACAACAAAACACCATACCACAGAATCCTATTTATAATTCCTATTCAGCTGCCACTGATAACAAAAACTGCTATAAACTATAAGTTTACGGTGAATTGAAAATTTAAGCAACTTCTCAAAAGGCAGAAGATCAACAGGTTTTGATTCCTTGTATTCTAGGCATATGTTCTGCCTATGCCTTTGAAACACCTACAAAACTTGTAAATTCCATCGCTAAATACCAACATCAACTCTCTGAGTTTAAATGGTAAAAAAAAATGGTAAGTGTGTAGACAGAAATATTTGCAGCTCCTCTCAAATATCTATAAATCTCTACTGTGAAAATCAGAATGATGAGGGCAACGGTTTGCTATAGGGCAGACATCAGAGCGAGTGACAGTTCATCTGACGGACTACGCAAGGGCACAGCAAGCGGGTGCTGCTGGTTTTCCAAGGCACGTGGAGCTCGAGGGGCCTCGATGGCAGGAGCAGACTGGCGAAGCCACTTCAGAGAGGCGAGCGCCCTGCCGGCGGCTTCTGCTGTCCACCCGTCACCACGCGTTAACGCTTCTTCTCCAAGGGCCTGCCACCCTCTGGAGAGTGGCCCGCAGCCAGGACCTGACCCCCACCTTAGTCTCCAGCTCCTGTTAGTCAGAGGTGTCCTGGAGCATCGTGGTTTAGTTCCACAGACGATCACTAACACTGCTGCTTCAACCGGCGATTTTAAAAGATGTGCTTACTTTCTTCTGTTTGAAATGCTCACGAGGCAAAGGCAAGCAAAACACTGTGCGTGTCCTACACCGCATAAAAGTTTTATACTATCCACCATATATGCATAGCATTAACATTTTCAGTAGCTAAAGTAACGTGGAAATTTGCACTTAACATGTCAACAATACAAATAACGGAAGCACAGAGCTCCACAACAGGTCAGGAATGCTGCACCTACATACCACCGAGTTCAAAACACGTCTCTCTTTTTGCTCTCGGGTCTCCAACTGGAAGATAAAGGGGGAAAGTCTTTAAACCACCCGTATCCCAGACCTTCCCTAAGGTCTAAGCAGCCGACGTCTCTGTGACGAGGCTTGGCCAGCACCAAGGACTCACCACGCCCACTGTGGGCGCAACGTCAGAAAGCTTCCCAAGCTCTCACACAGCACTCACAAACCGCCGAAGGAACTTCCCTTTGGACGTCGCGGGTCACGGTGGGAGCGGGCTTGGTAGACGGGCGCCGACAACGTTTGGGCCAGGAGGGAAGAGCGAGCCTCCAGGTGCTTGGGTAGCTACCGTTACCGAGTTCTCCGAGGGCGCCTCTGTGCACCAGCCCCTACTCCCAGTTCACCAGCGTGCTCACACATGACAGCACCGGGGGCACACGCATGGTGCGTGCCCCACCGACCAGGTGGAAGGGTGGGACGCATGGGCCGAGTCAGGCCTCAGGCCCCTACAGGCTCTCGGAGCTGACAGGGGAGGAGGAAACAGCCGACCAAGCCAAGCAGCATCACCGGTTGTCATGACCCTGTGTCAAGCCACCGTCTTCTCCCTCCCCTTAGGCGGGTCCTGCATCTCACCCCGGGTGACTCTTCATCTCCGACTGCCTACGCGGAGGCTGACCACACTGGGACAAATGGTTTCGTGACGGCACAGGTGAGACGCCGCACACGCTGAGCAGCAGATCGAAGGGCCCCACACGTGCGATGAACGTGTCACACGGCTTGCCAGCAACGCAGCCGCTCTTGAAGACTCGCGTGTACTTCCTGCGACACGCCTCCTCGCACTGCGGGTTTCCTGGCGCTTGTAAGACGCTCGGGCAGAGAAGGGCGGTTGCGCGGGTTTCCCCCGCCCCAGTGGCTCCGACCGTACGGTTCCCAGGAACGTGACGCTTCCGAGGCGACCGCTGACAGCCCGTGCTTAACGCCAGGAGGTGGATGAGATGGGCCGCGGTCGGCACGGACGTCCGGGGCAGGCGGGGTTCTGGACAGGAGGCCGCTCACAAGCTCGTGCTGACACGGAGCCCACGCAGCTGTCACCTCCCTTACGTGTGGGCACAACGGAGCCACCACTCCGCCCTCGGCAGACGTGACCCTCCACCTCCTACGCGCACCTTCCTGCTGGGAGCGGCAGAGTCGAGTCCGCTGCACCCCGAACACCAACCCTGGAGGTTCGGATTGAGGGTAACACTACACCGAAACAAAAGGACAGGGCGACTGGCTCCGAGGGGGCATGTCTGGGTCGCGGCCTGTCTGGGCTCGGGGGGCGTGTCTGGGGGGGCGAGTCTGGGTCGGGGGCGTGTGTGAGGTAGCACATGTGGCATGGCGTGAAGGGGCTGACCGGGGACCACTGCGGCTCCTAGCACTTTATAAACAACATTTCGCGTCTACTGCAGCGTCCCCCTGCTAGAACTGTCCACACGCCCCTCTGCCATGCGTGCGTCTCGGAGATCTGACCTCCTGAGGCGCTTCCGAGTTCCTGAGTTGTCGGGTGAGCGCGCTGGCATCAGGTCGGGACAGAGTTCTGAAAAGCAGAGCAGCTCCCAGTTTAAACGGAACTGCGAACAGCAGCGAGCTTCACTCACGCCCCGCAGACGAGCCTGGTTCCGACGCCCAGCACCCCGAGAGGACAGGCGGGCTGTGGCCGGGGCCCCTGAGAAGTGGAGGCTGCGCCCTGGCTGCGTTTGCTGTGTGGCCTCTGCAGGAGTCTGTGTGAGGTGGCCCTGCGGGTCTGCTTTCCAGATGGCTTCCCCAACACCGCCCCCCAACCCCAGCCTGCCCTCTCCCCAGGGCTGACGCTCTGAGCGGTCACTCACTCGCACCTGTGACTACCGGTGCCAAGCACGCGCTGCGCCAGGTTGTGCACGGTGCTCACAGGGCACTCGTGTGTCTGTGGCACCTCCGTGTCCCCGGCGAGCCTGGTCCCGGGGCAGAGTCCAGGACTCATGCGCCACCAGCTCAGCGCCTGACACAGGCCAGCAGTAAGCGCTGGTGGAAATGAAGCCACATAAGGGAAGAGGAGCAGCACGGCGAACCGGCCCGCGGCAGGATGGGGGCGCGGAGCCGCGGGGCGCCGAGCGCGTCTGCAGACATGCGACTGTCAAAGTTTGGCGTCCAACCCGGATTAGCAGAACCCGAACTTGTTATGTTAGCTCACCTGAGGCTCCTGATCTAAAATTAAAATTGTTTTTAAAGTTTCCTTTATAATTCTATCAGATATCCACAATAAAACCAAAATAATGCGTAATTTCTCTTAAGTATGCAGGAAGGAGGGGAGACGGGAGGATGACTTCCGTCTGTGTCGCTACTGCCTTAGAGCCGAAGCCGCGGGGAACGCCTCGCACTTGGAGGTGGACTTGAGACAGGCCCCGGAGCTGGGCACGGCCCGCTGCTCGTGAAGTCAACAGGTAGCTGGCAACCATGACATTCATAAGAAATTAAACACAAAAAGACCGGTGCCTCACTGATGCAGCCTACACAGAACTGTGAGCACCCTACTTCTCTGAAATAAGAAACTATAATTTTGCAGTTCTCTGGGGAGAAAAATAAGACTTTATATAAAGCGAAAGCACGAGCTCTTATTATTGTATAAACTGTCCGAGGAAGGGGAGAATTACTAACAAGTCAGTGTTTCCAGATGCACCGCCACATACCGCAACGTCCTTCGGTGTCTCCGGGAGTGACAGAAAGACCAAGTTTCTACAGAAAAGCGATCGTGTGTTGACCAAGATTCAGAGCAGAGGCAGCTTTCTGTTACAACTGCCACACATATGAAGTATACCTCACTTTGGTCATGGGGAACCTGCGTATTTAATTCCACCCGTACAGTCTTATACAGACATCTGCCTGCAACATGACATAACACTGCACTGTCGTATGAATGTGTGTGTGTGTGTGTGTGTGTGTGTGTGTGTGTGTGTGTGTGTCTGTGGTGTGTGTGTCTCTGGTGTGTGTGCAGAGAGCGCGCAAAATTAAAACCTCGATCAAAGGCAACCACGTCTCACAATTCTTAGAATTCCCCAAGCCCAGGTCAGTGCCTAACACACTTACTAGCCACTAACACTAATGATGCTGACGACGGACCCTTGGGAGGGACGCTGTCAGGTAGTTTCATTTTATGCAAAGCTGACAACAGGTAATACAAATACAAGTTATCTCGCTTCAACTGCTCAAACATTAAACTTAGAAAACTACTAAACAAGAGGTAGATTACTTTTAGATCATATAAAAGACAGCATTAGTTCTGCACAGTGATTGTTTTTGTTTTGCGAGTGGGGCTTAAACGTCCTCCGAGGCTGTGCTTTAAAATTCCACTACATACAACGCGGTCACCTTCTGCCTTTGAGACGACACAGGGAGGCCTGTGTGCTGGCCGGCGGCCTCCGTTCCCAGGTGTCCCATGTGGCCTTGGTTTCTTTAACTGCCACCAGATAGAATTTTGGCCACCATCCGAATTAACCTGGATTGAAAGCAGCTTCCTAAAACGTGAAAAGGTTTTATGCTCTTACACCCTCGTGTGCCGACATCGCTTCAGTAAAGTCACCTCCTAGGACGTAAAGCTGTGGTCTCCAGACTTCCGTGCACTTGAGGGTCGCTATCATCTTGTTGAATAAACATCCTCGTTCCTGCCTCCAAGATTCTCATTCTGGAGTGGGGCTCGCAGTCCACAACACCCCAGGTGGCTGTTCCCACGTGGGCGGTTCCTAGAACGCACTTGGCAGGTGCTGGCGGGGGATTAACGAGGCCTTTCGTTCTAAGTATTCATCACACAAGCCAAATACGCGCCATCCTCAGGCATTTGGTTGGTCAAATGCGTGGTGTAAGAACGCACAAGCAGCTGCGAGCGGTGAGCCATTTCTTTAAAGAAACGATGACGTTACAGATATATGGACGAGTTTGTGAACCACATACCGAATTAACAGAAAATTGTTCAATGTCTTTATTTCTGAAAAAATGGTTTTTTTTCTTTTATAGATTGGGGGGAAGGGGTGGGACTAGACACGACGACCAGTGGTTTTCAAAAAGGAAAGGGTCACAATTTTTCCTACATGCTCCTGTTTTGCTAGACGTCTTAGTAGGTGCTTTCCAGCTAATTTCCTTCAGAAGCCCGACAACTAGGGAGAGACGATGCTAAAGGGCGAATCTAAGGAGCCTCCGACTCTAGAGGGAACATACTATTTCTGCCTGGAAAGACCCAATTTCTTGTATTTTTCCTTGACAAAGTGAGAAGTCTTCATTAGACAAGTTATCAGTCTTAGGGGTTTAATTTTAAGGGCATGATGTGTTTATTTAATAGTTATATTAGAATACAGAAGTTGGCACGGTATCAGGTAAAACAAGATTGTACTTCACAGCTCCCTTTTATAACTCACTGACAAGTGCAATACGTCAAGAGTAAAAAAGACCCCAAATTTAAAGTAAACAATATGTCAGCAACATTTATAATTCATCAAAAACAACTTTTCAGCTCACGACCTCTACCACTGAACACTTGGCTCTCACGTAGAGTTTAGACACAAGTCATCAGCTCAAAGAAACCACTGAAATGATCACACTTCAGATAGTCATTGTAATATTTCTACTTTACAAAAGCAAATTTTAAAGAAAGTTACAAAAAAGCTTTGTTATATGTGACCACAAGCTGTGAAAAGTTACACACTTCAAATTGTGACAATCCAATGTGATATAACGTGCCCCCAAATTTCAAGGAGAAGACTTTAAATGAAAATGAAGGAATTGGAAAACCAGCAGACACTTCTTGTGGCTTAATAAACTTGAAGCTT
>NW_011889063.1:510911-513444 GCF_000151845.1 Pteropus vampyrus | reverse complement strand
AAACTGGTAAAAAGAGAGAGACACAGTCATTCAAAAATGAGTCGGAGACAGACGGGCTAAGTGATGTCTGTGGTGAAGGGCCACATTTACGGTTTTGCCCTTGGGACAAACCAAATCAGCCTGATATGGTAAAGAAACTACAATAAAAACGCATGATGTCAGTACAAGAAAAGTCCAGGTGCCTCTGGACCCATGTGCCAATCTGTAAGTGGTGCCACAAAACACAAGCCAGGAGGCCCGAGGCGAGGTGCGTCCGGCGGGGGTCTGGAGCGCACCTGCACCTGCAGCTGGGCGTGGCCAATGCGAGGGCCGGGGCCGGGGCCGGGCTGGCGGGCATCTCCCAGAGCTGCCTGTGTCACAGGGGAGCCCGGGCGCACACGCCGTCGCCCGCACACGTGGCAATGGAGAGATCCGCTCTGCCCCTGTGATGAGCAGGGAAACAGGCATTCCAGCCGAGGACGCAGAAGCAGCTCAACAGGTGGGGGCGCCGCACCCGCTGTCTACTCTGAGGTGGCACTGCTCAGATGTCTCCACTGTGGGGCAGAAAGAGTCAGCTCCCAATGCCAGGGCTACAGCGAGGACCCGGGCAGAACGCGTGGTTCCGTCTGCCTGCCACCCAGGTGAAGGGGTCTCCCGCCCCACACGCCCCTTCTGACTGTGACGGAGCAGAACCTGCCCCAGGGCTCTGAGCTCCAACTAAGTGAGGTCTCAGGGTAGAGGCCTCGTGCCCTTATCGCTGGAGTAGGGGTGGGGGGGACGGGCGTGGGACAGTGGCACAGATGTGGGGGGCGTCTGGCCAGGTCTGGCCACTCACCCCCTCCTCCGGCAGACGCCTCGCTGCACCAGAACGCAACACAGACACTGAGACTCGGCTGGGAAGCGTATTTCCAAATTCCTTTCCAAATAATTAGAAAAATTACAGCCGACCCGGGAACGTCTACCAGCGCTAACACCTGAGCCACGTGCCACCTCGAGGCAGACAGCGGATGCAGTCCCACCCCACCAGACCTCAGCTGCCACCACACGTGCCCAACGAAAGTCTTAAACGGAACAGTTTATTCAAAGATCGTCAGGTTACAAACGTGTTTTTTAACCAGAGAAACAGACTGTAATTGTTTAAATCGACTTGCTTTTTTCATGGCTACACTAACAGGGATAAGACTTTAACGAGAGGGTTGCTATTATTCTTTCTTTTAAAAGTTGTAATCATTTTCTGAACTCTGAAGTTTTGAATGAAGTTCTCATTCCACCCCTGGCCCTAAAATCGTACGTGTGCTCCTCCTTCCCGAGGAAGCCCCACCAGCACACCGAGGGGGCACCCCTCTGTTCCCTCCACTTCAAAAGCATCGTTTTATATTTAGTTTCTAAGGCACCTGTAACTTATTTTCATGTATTACTTTTTTCTTTATGATTTTTAAAAGGTAAAAAATTGAAATCACTTGTGTAACTACAAAATATTGAGGGGATTAACAACTAACATTTTAAAGAATAGTCTGACTTCTAAACTAATAAAATGTTCATAGAAACTGCCTTGTAAACGAGGTAGTTATGTCCTGGGGAACATGTTTATCAATTGCAAGTAAGCAAACGCAGTTACTAAAAAAGTTACTGCAAAGTTCACTTTGGCCCCCTCGGTCCAGAAATTGCACAAGTGGTGCCCATCCATCTGGAGTGACACTCGTGGTGGGGGGTTAGTGGGAACGGTGGCCTAGAGGGAGGCCCAAACCGCCACTGCTCCTGGACGGTGGCCTCCCCAGGCCGTCTCTGCCATGGTCCCTTCAGCCCCATGCAGACAGGCCTTCGGCCTGCAGTGTTCTCACTGGCCACTCCGGTGTCCGGCTCGGCCTCGCTATGGCTTGGCAGAACCCCTAGGGCGCCACCGCACACGCCGCATCCCGCCGCCCCTCCTGGACCAGCAGCTCCAGGAGGAGCCCAGCCGTCCGGCCCTCACTCAGAAGCCCCACTACGTGAGTTTCAAGATTTCACTCTGAATAACTTGCAATAAGGCCAAATTCCTGGACCCAGCAGATCATGGATAATCTGTATTCTCCAGCAACGATGAAAACGCAAACATTTCAGACGTTTTTAGGCCTCCCACAGAAAAGCACAATAAGCCCTTGTCACCATTTGAAGGAACAACCATGACTGAACTATTAAACTCTGAAAGTCGACGTGCATATCTGATTGGTCAAGTTTCAAGCCTCAGCACAAAACACTCCCATGACCAGGACAGTATTTAAGGCCTCTGCGCTGCAGCCAGGCAATGTTAGGAGCGGAACGCCTTTGGGCTGGAGCTGGATCTCCGAGTGGCACGGCTGCAGAAAGGGGGATCAGATCAGACCAGACCAGACCAGACCGGACCGGACCGCACCGGAACGCACAGCAGGCTTGGGGCCGACAGCTGACAGCTGGCCGTGCACGAATCTCTGTGGTGTAAGTCACTTTACAGTAAAACACACGCTCAGCTTCGGAGAAAGTTCCACGTTAAAGGGGCAGCATCATTGCTTGTTCCCAAAGGTCAGTTCACAGCTGA
>NW_011889063.1:502218-510006 GCF_000151845.1 Pteropus vampyrus | reverse complement strand
TGTGCCACATAAAAGCAAATATTTTGATTCATACCTAATCCTTTTTAATTGTTAATATTTTTTAAATGCTTTTCCCAGCTTTACAGAAAAATCTAGGACAGCTTTCGACGCCACGCAAAGCACCGCTGGAGCCGCACTGCAGATTTTTTAAAGGAACTGCTCCCCGCGGAGACAAGCAGCGAACGCGGGTTCACGGGGAAAGCGGCGATGAAGCGAGCCTGCGCTAGGGCCATCGGGGGTCACCCCCGGGCGTCCCCTAACGCTGAGATGTAAAATCACTGGCATGGTCCAGGCCTCCCTCATCTGCGCTCCGCTCCGCGTGACGTGTCTGCTCGCCGCTGAGCGGCGCCGCTGAGCCGGACTTCCGCCCACATGTTGCACGTCAATGTCAAATGCTACAAAGATGCGCTGAACTGAGCGCCATCACTCGGGAGCAACAGGGTGTGGAAGGCACTCAGAAATTCACCAAATCGCGTTGGATAGGACTCAACCACCTTCCCAACGTGTCCCTTTTTAAAAGCTAAAGACGCCTTGTCATCATTAGGGGAAAACCACCACCAGCAACATTCCCAAAACAGCCTGCCCCTGTCACCGCTCGCCGACTCTTGGATCTCGTCTTGAGGTCTCTCCTCGGGGAGCCGGCCCCCCTCCATGCAGGCCCTGAGTGGTGGGACCAGAAGAGGCCACCACCCTTCTCATGGGCTGCCCGCCTCGCCCGCGGATGGCCGGACAGCAGTCGCTTGTCAGGAGGAGCACAGAGCCACCGCTGCTGGGAGCACCGCCCACTGCCCAGCGCCGGACAGCACTACCGAGCTGCTCCTTTCTGCATAGGACGTAATGGACTTGGAAAGTTTTGACCTTTCTAAGTGGGCCATGTTTTTTATTTCCAGATTTACAAGAAAACATCCCTTTTAACATTTAAAAAATATTAGCAATGCTTGGAGTGAATTCTCCTAGAAAGGAATTTGTGGTGCTTTATTTAGAAGGGGAAAAATGTTTAAAAGGGGGTCACGTGGACAAGCCCCAGGAGGCACTGGCTATGCCTTCGTCCTCCGTCCCCCGTCCCGTCCTCGCTCCTCCTCGGCCCAGAGAATCCTGTTTTTCCCCAATGACGCGCCCGCTGCCTCCAGCACCCACGCTCCTGTCTCCAGGCGGCCCAATGGTGACCTTCGGACCCACTGCCCCCGGGAGACACTGGGACACGGCGGGCAAAGGCAGCCCAGGTGCACACGCCATGCTCCTGTGATGGCGGAGACGCCCCCGTTCTGACCGAACCCATTAGCACGCCCCCGCAGGGGCAGCCCCGCTGCCCTGGATCGAACGGCGAACAGTGCCGTGCTTTCTGCGTCCCGAACACCAGGGAGGGGTCTGCGGAGGCCCCCGCGCTTCCAGTCCCGGCTCCTAGTGCTTAACTAAGGGTGGCCACCAGGCGGGCGTGTCGCAGCAGCACGGGTGGTGTGACAGCTGTAAACCCGACTCCGTCAGCCGGAAGGCAAGCTGAGCAGGCACCGTGAGCACCCCGGCCTCGGCAGCATGCCCGCGGGCTGCTGCGACCTCTGTGCGCACGGGCGTGCTTCCCGCCAGGGCACAGCCGTGTCACGCTGTTTCTCAGAAATGCCTCAGAGTCAGCGGGCCAGGCCCTCGGGAGGCTGACACCGCGCTTCCGGCCGCAGTCGGAGCACGGTACCGGAGCTCGGGGTGTGACTGGGAAAGCGGAATTCCAAGGCCGCCTGACACGATATCCTTGCGGTGTCTTCCTCGACTCCCAGGCACTTTTCCTGTTGTTTCACCTGCGCTGTTGTTTCGAATCCATCAAAAGTCAGAGCCATGAAGAGCTGAGAACAAAAGCCGGCTTCTCACTGTCACTGGCCGTGAGTGGACGGCCCGTCTGAAACCCATCCGCTGCATGCAGTTTTAAGTGTCACCTTTCCCGTGAGCAGCAATGACTGCAGAGTCATCAGAAAACCGACACCCTGGAGAAGAAACAACTGCTTCGGCTCCGAGATTCACCTGGAGCGAGATCCCAGCTCCCGCGGTGGGGCCGCGAGCCTCAGCCAGGCGTCGCCGAAGGCAGATTTCGGTCCTGCCGCGGCCCCGACCAGACCCGGCTCTGAGTCCCTCCGTCCTGGCGTTGGACCCTCCTGTCCTGACGGTCTTTGCTTCCATGAAGCAGAGCGCGCGAACTCTCCGACACGCCTCCACCAAGGCGGTAGTTGAGGCTGGACGTCGGTTTGGTTTGTGAGGGTGGAAACAGGGTCAGCGCTACTGGTGTCCTGCATCACAGGCCACTGGCATGGAGAGCTGGCGCACCCAGCAGTGAGGCCTAGGGACCCTGGGAGGGGACACCAAGGGACCCTGGGACACACAGCAACGCTTCCTTGGCCCCGGCGTCTCTGCTGCACCTCCTGGACATCAGCCCCACTGACACCCCGGGACGTGTGGAAACCACACCTGCCACAGTTCCCTGCCACCCAGTCTCCAAACGCGACTCCAGAGGACGGTGTCACCCTAAGGGGACTGTGCGGGACAAACTGTGCAAGTGAGCACGGGCTGCATTCTCCCTGAAGTATTTCAATGAACTTCTTCTTAAAGGGCAAGCACCATCGTGTTAAAAATACGGGGGAAAAAAAACACTTTGCTGAAAGTCTGTAAAGTGACAAATTGAGAAGCAAGTTTCACCCAGAAGCGTGAAATTTAATTTTTTCTCTTCTGAGTTATCCGCTTATTCGAGCACAGCTCTCGCATGGATAAAAAAGGTAACGGCGTGTCTGCCTGCATCCAACCCACGTGCGGAATGAACGGCCCTGACGTGACACCGACCTGACACCTGGACGGCGTTCTACAGGTCATCCTGACCGTGTAAGATGTGTGTCACCTGGCTGAATTTAGAATCCACGTAGATCGCCACCCGCCGGCCCCCACGGCCTCCTTGTTTTTACCACGTGGCCACAATTCCAGACGGACACCTTTGGCCCCATGTATTTATTTATCAGGTCAAATGAATGTTTCATTAGTCCTACTGAGCGTGAAATTCCCCACATCCGACCGCACGAAACCAAGGACACGCGCCTCCAGCTCTGACTCACTGGTCTGTGGAAACAAGATTGGACGTCTGCGGCCACCGAGGAGCATGCCGTCCCTACTGGGACATTCGATGCCCTTCCTCTGGCCAGAAGCTGAACATGTCATGATGTTCACCAGCTGGATCTGTGATGTGATTGACCCGTCGGGAGCCTGTGGCCGTTTATCGATCCGCCCTAGATGCCCTGTTTACACGGGCCGACTTCTCCGAGGCCCCTGGTTGAGGCTGGAACGCCCCTGCCCACGCACCTCAGGGCTGACTGTGCCCTGTGGCCGGCACCCCCTGGGCTCGCCACGCCTCCGCAGCTGGACCGCGCTGAGACCGGCCCCCGGCGCCCAGTGAACTGGGTGGCACCAGGGTGCCGCAGGCTGTAGTGGCACCCGGCGGTTCTGCGGGACGAGTCTACACTTTGAATTTCAACACTTTTAACTTATCAAATTTCTCTGCAATTTCACATACTTATGAAAAAGATCCATCCCTTGTTAAATCTTATTAAAATGAGCACTCCCTTAATTACATCTGAAGCACATTCTACAAGAAAACTGCAATACTGTGACTTTAATACACTGAAAACTCAGGGGCAAAAAGGAGACAGATGTTGAGACGCACAAAAATGGAAGCCCAACTCTGAGAAACAGAACAAAGGCACACGGGTGCGTACGTGCCCCCCCCCCACGCATCCCCCCAACAACGGAATTCCAAGGGTGATCCCCAAAGCAGCGGCCACCGCTTCAAAACCACCCGCCCGGGAAACCGGCATTTCCCGCGTTCACGGTCTGACAGCCGCGTCTCGGCAGAGGTCCCCCCTCGGTGGGGCGGGCGCCTTCCTGTGTCGGGTCAAGTTCGTGACCAGCCTCCTCCGTGGGCGTACAGGGTAACCGAGCTCGAGGAGGAGGACAGAGAAGGCCTCTGGGCCCGGAGAGGTTTGTCCTGGACAGCCCCTCTCCCATCCTGCCCGGACGTGCTTCAATCCCCGAATCGCCCTCGAACACGTGTGGTTCCACACAGAGATAATGTGCTTCTTCGAGACTCTGCTTCGTGCGCACGGCTGTTGGGTCAAATGCGGTGACACGTCCCCTCGTGCAGAAAGGGCCCTGGAGTTCTGCCCTACAGGCCCGGCTCCACTCGAGTCAGCCGGACACACCAACCCGCTTGGCCGCTTGCCTGTCTGTTGCCTACAGGAGCACCACACACGGCGACATGCGTGCTCTCAGCGAGGAGAAAAAACACACAATGGAGCAGGGTCTTTCCAAAGCTGTCGACACTGGGGCACCGACACGCCCCACAGAAATGGGCCTGCAGCCACATGACTCACGCCTGGTCACCGGAGCCTTGGTGGCACTCAGCACAGCAGAGCAGGAAGAGACCACGGAGCCGAGTGTGGCCGCGCTGCAGGGCAGCCAGGCACGCCACCACCAGGGCCCCGTGTGCCAGGGTCAAGGTTACGGGGACAAACGGGCGGGAGGAGAGGGCGCTGTCGTGACTGCGTGTGCCCAGAGGAAGCTTTCATTCCCAGAAAGACGAGGAAATTTGAACAGAAAACAGTAAGATTTAGTTTACAGAACTATTAATTAAACGTTTTTGTGTATTTTAAACACCAGTGTGACTTTAAGATGCAAACTCGGGGCGCTAGCATTTAAACATTACTGTTAAAAGGGAGATAAGAAATGTTTCTCCAGCAAATTTCTGTCCCACTCTTCGTAACATCGTTCATTCCCTGGTGACGCACGCAGTTGAGAAGGACTGTCCCAGACTGTTTCGTGCCCGTTTCTTCCCCTAACAGCTGCTTGTGTGGGTGGCATCCGCGGGCCTGATTCGGAAGGATGACCTGTGACAAATCTTGAGTGTGGGGCACAAGAGCAGCCCCTAGACATTTACAATCGTCAGGGTATCTTCTGTGTCCCAGGAGACGGTGACAATGATAATAGGAAGGAAACTGGTGGCCATGACGGGCACAGCAAGCTGGTCAAGCCCCGCGACACTAGGGCTTCAAAGTTTTCTGGGCCTAGGGGAAGACCTGACGAGCGAGCACCCCCCTGGGCAACACACTCAGCTGTCACTGTCTCAGGTCGTCACCGACGCAGACAACGTGCACACGCCGTGAACAGAAGCCCCTGTGTGGTGACCAGGCAGGGGCGCGGGCACTAGAGGCGGCTGTTTAAAATACGCCCAGCTTACAGCATCATCATACGCTTGATTATAACAAGAGTGAGCCCACGTCACATACCTGTCTTTCCCCAAGGTAGCCTCGGGTAGGCAGGGGGATTACTAAAGGGAGCGAAAAGGGGCAGAGAGAGTTAGGTGGGGCGCTCGCAGCGGGGCAGGGAGTGGGCTGCTGGCCGCGAGGCCACCACCCGTATGTGCAGAGCAGCAGCTGCCTCCCTGAAAAGCACTGAAGACCAAGTACGATGAATAAAAGAGAGAGTTCATTGTCACGGCCAAGGTGGGAGACGGACACGCGTCAGCTCTGAGATAGCAGCCACTCACTGTCTCAGAGCCCGCTCGGTCGTGCGTCTCAGTGACAGAGAAGCAGAGGAAGCAGCTACCCAAGGAGTGCCAACTGAGTGAAGCCACACGGTACACCAGGAGGAAGGCGAAAAGTGCCCCGCAAACCCTGTGGCCAGAGTTACTTAACGCACGTTTAACATCACCAGCAAGTAATGTTGGAAGGATGTTTGTAATTCCAAAAAAGGACCTTTTAAATTATCATTTTAAAGTATTCGGGAATAAAATGAAAAAAAAAACAAGAAAAGTACTGCATCTGTGCCAACATCATTTATGCCAAAAGCGCAGTGTTCAGTATGATTTATAAAAACCAGCTTCCGATATCTGAAATACACCAGCATCATGAACACGCATTGTTCTGGTAATTTTGGTTACATCACTCGGTGTACTACAGAAATTCTTCGCACGTGCCAGTGCTTTAAATATTAATTTATGTAAAAACCTGCAGAAATAAATTTAAAGGGAAAAACCACAATTATGCTTTGTATTGATAATTCCATTTTATCTTTAAAATAAATCATTAAAAATACCATAACACAGTCTCTTTTTCTGAACACGTCTGGGAGTCCAAGAGAGCAACTCTCTCCCACGACACGCGACATGACTGTGTCCCCAAAGGGTTTGCCTCTGTGACAACTTAGACAGTGAATTCTTACTGAATTTTATAGTTGAGAACTCATTAATAAAACTTTTGATAGTGTGAGCTAAAAACAGGCTAGACTGCTGTTGATTTATACCTTTGTATTGGTTATAATTCACATTTCTTCCAGATCTGTTAACTGAAATTCTGTAAGAAAATTCTTTCCTTTTTATTTAATTCATTTACTCGATTGTTTGTTTCTAATAGCATGGACTCCTGGTATTTATTTTACTGTATGAGTTGTAATTCATTATTCGTTTTGTTGTTCGGTTTCCTATAAACAGGTCATTGGGAGTGCCTTCAGGTTGACACGCCCCATCATTTTTGAGTTCTTTCTTACTTAAATCAGTCATTTCCCCCAAGAAGTTCTGGTTCCTTCTATTGGGAAATGATATACAGAAAAGATCTGGGCAACATGCGTTCATTGCTGCCAGGCCCCTCAGCGGACAGAGCCAGAAAGCACACGTACGCACGTGCGCGCACACATACACACACACCCCCCTCTATTTCTCTGTCCATCAGAAACGATGAGTTTATACCAATACCTTCTTGGACATGCTTAATCCTTTGAGTGGTAAGTATATTTCCTTTTCTTCACCAGATAAAGAAGGGGGGAAATCTGGTGATACAACATCATTGCGTGCACAGTGCTTTCAAAAACATTCTTTCATTTTAGTCCCTACGACTACATTGGTATATGTTAATTACTAATCACTATTAACCCAGATTTACAGAAAACCAAAGCCGAGGGTCTGATTGACGCAACGCGGTGGGACTGAGTAGGGTCCTGGCTGTCATACTTCTGCTGTACTAGGGCAGAAGAGCACACAACAGTTGCAGTTTTTGGTCTTTTATATATAATCTCTGCCTTTAAGTAAGAGGGACATCATCTTACCACCATTTCAAACTCACCTTATATAAAATAATGTCTTTTTATTTTCCCGGTAAGTAACGCCCAAAATGTGTCAATGACACCACAGTTTCTTAATGTCACTGAAATGCATGAACTTGGTCACTGTTACTCACCCCACTTTCTCCTGCTCCCGGGTGTGCCAGCGCCCATCCTGCTTCCCTCCCCCATGCTCCCTGCAGCCCTCTAACCCAGGCCCCGCTCCTCTCTCAAATGACAACAGCAGTCTCCAGGGACCTCGCTCGCTCCGCCTCCTTCCCATAATGTCCCATCACCACAGAACCTTCCACAGTTTCTTCTTTTGCTTCATTGAGTTCCATTGCCTCTTCCTTGCTCTGAAGGCTCTTCTGAGCCGTCGGCTTTATTTCCACCTATGCACCAACCCCGACCCTGCCCTTCCGCTGGGACAGTGGCATGCCAGGTCGCTGACCAACTACCAGGTCATCCTCTAGACACCCTGTGCTTGTAACCAGCCTTCCCCATCCACCTAAGGCCAGCTGGACGTCCACCGCCCCCGTAACAATAAGAGGCTATCGCAGCTAATCTAGCACTGTTCTCTTTTTTCGAAGAGACGTTAACCTAAACACCTATCCAGAAGTTGCTCGAGAAAAATATTTTTCACTCGACCCTCTTTGCCTGAATTACATGACG
>NW_011889063.1:499653-501158 GCF_000151845.1 Pteropus vampyrus | reverse complement strand
GAGCTGCCTGGACGAGGCCCTGGGTCTGGGACACGGTCACTCGGAGATGCTCATTTATAAAGGTGAAAGGAAGCGAGGACAACTTAAAATGATGCAGAATCACACGGAAATCTTACAGATCTCACCTCGTTTTACGGTTACCCAACGTCCCAGTTAATGGAGACCATTAACACGGGTCTCCCAGACTTCTTTTTGTGGTGCGTTAGCAGTATCTGGTAATTTTGTGTAAATATTAAATTAGCAAACGGCTTGCTGCTATGCTGCCCATTCTTTACAACCTGAATTCCACATGCAACTACCTGAGAGCCGAATGTCTTGAAAGGGGTGGCTGCTAAACTTGTTTTCAAATGCAAAAGTAATATTTGATCTGTATATTAAAAATACATTCTTAGAGTTTAGTTTTGTGATATTAATATAATTTTTTAAACTTAATCTAGAGGTTAAACAGCTCCCCATAAAAACAGACATTTGGGAAAACCATTGTTCACAGACAGATACAAAGAGAGGTCCTTGTCAGTCTTAATTTTGGCCTTTTAACCAACTATAAATGAGTTAAAATTGGTCATACACAAATGCAAAATACACAAAACCAAGAATGTTATATTAATGTGGAATTAACACTATTATTCCTAACCAAATAAAGACTAGACTAACATCTTTATAATCGACATAACCCTAATATTGTCGTTACCTAATGCTGCATACATTGTTTTCTGTCCAGATGCCCATGACATAAGCAGTGTGGCGCGATGTACAATAAAGGGACAGCCCTGGGACATCAGTGACGCTCTAATGAGGGAAGAAAGCTACTAGTGAGGGAAAGGGAAGGTGTAATTTCAACTGCATATGCTAAAAGGCCCATTCCAGAACATTCTGTACAACCCAGTGGGGACCTTCTTTCTGGCTGCCTTGGTAGCTGCAGTGAGCTAGGCAGAGAGAGCACTTGGTACAATAGACAAGAACAAAACAAAAAACTGGCTCTGTATGAAGCTGATGAGTTAGAAATATTAAAAGGAAATGTCTGAAACATTGAGAGAGATAATTATGAGTTGCTCCTTCCTTATTCCTCACATTTGTGCCATTTTATATTTTGAGAAGTTGCAGAAAATCTACCAAAGTCACGTACAAGAGACAAAAATAGCTGTTTACTTGTGTTAGGAGTTCCAGAAGCACTGACATCTCTAAAGGTTTGAGGTCTCCCAGGCTGCTAAGTTACCAGTTAAATTCCCTAGGACATTTACATGAGTTTATCCGAAACACCACAATCTGTAAAAGACATACCTCAAATCACAATTTAGTGGCTTCCCTTCAAAAACAGCTTAGAGACCCCTCGGTCTTTTGTGAGCTTTGTCGTGTGGAACTCAGCAACACATAAGCCTCCTTCGAGAAGATGATTCCATTTGGACAGAGATGGTCTTGCTGCGGGCTAGGAAGCTTACAGCTTCTCAAACACTTGGTTCTTCCTCTCCATGCTCAGAATTAATTGGTAATTATACGGACCAATT
>NW_011889063.1:497263-498824 GCF_000151845.1 Pteropus vampyrus | reverse complement strand
CAGTGAAGGAACCCATCGACAAAACAAAAGGCCAACTTAATGGGAGAAGATATTTGCTAATGACACATCTAATAAGGGGTTAATATCCAAAATATATAAGGAATTCCTACAACTTAATGGCCTCCCCCCAAAAAAATCCGATTAAAAAATGGGCAGAGGACCTTAGCAGACGGTTCTCCAAAGAGGACATACGGATGGCCAAGAGACTTAAGAAAAGATGCTCAACATTACTAATCAGAGAAATGCAAATCAGGACCACAATGAGATGTCACCTCACACCTGTCAGAATGGCTGTCATCAAACAGACAGGAAACAACAGATGCTGGCATCGACAGGGAGGCAAGGGAAGCCTCGTGCACTGTGGCTGGGACTGTAAACCAGGGCGGCCACTATGGAAACTATGGAAGTTCCTCAAAAAGTTAAAAGTACAACTACCATACGACCCAGCAATTCCGCTTCTGGGTACTTATCCAAAGAAAATGAAAACACTAATTCCAAAAGATATCTGCACCCCTACGTTCACAGCAGCGTTACTTATACAATAGCCAAGATGTGGAAATGCCCTAGGTGTCCATCAACAGACAACTGGATAAAGAAGAGGTGATACATGTTTACAATGGAACATTAGTCGGCCATAAAAAAATAAAACAAAATCTTGTCTTTTGTGATCACATGGATGGACCTAGAGAGTATTGTGCTAAGTGAAATAAGTCAGACAAATACCATGTGATCGCACTTATATGTGGAACCTAAGAAACAAAACAAATTCACAGATCCAGAGAACAAACTGACGGCTGCCAGATGAGAGGGAGGTCGGGGAAACGGGCGAGAAAGGCGAAAGAATAGCATTAAGGAGCACAGACCGCCAGTCCTAAAAAGTCAAGGGGACGTGAAGCACAGCAGAGGGACTATCGTCACTAATACTGTAATAACCACGCAGGGTGCCAGGCGAGGACCAGACTCACCAGGGGGACCACTTTCTAAGTTATGTAAATGTCGAACAAGTAAGCTGCACAGCTGAAACTAATATTGTATATCAACTCTAAAAAATTTTTAAATAAAAAGAGATAAAATACAGAAAGACACATCGCGATGGCCTTGTCTCCCGTCTAGCCCCAAGATTCTGATATTCTGAGTGGGTTGGGGCCAGATGAGATTTTCCACAACATGCATTTAAAATCACAAGTCAAATGTGGGCACGAGAACCCCACTCAGATAGCTGATGACTCCCTTTGTACTACTCTTTATTTTAATACATAGCGTGTCTGTCACTGAGAATAAAAGTAAGTATTCTTTGTCAAGAAGAAATTATTTTGAGATATACAAATGAGAAAGGGTGACATAATGGAAAAGTATAAACACACAAAAAAACCCAAAAAGATCATTAAATACGGTGTGAGTAAAATTCTTATATTTTCACTGATTGCTAATACTTCTACAAAATACTTTCAGTATCCTTATGATGCCAAAATGTGCTGTAAATATTATTTTTACCCAAGTGATGAAACAGCTGACTAGTAAAATTAAAAGTTTGATAATAAAGGTCACCATTGAATTTATT
>NW_011889063.1:483604-496236 GCF_000151845.1 Pteropus vampyrus | reverse complement strand
ACCCCACTCAGATAGCTGATGACTCCCTTTGTACTACTCTTTATTTTAATACATAGCATGTCTGTCACTGAGAATAAAAGTAAGTATTCTTTGTCAAGAAGAAATTATTTTGAGATATACAAATGAGAAAGGATGACATAATGGAAAATATAAACACACAAAAAAAACCAAAAAGATCATTAAATATGGTGTGAGTAAAATTCTTATATTTTCACTGACTGCTAATACTTCTACAAAATACTTTCAGTATTCTTATGATGCCAAAATGTGCTGTAAATATTTTTACCCAAGTGATGAAACAGCTGACTAGTAAAATTAAAAGTTTGATAATAAAGGTCACCATTGAATTTATTCTGATTTTTTCGAAGATTAAAACATTTATATGAACTCAGATTAGTATAAGAAAAAAAGGGGAAAAATTACACTGGGTTGTGTTTATAGAGTTTAGATACCAAAAATAAATTAAACTCACTCATAGTAGCCTTTTTAAAATTAAGATATTTGTCATTTAACACTCTTCTTAAAAACTTATCTCGAGCCATGTAATTGGGACTATTTTTGCCATAATGCCACAAATCTGACAGCTGTTACCCTTAGCTAGTAGTTAGTCACCCGCTCAGCGGTTGGAAGAGGTTCTTTATAATTAAAAACTAATACAAACTCAGACTTATGGTGCCAGCAAAAAGTGCCATTAATAGTGCAAGTCACTTACGTAAAGGTGATTATCCTAGTCACGAAAGGATTTGTGAATTGAGCTAAGAAAAGGGGGCAGAAGAGGAAGGAAATCGTTTGAACAGTCTGGAGTCTACGGAAGCCTCCACCTGTAAACAGGAACTTGTTTAGACTCAAATAGGAAAGCGGATCAACAAAACCCGTAACTTCTCATCTACAGATGGGCATAAGGACAGCAGAAGAGCAAGTTCCCAGATAAAGCTCCAGATACCTCCAGTCTCCCTTGCGTTCGTGCGGTTTCTGGAACTGCTGACGTGTGGGTAAGAAAGCTCCATAAAGACTAAGTGATATCCTAGAAACGTTACCGGAATTTTCCATGTTTGCTGAGGTCGAGAATGCAATGCCTTGCACAGGACCACGCTCTTCTGCTGTGACCAGTGTTTACAACCACGCTATTCTTGCTTTGATGCCCAGAAGTCTCTGTGCACGTGTTTTGGGTGGGTGCTGCTCCCGCAGAGTGAGCCTCCGCTGGGGATCAGGCTGCTGAGCGCCAGGAAGGGGACTCGGGGCAGGAGGGAAAACGGCCTGTCCATGGCCCTCCTGCCCCACGGGTCCCTCACAGACCACCAGCAATGTGGGCACAGCCGGCCATGGTATTTGATCTTTCTTTACAACTCATAAGAATCAAAACTTACACAATACGTTCTTCGCCATACTTCAAATAAAACATTCTTCTATTTGTAAAAAGTATACGCATATAACTTCTAAAAGTCTTCATCTCCATATCCCTTACAACTTGGTGCTAAATCCATTATGTATATTCAGTAAGTGTTCTCACTGTCTTCAATTCAGTAACCAAGTGGACAAGGAGAATATGGTGGGGCGTCCCCCAAAGTCGTCCTACAAACAGTAAGCCTGATCTCGCCAAGATAACGACATGTACATCAACGAAAGCAAAGAACCAGTCAGAACCTTTTCTATGAAAGTCAGTGAAATGGACTTGAAAGTTCGCTTGTATTTTCTACTTCGCCCTGTGCAAAATTGCCTTTCTGTGCCAGTTTAATAAATGTAAATATACAAACACATGTTAAGTCCTAAAAATCTTAAGAACGATGATATAATCACAGTCTAATGCTCAAGGCAGCTGCTGTGTCTGAGGAAAAAATGCTGACTTCTAATAGCTGATTTCCCAAGAAATCTCATGTAATATTTTAGTGCAATTACAATGGAATCACAGCCTTTAGTTTGTATAGTTTCTTCTAAAACATCATTTAACTTACTCTCACAGTAATTAAATTTCTTCCATTGTAGGAAGGTATTTTGGAGGTGAAGAAACCGAGGCATTTCCGACGTGGCACTTGTCATCCACTGCACTCAGTGCGGGTACCAGACCGAGGGCTCATATGGCCTTTTCTCCCCCAGTGAACGTCGGAGGCCGGTTGCCACCCCAACCCCGCCCCACATGGGCCGCCCTCGGTTAAGTGGACCACATAACTCATGCGTGAGCTGGAGAGCATAGTGCCCGATGGGTGTTACTGTCATCAGAGTTAATGAGTGCCAGGCATGGGGCCACATGGGCACTCAAATATCATCAGCTTTTACAGGAGATATCCACTCTGGCATTTTCAATAGTACAAATTAAAATGATGGGAAGAATTTCTTAAGCATCAGTATACTAGGAACCGGTTGTTCAAATTGACTTTTATGTCCGATGATTCCGGTGTCGCAGACACTGCGGTGGACAGAAAAGCAGCTTCTCCGTGCTGAGAAGTGGAGAACATGGCCATGTATTTGAAAAGAACTGCTAATTATAAGTTCAAATGAGGAAGATCATTAAAGCTACACTTTGCAAAGATGGAATTTTTTTAACTGATTCTCTGAAAATTATTTATTTTTCCAAATAAAAAAAAAAGTACAGTTGGGAAATAGTATGTGGTTGTGGAAAGAATACGATACTCAAAATAACTCCTTAGAATTGCGTCTTACAAGTTTTGAGAAATCTAATTAAGTCACTTAATTATTCCTTTTTTCATCCTTCTCAAGTCTAAAGTTCTCAGAATCCAATGTAGGAACTAGACATCTAGACAAAGAAATTACTTAAGATAAACTAAGAATTAGAACAGCATATCCTCTTACCCCTGTAAAAAGCTAAAATATCAATGTACTCTTTTTTACCAAATAAATGCTAAATTAGTTCACTTCAACTGATCTTAATCTTGGTCCATTTGCTTAAAGCTGAGTTTTATTCTAGCTCTAACATAGTATGACACAGGTACAATATACATTCGATTCTTGCTATAGTTAAGTATTTGCCATCCAGAGCAGAGCCCAAAGAAGCATGAATGTGTTATACTAAGATGAATTCTGCTTAAATGACGTTGAAACTAGGTCCCCCAGGGTGTAAATCCGGCCATTTAAAAACCATACCACTGACAACATGGCAGGGGGATCACAGCCAAACATGCCACATGTTTCAAGTTCACAAATAATTAAAATTCATTTAAAATGTTTTATGGAGTGCAAAATAATAATGTAAAGTTTTTTTTATATTAACAGCAAGTTTACAAAAGAATACTAAAGTGTAATCCAAATATAATGCTGCTTGCTTAAATCGTTTTAATATCAATAATTTTTACTTCAGTAAAAAATCTTTTCAAAATCAGCTTATTTATTTTTTCGAGCTCCATAGTTGGCATTTACCTGCTTTGGGGCAGGTCTCACTTGAATTTTGTGAATAAACTGGTTCATTTTCAAGACAGGTTGCAAATGAATGTGTAAATGATATGCTTAATCATCTCTAAAACTGACTCATCTATTAGTCCCTTATGGTTATAAAACGACATTAGAAAATAAAGTGTAATTATTTTTAGATTACTTTCTGGAGAGGGTGTTGCAGAGTGCGCTAAAGGCAAACATCCCTTTTCCATTTCCTCATGAACTACCGCTCTACGCACCTTAAGAAATAATAAATAAGGTGTTAAATTCTTCCTCTCCCAAACCACGTTTCAGAACTGGCTCCAGTGGCTGTGTGTGTCGGGGTGGGGGGCTGGGGGGTGATCAAGAAAACAAATCTGACGCAGCTGCAGGCCCGGCCACTCTCGGCACGCATTTCAGGGCTGCGTGCACACCTACGTCACGCCACGTGTCACTGCAGTGGAAGAGGGAGCACCACCGGCGGGGGCGTGTGAAAAAGAACAAGAACGCGCAGGAGCTGAGCCATGAGTCCCCGAGTCTCCTCTGGCTCTAGCTGACCGATATTATCGAAATGTGCAGATCAGATGATCCTGTCACGTGAGCACATTATGAACCAACGGTCTCGCCCGCTGTGCTGGATTTGATTCAAAGCAATGCAGCACCTAAGCCACTGAGAGTCTCAAAGCTGGCACTGTTCCAGCGGAACGATGCAGGTTTTCGATTTTAACAAAGTAGAGAAAAAGGTAAAAAACTGAACTAGATACAGAAACAAGCCAGAGTGAGGCCAAGAGGTTTTCCAGGTGGCTGCCAGGTAATCCAGCGAAGCGGAGTCACTAGGTCACAACTAGACGCTGAACAAGCTCGCCTGGCCAAGAAACAGCAGACGGTGTTTTGAAGAACCGAAGATAAAAATGATATAATTGCAGGAAACCGCGTTATGCAGCAAAGTCCATTTAGAGGACTGGACGCAGAACTGCAGAGCCTGCTGGGAAGGAAGGCAGGTCCCGCAAGGGCACGAACGCTGCCCACCCCGGCGAGAGCACTGGCGACCCCGGAACGAGGCCTCTTAGAGGTCAGACTGGCGGGAGGAGGTCTCCCCAGAAGGGAAATTACGATAGACTGATAATTTTACTGATTCGTGTTGCCTAGTAACAGTCACTTGATCTAACTCATGATGAAGTGAGTCATAACACTGAACCTGCGGATGGGACCCCAACTCCCCACCCCTCCCCAAGGGTCTTCCACGAACAGGCAGAGATAACGCCCCCAAATGAAAAGGCACACGTTTCTGGCAGGAAGGAAAAGGAGGTGCCGACGTGTGAATCCCCGGGTGCCCGGGACCCTGCGTGTGAATCCCCGGGCGCCCAGAGCTCCTGGCAGCTTGCGTACAAACGCCGTTTTCGTGTTCTGCTAATGCAACACGCCATTTACCGTCTTCTGAAATTATTCCCTGACCTACTTTGTTAATAAAGCATTTACAGAGATATTCTTCCCTTACAGAGCCAGGCCACTGGCTAACTGGATATTTCGGTTCCCTCGAGTTGTAAGATTATTTCTATTTTAAAAAACAAACAGAAGGAGAGGACAAGTCTATGGTTTAATGCGAAGGGAGCCGACGTTTCATCCCGTTATTTAACCTTGGTCTTTCCAATTAATGCTACAGTCAGAAAAGACCATCAGAGGATTAACGATGGAAACCAAAAAATAACTGAAATTTGAAAAACTCAGAGACACAGCTCACTGCACGAGCACCCTCGGTGCGGGTTCGCAGGGAACAGTGTCGCCTCCGAGAGGGAAAGGGGGGGCGACGAGGCCCACGGTTCGTTGCGAGCGGAGACCACACGAGCAGAGTCGGGGAAGGCGCGGGGCGACCACCCGGCAGCAGAGACTCGCGGGACGAGAGCGCCGCGTCCCCTCCCCACCCTCCCGTCCTCTGACCCACTGGGAAGGGCAGAGCACCTGCTGGCGTCGAACCAAGACAACGGAGAGAAACGGGGCGACATGAAGGGAGGCGTCTTCGCCTTGGTTAAAGCGAAAGGCGACGCGCGCTGCCCCGGCGCCCCCTCCCCATGCAGCGAATCCCGTCCGGCGCCGCGATGCCCGCAGCAGAGACGGGCAGGGGGCGCGGAGGCCACCGCGGCGCTGCGGCCGCCCTACCTTTCTCTTCCGCTCCATGCGCTCCCGGGGGATTTTCCGTTGCTTTTTTCTCTCTCTCTCAAGGATTTTTTCCTTTTCGTCCAGTTCGGCCTCCCGAACTTTTTTAATCGAAGCCGCGGCGTGAGCCATTTTGCGGAGGGGATGGGCAGCGGGCGCTGCGCAGTCCCTCCCCTGCGCCCAGGTGGCTCCGGAGCTGGGCGGCGATGTGCTCGGCCACCCGGCGACGCCTGGCAGCGGACGCTCTCGGAACCGTCCGCCCCGCCCCGCCCCCGCAGCAGCGTCACTCGAGCGGCTCGGCCCGGCCCGCGGACGCACACCTGCCCTCGCGCAGGTGCGCGCGCGGCGACGTGCGGGGCCTCGGCGCGGGGGCCAGGCGCGGGCGAGCACCCTCCTGGCGGCGCGTCTCCCCGGCCCCGCGCGTGGGCCGCTGAGCTGCAGCCCCCTCCGCGCGCGGCCTCGGGCGCCGCTGCGGCACGTGACGCGGGCCCGCCTGTCGGATCGCCCAGCCCTTCCCTTCTCCGGGGTTCACTCGGCGAGGGGAACCGACGCTGCCGCGTGGGGGGAGCAGCGCATTGGGGGGGCTTGCCACAGCAGCCAGGGCGAGCGCGGGGAGCGCTGGGAGTCGCCTCTCCCCTGTGGGTGACAGACCCACGTGAGGCCGTGCGGAGCCGGGCGGGGAGCTGCGGGGACCTCGGTAATGGAGCTCAGGCGGTCACCCTGCGGGAGGGGCCTTGGGGAAGGAGGGCGGGCAGAGCAGGGAAGCTGGCTGGTGACACCAAGCAGGGACCATGATGAATAACCAAGCTTCCGTGAAACGTGGAGCAGCGACAGAGTAGCAGGGTTAGTTTCCGGATGGTCCCATATGTCCCCACGGAGACGTATGTCCCCACCGAGATGCGGGGAAAGGGGAGGGCTCGCCTGTCAGTCCGCGAAGATGAAACTCGCGAGTATTCCCACAGCCTGTCCTGCTGTTTCCTGAATTTTACCACCATTTTACCGTGGGCCAGTGGCGTGTCACTCATTTCTTAATTATTCACCCCAGAAGCTGCAGAGCCCCCACACTGCAGGACACGTGGGCGGTGAACCCGCTCCCACAAACGTACTGTCCCACGTGGGAGAAGGTGCTGAGTCCCGGAAACAGTGACATCCATCATACACTCTGATTCCGCACATGTCCCGGATTCGGAATACCGTAAAGCAAGGGTAACGGCGTCCCCTTAGAAAATGCTGGTGCGGAGCCCCAACCCTACATACAGCACAGGTGTGCAGGCAAATGCAGAACGCACTTCGGCTCCGCAGGAGGTGGAAACAGCCAGATACTAACTCCTCCCAGAGGGAAAACACTCATTTCCATACCGAGGGGTCTCTACTCACTATAGCTTGTGACAACATAATTCACGATTTTTCTTTTTTACTTGAACTAAGTTGAAAGCACTATGGTTAATGAAATATCCCAGAAGCAAGTGAGATGCATGCAATGGAAATACGGAGAACCCAGCACTCAACCCGGTTCGAGTGCCAGTCACCGGAGAGAAGGGCGCCGTGGCCCAGACACAGACGGTGCCTCGTGGCCAGCACCTCCCAGCCGCACGACAGCCTCGGGTACCCGGGGAGCACAGCCCTCCCCCAGCTGAGCAGCTGACAGCCCATCTTCTAAGAAGGTCAGCTGCTTACTAGCTCCACACTCTGGCAAACCTTCTGTGTAGCTACCAGGACACAGGCTTCCTGGGAAGGCCACACGGGGCCATGGAGGGTCCCATGTCACCCACCAGGTGGGTCATCGACTGCCACCTACTGTGACGTAATTCGTGCATGTTCTCCTCCCAAGGACTCCGGGGTAATCAGCTGTGAGGGTGTGGGAGCGGTTGTGGGAATGAGGTGGCTGGGGGAAGTGGCAGGCCTACCATCTGACAGTCCCTCTGTCCTAAACACTCAGCAGTGCTCACCAGCAAGCAAGACGTCTGGGCTTCGTGCCCATCCCACCGAGAGGCGCCTGCGCCTCCCGCACGGTGCCCCTGTGAGTAAGGTGCCCCTGTGAGTAAGGGTGGCTTCTGGGACAACGCCCTTCCCACGGCCCCTTCAGAGCCCGTTCACACCATGTCACACCTCCCTCTGTGGACACCCCAGCAGGAAGGGGAGGCAAAGCACAGCCAGAGGAGGCAGTGGGGGCGCCCTCTCATAGAAAGCGTGCTCACTCCATCAGCCAGTGACGAGCTCAACAGACCTACTTGAAAATCCAGTGTCAACTCAGGGACACCGTTACGTTTTGGCGGGAAGATCACACGTTCTAATTTTTAAAGCTTCGATCTAATAACGCGTGAGTTCTCAGGCGTGATAACAGTCTCAGTCCCCAAGACTCCCCCATGTTCCTGCGAGAAGCATGTGCGCTCTCCCTTCGCCTCCGTGTCATGAGGAAGAGGCAGGTAAAGCATCAGATGTCACTTCGTCACACGTGGGTCTGACGTGAGTACAGCAGAGCGCGGGGCCTGCCAGATCTTTAAAAAGCCATGGCGCTCCACTTTGCTCACACTCCCCCATGCCATCTTTGGACGCGACGCAGAGCAGCAAAGTCACTGTTTTCACTGCTGACAGAGGAGGCACAGAGCTCCTTCCTGAAGCTGTCCCCGCCCCTCCCCGGGTGAAGGACCCTCGCTCAGTCCCAAGGGAGAGGGGCTGTGCACGGCCCTCCCACCTAAGGGGGCGGCAGGCCAGACGGGCGCTTTACATGGAGCGAGCTGCCCGAGCCCTCCGGTGGGCGAGGGTCCGGGCCCTTCCTGGTGGCAGAGCGGGGCTCCCACCAGAGATGCACGGGCAGCAGCCTTCCTCCAGCGCCGGCCGCTTAGTCCCGCGGGAGATGGCGCGGGCTCCACGGCTGACCACCACCCCTCCGTCCACTGTGTCACTCACACGTTGCTCGGGCTTCTGTCTGAGAGGACAGAGCAGCGGGCACTCACCGGCTGAGCCCCGCACAGGCAGGGCACCAGGCTCCAGCCCCGGGAGCTGCCCGCCATCCAGGCGGCTGCAGCTGGCCTCCGAGGCTAGCCGGATCCGGACCGTGTGACAAGCGGCTTCCTTGCACCAGGCACCCTGCGGTCAGGGGGACAAGCTGGCGTCTGCCTTCCAAGTAAGGAGCACACGCCGTTTACGCTGAAGCTGCGAGCCAGCAGAGACGGCGCGCCCTCCAGAGGGGACGTACTTCATTTGAAGACAGGCGAGGAGATGGCCATTTGCCGTCCCTGGAGTCAGCACTTCACAGACCAGCACCCAAGCTCTCTGCTGCTCAGCGTCCGAGCCAGCCATGGGCACCTTGGTGCCAGCCCCAGGCCCCCGTGAGGAGCAGCCACGCAGCCACACGCAGACACTGTCACTGCCACAGACCAGTGCAGGGGGACAATGGGACCAAGCAGAAGCACAGCAGAGTGGTGCCCACCTGCGCCATGAGCCAGGACGTCCAGGGCGATCCCCGTACCTGAGACGCCATGTGTGTCCTAGATTGATGGGGTCAGTGTACAGTGGCCACAGGAGTGACAGTGTTGACATGTGACCCCGTTTGTTTCACCTGAAGCCTGGCCCAAAGCCAAGCTGACAGCACACGCTTAGACACGGGGACGGCCGGCCCTCCTGCGAGCAGTTCTGTAAGCCGACGACCCGGTTCCAGGAGACACCCAACGCTCTCCTCCTCCTTCTGCTGGGTCCAGGCAAGGACAACCCAGGGACAACCCAGACAGGGGTCCCCACGGCTCATCCTCTCTGTGCTCACTCCAACGTGAACTAAGTTCTCAGGGATCAGAGAAGCCCCACGATGCTAAAATCCTTCTTCCTTTCAATTTACTGCGTGGTATCTTAGAGTGAAAGCCTGGGAATTATTCCTAAAACTTGCCTTTCTAAATACTCTGTTGAAGATAGAAACATCCTCTCTGTCCTCGCCACATGGCTGCACAGCTCCTGCCTGGGGCCACTGTTGTCCCTGGCAGCTCCTGAGGGCCCACTGTGAGCCGGCCCGAAGGACAAAGGCCCTGCCCGCACAGGTGAGAATCCAGCGCCTGTCAGTGAACTGTTTTCAGACTTCCTGCAACACCTGTCACTGGAGCAGTCTGCGGTGACTGTCCCAACTTAGTGACATGCAGACCTTGAAGATGAAGCTGCTGCCCTGTCTGCATGTGTCCGGCTTCAGGGTGCAAACTGCTTCCGGGAACCTCTGCCTGTCTCCCTAGGGCCGGGCCCTCTCCTGAAGGTGGGTCCCACGGGGCACCAGGCGGGGCGCGTGGCTCTGCTCTAGCTCCTGCTGGCAATCTGCTGCGGCTTTAAACCACGCTGCCTTCTCCTTGGGGTGTGTAGCAGCTTTTCATAAAAACGCTATTTCTTGGCATTTTTATTTTGGTCAAAAGCATTGAATTGTGGTAGAAATGCGAAAATGCAATCTCAAGCCCGTTCATCTGAAAAATCTCTGAGGATGTTTTTGTGCCTTTTATCCGTAGGGAATTTATACTTTTACTTGAGGAATTAAATCGTTACTCGGAAATTACGTGTTAGTGGTTTCCAAGGAAACGTCCCCACCAGCCAGGAAGAGAGGAGCCTGAGTCTGTGTGAGCCCTGGGTGTGCGGGTGGCGTGAAGTCTTATCCGTGTGTCTAGTCTATTTACAAAGGAAAAGATGAATTTTTCTTGCTTGAGACAAAACTATTTTTAATTGTTATTCTTTATGTAACTCCCAATTTAACCCATGTGTAGCTTAAATTTTCGTGAAATTCCTTATATTTAAATTATATACTGCATATAAATCATTAACGCATAGAAGCCCATTAAAGTGAGTTTAAACGAATGGGCTACTAGTCTATACCTTTTATGGACCATAAATTATAGCCTGAAACTCAGTATTCCTGACCAGTAAGTTATCAGGAAAAACATCTCATTATTTTTCAAAATCAACAGCAGAAGGATGGCAAAATGTGATCCTGGAGTACGTCCAAGACAGCTGCCGATCAAACGGCAAACCAGAGGCGCTTTGTAAGTGCTCGGTAAAGGTGAACCCTGACAGGCGCTGCTGCCGAGCTGTGGGTAAGTCTGGAAGAAAGCGAAAGACTGGGGAGGCGGCTTTGGAAACATCTAGAAATTCGACAGTCCAACTGCTCTGCAAGTGTCTTCTTCAGTTTTGACTCCAATTAAAAGATGCCGAACTGGAAAATATAGATGAAATGACACCTAGAAGTAAGTATTGTTTGTTCAAAGAGACAAGGCAAAACCTTGAAGAGTAGAAAATTCTTAAACAAAAAACACTCTTAAGCGAAAGGTCATGACCCTACATCGAATCAGCGGTGAAGAATTCAAACACGCGTGTCTCACGCTGACTACGGCGTCCGAAGCAGCACACGCCACCTTCGTGGTTCTCCGCTCTGACCGTCTTCATTACCTCGACGGGTTCGGTCATGTCGCGGAAGCAGCGTCTCTGTGTCGGGGAGGCCCGGGCTTGGGCTTCGAACCCCGCTGGGGCTCATGGCCCCGGGCGCCCCGCCAGCCTGCGCAGGCCCCGCGCTCCTCGTGCGTGGCGGGGACAAACGCCGAGCCGAGGTGGCGGTGCCCACACAACACCCCGCGGGCGCTTAGCTGGTAGGACCGCGGTACCTTCAGACAACAAAAGCCAACCCTGACTGTAAAGGCACGCGCGGGAAGGAAAGCAGACCATTAAGGCAGAAACGCAGGGCGCAGGCGGAAAAGGAGATAGGGCGCCCCAAAACGGTGTGTGAGGAGAAGACCCAGCGCCCTGGGTGAGCAACACCGTGAGCGCCACCCCGGGTGCGACCAGCGGGACGGGAGAGACCGGCTCGGAGCGGGAAGGCGGACAGCGCATCTCCCTTAACGTCTGTGTCCCCACAAACGCACGTGCTGGCACCGTGTCAAATGTGGCAGATTGGAAGGGGAGGCTTTGGAGGTGACCAGCTCGTGAATGAGACCAGCGCCCTTCTGAAGAGACCCCGAGGTGCCCCGGCCCGCCACGTGAGGACGTGGGAAGTGTGCGGCCAGGAGGAGGGCACTGTGCGGGCGCCTGGAGCTGGGCCTCCCGCCTCAACCGTGGGCAGGAACCGTGAGCTGGCAAGCCGCCGCTGCGGGATGCCGGCACCGGAGCCGAAAGCAAGCACTGGCCCTCTTCCTTGTCATGTGGCTTCAACGGCCAGGACTGAAGCCCCAGGCCAGGCCTGAGTCAGAAGGGAGGGTCACCCTCCAGAAGCTTCATTCTGGATGAAAAGCGAAGGACAACTGCCATGTGACCGCCAAGCAGGCACAGTTCCGAGTGCAAGTTTCCGCAGCGTGTCATCGTGCAAACGGATGGGTCACCGAAGCCAAGTAATACGCAGGCAGGACACGAAACACTTGTTCTTCTCACAGTTAATCCCTGAAACTCAGTTTCAGCAAAGGAAAAACTGGCCTTGTCGCAGGACTAAACGCAGAGGTTCACGTCACAGCAGGGCCCGTCCCAATAAACACTCTCACTCCTCAGGCTGGGAGGAAAGGCCGTCGTCCTCGAAGCAAAGCCAAAGCAAATGCGACCACAGGGCCAGGCCATAGTCACAACTGGGGACGTCCTTCTGCACTCACATGCCACAGGGCCAGGCTGCAGTCCCGACTAGGGACGTCCTTCGGTGTTAGGGCCATCTGCAGCGTCAGCCCCGGGTCCCCATCCAGGGGAGCATTTATGACTCTGCCTGGGACAGCTGACTCAGGCTGTGAGGGCGCAGTCCTGGTCAGAGCACAGCGGGGGCGCCCCCTGCCCCCACGGCTCGCTGGTTCCATGGCCGCCCAGCCCTGCTCCAACCAGGGCACCTCTACGCAGCAGAAAACCCGAGAAAAGGGTCTGCTGCTGAAAACGGCAAAAAACAAAACAGAACTGAAGCGCGCCCTGTGGGTGCTATGGCTCGCGCTTGGGCAAACCGATGGGGCTGGTCACCCTCAGCACAGGGGACGTCACAGCCAGTGGCTCTGGCCCTGCGAGGTGCTGCCGCCCACACTGGGTTGAGGGGCCTGCTCTCGGGCTCCGACACATGCTTTACTGTTCGGGGGGGACGCTGTCCTGTCCTGCAGAAGAGTGACAGGAAGCATCGTCCCCGCCGAGGC
>NW_011889063.1:475705-482354 GCF_000151845.1 Pteropus vampyrus | reverse complement strand
GCCTGCTCTCGGGCTCCGACACATGCTTTACTGTTCGGGGGGGACGCTGTCCTGTCCTGCAGAAGAGTGACAGGAAGCATCGTCCCCGCCGAGGCACACAATGCTAAACCGAACACGGATTATAAACCGAAGTGCCGTGCACGTGTCTTTTAAGTAAAAACAGAAATTGGAATGGACGACGTGGGTAAACATCGAGCCCCAGCAGGTGTTTGCAGGTTCTCAGTGGTCGAATGCCCAGGATTTCTCTCAACCTCACTCTAGGTTCAAGCAGCACATTATGACTAACTAAAGGTCACTTGTCAACGCCGTCTTGAAGCGCACGCTGACGCGCGCTGGGCCGGGCACTGGCTCACACGGCCCAGAGTGGCCCAGGGTGACCGGGCACACTGTTCAGAGTACGAAACTCGCACAGTGCTGGCCGTCGCTGTGGACGCCAAGGCCCGAGTCCGGCCGTGGTCCCCAGCATGGCGGCCCGGAACGAGGCCATCTTTACACAAACAGTTCCGCAGACGAACTCCCGTGCCCACAGCAAAACCAACCGGAAAGTACTTGGGGTGTGCTTGAGAGTCTCGACGGGAAGTTTAAAACCAGTGAGTCTCGAAATCATCTCGACGGCCAATTTTTGGTTAATTTTTTTCACACATCTAACCTTTTCGAAATCCCGCCATCCTCCATCACTTGAAATTGTTTCTTACTTTCAAATTTCTCTCTCCGCTGTTCACACCCAGCCCGTCACCTCTGCTTCATAGGGCTCTGCCTTCTCCTCGGCCTCCCGCCTCAGAGCAGGCGCTCCCAGGCCCCGCCATCCTGTCCCAAGGAAGGAAGGGGTGACAATTCCTCTGATTCCCCCAAATGCAGGGCCAACTCATGTTTGCATTTCAGTTTAGATAACTAGGTTTCCGCTTTGACATAAAAATTTAATCCCATTCGAGGCTGATAACCAACCGCCTAGGGCTTCAGGAGTTCGACCTACTGATAAGACTCACCTGTCAACAACTTCCTGGCCTTTTAAGAATACCCAAAACCGCTCTGGATTTCCGGCTCAGGCTCTGAGCCCACCTGTCTGCTGGGACCCACCCCCCACGTGACTGGACTGTCACCTGTCTCCTAGAGTGACAGTCACTGAGTACATGGAGTGCACCGGACCCAGCGGCTTCCCGTTCATGCTGGTCCCTGCCCCTAACCACACACTGCCAGGAGGGGGCCTCACCCATTACTCTTCATTTCACTAATTTTAAATCACACTCACTTTGCTTGCTTTTTTTTTTTTTTTTTTTATGATTCGGCTTTGTTTTCCAGTTTCCTCCCAGTTACACAAGATTTTTACAATTCTTTTCTTCAAAACAACTGTCTACATTTGTAAAGCTCTATAGAACAATGTTTCTAAAATTTTATGAAAGCAAAAACCTGCTTTTCTTTTGTCCTCATTTTCCTGCCTAAAATCCCCACCATGTCTCCATCAAAATCACGCACACACACACACACGCACACACGCACACACACACACACACACGCACGCACACACGGCATCTAACTTGTGGAGAAAGGACGCTCGCGTCCCACTGAGGAACCAGGCTCCCCGGTGGGCGTTGGCAGAGGCGGGACGTCGCAGAAGAGGAGACGTGGCTCCGGAGGCCCTGGGCGGCAATCTGTCTGTCCTCTGAGAGAAGGAATGAGTCATGCAGGAGGGAGGGGACAGAAATGACAACTCAGATTTCTTAACTTGCGAAAATCCAAACACTGGTTTTTCGTTATGAAACGAGGCTTGAACGTCTCCCCCTTGTTTTGTATTTAAATAAACATTCGGAAGTCTGTACGCGTCCCGTTTACTGAAGAACGGTGATGGATGTGTCCATCGTGCATCCTCTATCGACTTTATTTCGCTGACTTTGAAAACACTGACAATAAAAGCTTCGCGTCCTAAATGTTGATGAATCATGAAATGCACAAATAACGTTCAGTAATGTATTGCCCGGGATCCTATGTGTTTCAGAAGGACTAAGCACTATTTTAGCTGGATTTTGCTTAGTGCTAAGCAGGATTTTAAACTGTTTTAGTCATTTATAATAAATTCATGGTGACATACACAAAAGTGAGTTTTGACTACTTTCAAAAATTGCCATTAAAACATTGTTATTATTCTTTTCCTCTCTTTCAAAAACATTTTCCACTAAAAAAATCTTAAGTCTTAGAAAACGCTACTTTTAAAACAGTTGATATTTTTGAGAAGGGTGTCAAACTCAGTCCATTCCTGGCCATTTAGGCGTTTTTATCCATTTAATGCCACGCCTTTCTTACACAGATGTCATAAAAAGCGAAACAAGCGAAGGAAGATGAAACATCTCAGGCCACCAACGTCAGCCACCTCCTGGTGCGGTGGCCACACAGAGGCCACCATCGTGCCCCACGGTGGGCACGGATGTCGAGCTGCAGAGGGGGCGTGGCTGTGCTCTAACCCGGTCGGGAGCAAACGGGGCCGTGTCTACACGGCGGGATGGACAGAGGATGATTTAGTGCTGACTTTTCTAAGTAGCTAAAGGGACGTAAATTAGGTAAACACGGCGAGGAGAAAAGTAATTCTGAGGAACGGCAGGAATCAGTAATAAATTACGTGTGTGCGGGGCCAGCAGGGGCCTCTCCCTGGCCTGTCACCTCCCAGCCCCTCTCCCTGCCACACGTCTCTTTGGGCCCAAAGACAGAAGGAAAGTTAGATGAGCAGGCCAGGCCGGGAGGGACAGGAAACGTAGCCTGTCCCCAGGGACGACTCGGAGCGTGTCCCAGAAACTCCGAGCAGCCCAGTCCTGTACTCCGAGACGCCTGGGACACCGCGCGAAGGCCCCTGTCACACACGGAGCCAGGCGCCCGCCTCGCCCAGCACTGCCCTCGCGCTGGGGCACTACCTCCCCTCTGGGGGTCTCTGGTCTCCCCCGCTCCCCCGCTTAGCTACGCTTCGGGCTCCTTCAGGACCGTGCCGGCGACTCCGGCCTCTCGCTCCTCCCCAGGGCTGCGGAGCAGCTTGTCCACATCCCAGATGACCAGCCGGGGTCCTATCGTGTCCTGCTGAGTCCATGGATGAAGTGGGGAGAGCGGCACCCTAACTCCGTCGGCCTCCGCCGCACGAGCGCCAAGGCGCCTCGCCTGCCTGCATCGACTTCGAGCCCTTTGCCCGGAGTCTGTCCTCACACAGTTCCCGGACCCATCTTGACAGATTCACATCTAAGTGCGTGTTTTTAACTTAAAATCGCCATCATCGATTGGCGTTACGGAAGATTTCTGTGCATTAACCCTGTGCCCTGCGACCTCACCACCGCCACTTACTGGCTCCACAGGGCTTGTGTTGCTGCTGATTATTTGGCATAATCTACATGAAGGGTCGCCCACCCCTGGGCGTGGACTAGGTGGGAACCAGGCCACGCGGCAGGGGGTGAGCGGAGGGTGAGCGAGCCCAGCTTCACCTGCATCTGCAGCCGCTCCCCGGTGCTGGCGTCACCACCTCAGCCCCACCTCACGTCATCAGGCACCAGGTTCTCACAGGAGCACCAGCCTCTGGTGCCAGAAAGGCTGGGGACTGCTGCTTTACGGTGACGTGCTGAGAGCTGTTTTAAAGGATCAGCCAGAGGGAAGTGAGGTCGGGGCGAACCCCTCTGAGAAAGCCGGGGCACGGCCGCACGGAAGTGCCCACAGGGTCGATGGGAGCCCTCCCAGCCGGTGGTCACAGGCCACTGCCAGCCCTGCACCAGCAGTGGCACCCTCGGCCGCGTGGTGGCAGTGCCGGGTGCTTCGTCAGCAGCTTTGGCCGGGCGGCGGTGCTGTTCCCCAAGGCGCCACCAGAGGCCAGTCCTGCTGCAGTGAGCTGAGCCACGCTGCGAGGTGGAGCCGGAGCCACAGCCCCAAAGGAGCTCTCTGCGACCAAGCACGACGGACGGGCGCCCGCGAGCCCGACCGTCCTCCCGAATCCGCGGTGAACAGCACACTCTCTGCTGCGGAAGAGGTGGGACCGGATGAGATGTCTCAACCAGCGCCCCTGCCGACCCAGGGGGACTGATGTGCTGTTTTCCGACCGTGGTGATGGCCTCAGGGTTCAGACATGTGTCCAAACTCACCGACTGAACACTACAAAGAATATGTGCGCCACGCGGCGACGTCAAAGCTGCTGCTAGAAGCTGCGCACGCGAAGGGCCCAACCTGCAGCGCACGAGACCTGCCTGGCACAGTGACCGTCCCCAGCTGCCCAGCTGCCCAGCTGCCGTGGTCACCTAGATCCACGGCCGGCTCTCCCGTCAGCTAGACGTCCACATTTCACAGCTCGCAGAAACACGGTTCCCTTGGACCGTCTTTTCTGACGATCTAAGGCCCTCGTTTCACAGATGCGCTGGCAGGGAAAGCACGTATACGAACCGATGGCTGCGCCAGGCAGCGCGCCCCTGGCCTCTCTCCCGCTGAGCCCACGGTGAGAGTCACTGCTTTATCTGACTTGTAGGTAAAGCAGAAGAAATGATCCGATTTAACCTGTATGCACTTTAAGGCCTCACTCGATGCTTGCCACATGGTTACCAGGTCAACTCATCACCACTAAGAGGAACCAAAGCAGCAAACTGAGGAGAGTCCGACAGGTGGCATCGCCTTTGAAAACGTCACGCTGCTCCGTCCAACACGGACAGGGCTGAGCTCACTGTGGTTTGGGGACCAGCGAAGACTCTCAGTGAACTCCAATCGCCATGGAGCGGGCGCTGCTGCAGACGACCAGCCAAAAGGAAGCACCCAACTCAGTGGACTCTCGAGGGGAGAGAGGGCTGTGAGGGTGAGGCCAGTGGGGTGACGGGCAGGTACACGGGCCGCCGGAGGGGGCGCCATCCGCTCTGCCCCAGCGGAACTGCCAGCCCACACTATCAGTCTGATTTTTAGAGAAAGGCTGGAATTTCAGACTTTCGTGTAAAATTTTCTCATATTAAAATATTGGCACCTGATTCAATTTTTAAAACATTACGTGAGCTTTAACAGACTAGGCCTGCGGCATGGGCCACATTATTAAAAAATAATCCCCAGACTTTATGGTAGAGGCTGCAATTTGAACAAACATCTATTTAAAAAAAATAATAAAAAGAACCAAAACACACAGAAGGAAGCTTAAATCCTTTCAATGCCAATCACTAGAGCTATTTAAAAACAGATCACACCCAAGATTAACTTTTTAAAAATCTCTTCCTAAACAAAGTCCCAAAGTGTCGCCCTTCCCACCCCCCCAGAAATGAGACTGCTCTTTGCAGTTGTTTGGGTTTTTACTCAGACTGTTTTAGCACACCGTGATGACATTCTGAGATGACAAAGAAATCAGATTTTAGGCGGCGTTACGGTGACCGTATACTACACAGAACGGCAGCTTATCGATAATTCGAGTGTCTTACTCACACTGAAGGAGAGAACTGAACCAAGGGGCGTCGTTTTGAGGGAACCCCCGGCGTTCACAGGCACTTCTGCACCGGTCAGGATCACTGTGGGTCCACAGCGTGACCGCACACAGCGGGCGCCCGGACCTGGCCCTACAAACTGTCCGGGTGGCCAGCCCGGCTTCACTCAGCTCTTACTCACTGCGTGACTGTACACGCACACACACACACTCATGCGCACACGCACACATACATGCACGTGCACACACGCGCACACACGCACACACATGTACATGCGCACGCATGCACGCACACAGACGTGCACGTGCTTACAGCAGTTAACCGAGGACCGCGTTCACTCGGTGACACCGCCTCTGTGAGTCTTGGCAGCTCCCCACAGGCCGGACTGTCTCCTTCCACCTGTTTCAGAATGGGCGCTCCGTGCAACTGAAGCCTGGCACTGTGCCTGACCCGTGCGATACCTCAGGTCACAGAGAGCCGCGTCTGTGGGTTCTAGGGCACCCTTACACTCGCACCCCGACTCGAGCTCCTCTTTCACGGCACAGCAGGACGAAATCAAAGACTCAGTGACCAATTACAGAGGACTGTAAAATGGCCACAGCTCCTCCCATCAGGAGGTGTTGGGTCTGGGCTGGCCTGTAACCTGCACCAGCCACCAGGATGTGGTGAAGTGACCCTGCAGTGAGCCGAGGACTGACAGGCCTTGCGGCTCCCATTCTCACCTTCTCCAACGCTGCCCTGAGGCCCCGTCAGTCCGCTGCCCCGTGGCAGGTGACGCCATGGACTGGAGCCAGAAAGGCCTGGATGCCAATTCCCGACCTTGTCCTGCAACCTCCCTGAGCCCGCTACTCACCTGCGAAGCACCAGCAGTCACCCCGTGTCACCCCCGCAATCACCCCACGTCACCCAGCAGTCACCCCGCATCAGCCCCACAGTCACCCCGGCAGTCACCCCGCATCACCCCAGCAGTCACCTCGGCGGTCACCCCGCGTCCCCCCGCAGTCACCGGGGCCGGCGTAAAGCGCACTCGAAGGCCACGTCATCTCCGTCCCAGCACAGGCATTCGCCTGGTTTCACTGTCTTCCAGAGACACACGATGCCGCTCTTTTCCAAATGACACTTTGCACATGATTAGTATCGTGACGTTTCGAGCTTTGTCACATAAAGCCCGTTAAAATAAGGCTGTGGTCACGCTTTCAGCGCTGTGAAAGTCCCCGTTCCATACAGGCGGACGCGGCCAC
>NW_011889063.1:468048-474400 GCF_000151845.1 Pteropus vampyrus | reverse complement strand
AGACTCTGTGGAACGAGGACTTCAGCGAGACGACGCACACCCCCGGGCGTCCGCACGCACGCAGGAGCGGCACGCGGGGTCACCGTGCGAGGATGGACAAGCACCACGCGTTCCCAACAGTTTAATGTCCCGGCGCTATGGCTGTCCACCGAGCTATCCTCAAAGTTCCTTCCAGAAGCCCGGATATGGATGTCATACTTGATATTAATCCAGACTTTTAAGTCACACATGTGTAGCGTAGCTGAACTTCGAAGCTTATGCTGAAAAAGCACCACATGCCCATGTGACCCCTACTCACGCCTCCACCCTCCCAGGACCAACTCGGACCCCACCTCCTCGGCCACCCGCTGCGTGTCGGCACCCCCCTAGGCCAACAGGCCTCGGGGGCCCATCAGGCCTGAACGCCCTCCTCCCATCGCCTGTATGGGACCGGAGTCTGCCTGTTCTGTCCCCAATACCATGAGGCTGCGATCTTGAGAAAAGGGACTTCGTCATTTAACTCAGGACCAAGCAACGCCAGGAACAGAATCTCAATAAAGAGGCAACCAACAAAAAGGAGAAAAGTCAGCCACACTAAATGAAAGCACTTTGGAAAAATACTAGAAATCGCTGTGGCTTCATCGAGAAATACACTGCAGCTGCAGCTTTGACGATGTGTGTTCCACGGATCTAAAGAAAAAGGCTTCGTGCCGGTCCACTCTCGGAATCCCGCTCGTGACACGTTTCAAGCGAACACGCGAGCCGGGCCTGCAGCCCCAATGCGTAAAGCAGCAGTGCGGACCTGTTGCTGCGGTCGCCAAGGCGATTCCCACGTCACCTGCATCGGTGGCTGTTTCTGCGGACGGTACAAACTGAAAAGTTTAAAGTGACGGTCCTTTCACGTGGCCAGAGAGATGCGGTCTCTGTGCGCGGTGACAGCGGCGTCTCGGGGCTGCAGTTCTCAGCTGTCCAGCCCTGGTAATCAACAGGACTTTAAGCTACTCATTCGAATTCTGCAAAGTATTTATGTCAGAATATTTCAACAATGTTTTCTCTCCTCACCTGCACACATAACATTCTCAAGTGATGCAATTATGCACAACAGGGGAATACTCTCGTGCGTGGCTCCCAGCCTGGAACTGAACTGGTTTTGTAAACAGCCCAGGGGATGAAACGCTAGGGGAAAGTGTGCGTCAAAACTAAACAGGTTTCTCCACTGTCGCCACACGCCAAAACTAATCCGATAGGAAAATATATTTGCGAATGATAAGGGCCTACTATCCAGAATATGTAAAGAACTCATACGACTCAACAACAACAACAAAAAACAAACAATCCTATTAAAAGATGGACAGAGGACCCGAACAGACACTTCTCCCAAAGACACAGAAATGGCCAACAGATATATGAAAAGATGCTCAACATCACTAGCTATTAGGGAAATGCGAATCGAAATCACAATGAGATATAACCTTACACCTGTGAGAATGTCTGTCACCAACGAGACAAGTAATAACAAATGCTGGAGAGGATGCGGAGAAAAAGGAAGCCTCATGCACTGCCGGTGGGACTGCAGCTTGGTACGGCCGCTACGGAAAACAGTATGGAGGGTCCTCAAAACACTAAGAATCGATCCACCACATGACCCAGCAATCCCTCTACTGGGTATTTACCCCAAAGACTTGAAAACAAAAATCCAAAAAGATATTTGCACGCTGATGTTCATGGCAGCAATATTCACAGTGGCCAGGACATGGAAGCAACCGAAATGTCCTACGATAGATGATCGGATGAAGAAGCCGTGGTACATATATGCAATGGAATATTACTCGGCCATAAGAAGAGGTAAAAAACTGCCATTTGCAACAACATGGATGGATCTTGAGATAATCATGCTGAGCGAAACAAGTCAGACAGAAAAAGTCAAGAACCATATGCCATCACTCTTATGTGGGTATATAAAACTGAAAACAGCAAATAAACATGACGAACAAACAGAGACTCATGACGTGGACAGTGGATTAGTGGTCACCAGAGGGCAGGGGGAGGGGGGAACAGGGGTGAAAGGGGGTCGAATATGTGGTGACAGAAAGAAATCTAACCATAGAAGGTGAACACACAATGCGATATGTATATGACTTACTGTTGAATTGTACACTTGGAACTTATTCGATTTTGTTAATCAACGTCACCGTAACAAGTAAAAACAATAATAAAAAAATTAAAAGTAAAAAAATTCTAAAATTCTGAAAAACACTAAACACGTTTCGCTAAGTTTTAATAATGGTGGCATTTCATCATTAGTGGTGGCATAAAATTAATTATTAAGTAAATTAATAAAATGTTACAAAACCTGAAAGTAAACGGAACCCTTGGTAACAGGCAGTGAGGCGCCCGTGAACCAGACGGAGCCGACTGCACACGTCTGCCGCACACGCACACGCAATGCGGGAACTGTGCAGGTCCAAACCCAGGTCGGCACCCCAGGGAAGGTTTCCGCGTGTCACCCATCCGGCAGGCGTCCCCGAGCCCTCGGGACGTGTGGCCACTGGGCTGACGGCCGGGCTGTAAGGAGGACGTCATTTTTCAGGGAACGAGACGGAAAGTGCAGAATGGAATGACCGTGTTCACTTAACTGTGCGGAGAAGAGACCCTCAAAGACACATCTGAGCAGACCCGGCTGCTTATAACCGATCCCGTAAACTGCCTGACGTCCGAACCACCGACTGTCACGGGTTCTCTGCAAACGATTTCAGTGACGTCTTCGAGGGAAGGTGATTCCTATCGGGATCATATCATCAAAACACCAATTCTAAACTGAAGCGCAAGGCACGGTTTTGCCAGCAGCTGTCAAGACAGCAAAAACTTCCCCAAGAATTGTACGATAATAAGTTTTTTTGCATTAAAAAATAGATATTTCTTTCTATTACATATCCAGCTTATTATTGTATGACCGTGTGCCGAAAGGAAAAAGATGGCCGGGTCGCGACCCTTTCGGTTACAGAAAAGCAGCTTTATTAGCTGGGGGGCTGCCTGGCCCCCCAGCCCGGCGCAGGGCCTTACCCGAGGTGCAGCCATGACCATCTGGGAGCCAACTGCCCTCAGGCTCAGCGTGAGTGGAACGCGGACAACAGCTAAAGCCGAGATAAACACGCAAAGGGGCAACGGGTACTGGACACACGCAGCAAAAATCCTACAAACAGGACTAATTAAAAGAGTCAGAGTGAAAACTATAGTGTTTTTTTCCTAATTCAACTTCTTTAAAGTATACAAAATAATAGATTTCTAGAGTCTGATTAGAACGACATATATTTTTCCTAAGTGATGCCTTTGAAAGGCTTGAAACGGCTTGTTCGTGTGCGTTACGGTCAAAATGTCCCCGTGCGTGTCTGCACTGAGGCCACAAGCTCACCCCAGAAGAGGCCCAGGTGGCAGTGCGGTTCCTGGTGGGGACCCACGTGCAGCCACCACAGAGACGCTTGTCAAGAGGAGTCTCAGCAGGGCTGGCTCTGTCCTCGTCACGCGCCTTCGATACCCCACTCGACCCCATGATACCTCCCAAGGGCTGTGGACACCGGGTCCTCAACGAACACACATCAGACCGAACACCAGGGTCCACCACATCTGAACAGCGGGAGGAGAAGGCCACACCCGCTGACGGACGCCGTCGACGGCACGGCGAAGCCCCGTGTGGAAATGCCGGCTCCGCCGCCACGCGCCCCGTCTGGGGCAGGGTTCCCTTCGCGCCCGCCCCGTTTCCTTCTGTCTTGGCCGACGAGCACTTTTCCCCGCCCTTCAAGCTGAAGAGGCGCTGCCGGCCCCGCCAGCATTTTCAGCAGCCATCACGCCGGAAACAATCGGCTGCCATCCCAGGCGGCACATTCTTTGCTGCTGTCACACAGAATTAATCACGAGCGTCCAGCGTGCTGAGTGGAGACGGCCGGGCGCCAGGGGACGAGGTGTCTCTGTGGCGTGACAGCAGCCGAGGACCAGCAGGGGCCTGAGCTGATTCCCGAAAACACAGCGATAGGCTACTGCTTCCCTCTTTCCTTTCCTCCTCCCAGTGTCCAGGGGCAACCCCGCTGGGGGCACCGGGGTGCCTCCTCGCCATGGAGACACTGCCGACTGCAGGGCAGTGCCCTCTCCTTGCTCCGTTCCACCCTCATGTGCTCTGCAGAGTCCTCAGGGACAGGCTGAGTCCTGGGTCACCTGAAGTACACAGATGGCCCAGGTGCAAGGGCTGTCCGGCTGTATTGTCCAGAAATACCTGTCCTAGGATTCTTCAGTGTCATTTAGAGTAGACGTAAATTGTACATGCTCGATCAATAAGAAGAGTTAAATTTACTCGTTACTTAAAAAATAAATTAACTGAGTGACATTCACGTGACGGATATTGTGCAAAGCTCCAAGAATGAAGAGACGCGGTCAGGTGCCCGAACGGCAGGGTGCCACTGTCGTGAATTCCACAACAGAGCGGGTCCGAGTGGGGACACTGCTAGTTACGATCAGAGCCCCCCATAAGCAGACCCGCGCAAGCCCTGGGAGCGGAAGGCGGGGTGCAAGCGCATTTCCGAAGCGGCTGTTTTGAGAAAAGAAAGGGCACCACCGCGGCCGCTCAGTCGGTACCACCTCACGGCGTTTGGGCTGAGCTCCCGGGCCGAGCGGCCCAGCCACCTCCCTGCGCAGCCAGCCGAGGGCCCCACTCGCGCGTCCGCTCTGCCAGGGGGCACGGGCATCGTCTAACCTCGCGGTCTAACCTCGCGCTCACTCCATCCAGCTTCGCAAAGAGCGGTCCAGCAGGACGGATGCCCCAACGCCCGGGCAGACGGGCACGCCGCCCCTGCGGCACTCGGTCTCCCCCAGAAACCCAGCTGTGTGCTGCCGGAGTTTGTGTGGTCGGTGACCCCACAGCCCCAACGGGCTCGCCCCTCCCTGCCGGCTGCCCGGGAAAAGGGGTGTGTGGAGCGTGTACAGACGGTCGCATAGCTGTGTTTCACAGGCCTTCCCCCCACACCAAGCGCCCTCAGGCTATCTTGCAGCTGGAGCCGCTCTCCCATCCGTAGGGTGACCATCAGGGGGCCAGTGATGCCTGCCGGACGCATCATCCTGCCTGCCTGCCCTGGCCGCACAGTCCCCGTTCTGTTAGAAACGGGGCAGTACCGCAGCCCAACTGCAAAGCGTGATGGCTGCCCCAGCAGGGGAGGGCAGTGAGCAGGGGACTCAGCGTGCTGGCTGGTCACGAGGGAGGGGGTCCGGTCATGGAGAAGTGGACCCAAGGCCGGGAGGAGGTGCCTGGGACACCTGGGCCGCCCACGAAGTGAGGCACATGCAGACATCCTCGTGGATACCTGGCCCGTGGTCTGGGGAGGGACACATGCTTTAGACACGTGCCACATGACCTTCACCACAGTGGACTGCGGCTGCCATGTACTATCCAGCTTACTGTCCTGTCGGCTGGCGGCTGCCTGGCATCACGTTAGTGTGTCCGCCAGTCCTTGTCCCTGAGCTGCTGTCAGCCCCTCCATCGCTGGGGGCCTTGTCTCTGCGGCAGCGTGAGGCCCGTGGGACGCATACCGCACACCTAAGGAGTGGTCACTATTTTCAGACTATGAGATGGTTCTCGTCTCAACTGAAAGTGAACCCGCCTTATTCGCAGGGCTTCATCCTGCCCATTACTTCTTTCTAAATCGATCGAACCAGGTGTTCTTGGCTCCTGTCTTCTTTGGAGTGTGACGGCCTCCTTTATCTGTCCCGTCGCCATCGCCAAAACCAGATGCTATGATGGGCACCGAGGGTTCACGCAAGCAGTTCAGATGTCCCCAGGGCTACTGTCTCAGAACAGACCGAGGCAGAAGGGGAAGTTAATGCCATTAAGTTACTTCGTGTTTAAGGGTTCTCAAAAGACTCAGTGCATGCGACGGCAGCAGTGGGTAAAGTGGGACTGGTGCAGAAGGGAGGGGCCGCTGGGGCCCCTCGAAGGGCACGCTGCACCGCCTGACTGAGCAGGGACGGCTGCTGCCCAGCAAAACAGAGTTTGAAGGACTCGCCAGGCGGGCGGCTGTCCCGTCTCCCAGGCAGTTAGTGTGCTTTCCTGCAGTACCGAACCAGAACATTAAAGGCAGTGCGTTTTCATTGGGATTCACACTCAGAGCCAATAATTCAGTCAAAATCAGAAGAAAAAATTCAAATTTGGGACAATGCTATTGATACTAGTCGATCTCAGAGTAGAAGATGCCACGTCCTCACCACTAACTTCTGCTCAAGGCTCGGAGCTTCATGGGCCTTTGTGAGTCTAAGAGTTTTCAAACGATAAAGTGATGACGTTGGATTCTGGGACCAGTGCTCGGCAGAGCACAGAGGAAAGCTGACCAAC
>NW_011889063.1:465829-466714 GCF_000151845.1 Pteropus vampyrus | reverse complement strand
CGGAACAGCTGCCCAAACCGTCTCTTTGATTCATGTTTGCCCCAGGAACTAGACAGACTCGTAATGGCATGCTTAGAAAACGAAGGGACATTCCTCGGTGGCCCAAGACACAGCAATCACATGAGCAGTAAGGTCAGCAGAGCCGGCATGGTCCATTGAACCAGAGAGAAATCTGTGACAAAACTAATCATCTTTATCTTACACACAGGGAGCGACACGGATATGTTTCCAGGGAATTTGAGAAGTCCTACCATTGTTTAAACTTCAATACTAAATTTCTTTGTTGGAGATTCTACAGATGGCACAAGAAAACTGTCCATTCACGATAGACCAAAAAGTAAAAGCTAGTTTACTCCGAAAAAGAACCAAGCAAGGCCATACATTTCACTCTGGTCTGAATTTTCTCGGAGCGAGGTGGTGGCAGCGAGCGGGGTCAGCACTCCAGAGCGAGGACAGCGCCACCGCCGAGCTCCAGGGCACACAGGGCGGGCAGCTGGGGACCTGGGGTTTCTGTCCTGAAGCTCCAGGGACCGAGCTCCAGACCAGTCCTGCTGCCGGGGAGGCGTCCCCAGGACCATGGCACTGGCCCCGTGAGCTTAGTGGACAAGGACCGGCAGGACCCGAATGCCCCAGTCGATGCTCCAGCCGATGCTCCAGCTGATGCTCCAGCCAATGCTCTAGGCGGAGCTGCCCCTGCACCACGTGCTGAGGAAGGGTGGGGCCTGTCCCCACCGCCACACCCGCTGGGACTGGCCAGGGCTTCCTTCACGTGCCTAAAGAACTAACCGGACAGAATTATCCAGAGTAAGTAATACGCACCTTTCACACCCAACAGCGCACAGGGTAAAATGGACCGTGTTATTAAAAGCTCCAAAAATGACTTTC
>NW_011889063.1:462049-465779 GCF_000151845.1 Pteropus vampyrus | reverse complement strand
CAGAATTATCCAGAGTAAGTAATACGCACCTTTCACACCCAACAGCGCACAGGGTAAAATGGACCGTGTTATTAAAAGCTCCAAAAATGACTTTCAGTGGGAGGAAAGCCATTTGTACACACCCACTGAAAAAAAAAATGGCATTTCTTGTGTGTTTATGAAAAACATCAAACTTCAGTTTCATATGTTTGGTCAACCCCAAAATAAAACATTATATTAAAAGCAGCTGACCGGTGAGCTCTACATAAGTTAGGTGCCTTTTTAATTCAAAAAAGTGTTTTTCCCATTGCAACCTAAACACATTCAAATATATCTAGTTGAATATTAGTGACAAGTAACATAATGTCTACTAAAAACAGCCCTGAAACCTATTTTCGAGTCTTACTTTTACATCTGTATTGCCTTCAGCTTCATAATTTTAACAAGTAGAACCATTTTTATGAGATCTCCATAATTCTGCTCTGATTTCCACATTTACTGTTAACTTTCAAGAACATTAAAAATGATAATACAAAAAACACCTACTTGTAACTGCCAGCAAATGAAAATAATCTGTAATTAACATCACAGATGTCTGTTACTATTTGAGTGTATTTGGTTTCCCATCTTCTCCCAACTGAGAAAGTGGTCACACGAAAACAGGCAAAAACAGGACATACACAAAAATGTTTTTTGATTGTAGCAAAAGCAATTATTTCAAAATGGGAAAAGACAGCTCTACATTATGAAAGAAATACAGTCTCAACTAGTCACGTGGAAGAAAGTGAACTCAAAAACCACAATATATTTTCGGAAAAAGCCATGACCAAATCCACCCTCCCCAGAATTTATTTTAATAAAGACTCTTATCGAATATTCTCTTATCTACCATACTGGCTGCAGGTATGATTTGAAAGCCTTTGCTAAGGAATAACCCAATGCCATCATTTAGGAAACATGGCCAATTTTATGGTATCTTTTGCTATTATTTGGTTGTATCCAAAGACACTGTTTGTTAAACACATCTGTATGAATAACTTCATACACATTCCACTGGGTGTATTCTCGCTAAATTTCATATTCGATTTCAGAATTTTAGATTCCATGTAGATATCACACCGTGGAACTTGAATTTTCGTTGCCATAACACAGTCATCGTCTGTTACCTAAATTGGTGTAAGTATCTCATTTCTTCAAGGCCACTCCAGGGCCAACAGACTTGTCATTGTGGTAGGCCTAGAGAAAATAATCAAATTTGCACTACAGAAAAAAAAGGCAAAATATGGGTCCTTTTATTATACATCTGAGCTACACCGCCTCGAAATCACCGGACAAACTGTGGATGAACGTGCACCAGACGCCGTCATCACAGTCAGTGTGTCAACAGCAACCCCTTTTCACCTTTTGGAAATGGGTTTGCTGGGTGATGGGCTGGGTTTGCACACGACTAGCAGCACCGTGCCACACAGCGTCCCTCCGACCGTCAGCCTCGGCGGCTGGAGACGGAGTCACGCCTTTGAGACTGCACGAAGAGAACTGGCTCAGATGGACAGCGGGGCCAGCTTGGGGTGACCGTGCCCCAACGAGCAGAGATTGTCACCGAGGCATTTCACGGTCACCGCCGCAAATCTTGATTTCTAGAAATTCTCAAGTGTCAAAAAAGAGTCCCACACTTGCACCTCATTTTCTCCTGTCACTTGTTTCGTTTCGTCTGTACTTTGTCTCGGGGGAACCAAATCCCATTGAGAACAGGAGGTGACCACTGCCACATAAACTCTACTCCAGGATCAGGCTCATTTCTTCAGCATTACGAAACAACTACACACGTGCACACGCGTGCACACACACACACACCTCCGTGCGGAGAAGCCTCGGAAGCGTGTACATTCCTCCTGTGGGACCCACAGCCCGTTTGCACGGGGTGGAACAGGGGCCACCACGTGCCATTTCCTCAACCCTCCTCATCGCCTGGCACTGCACAGGACACAGCTTCACCATCCGCTACAGCGGTGGGAGCTCACAGCCACACCGAAGGGTGGACGGCTTTCCTGTGGGGACTCAGAGGAACTGTGTGGCCCTGAGCTCTGCCTTGGGCACAGCCCCCTGCACACTGTGACCAGCAGCGCTCAGGTGTGTGGCCCACACCATGTGAAGCACTGGGACGAGGGATGATCCACAAGACGACACCACAGTGGCAACCCTGTCCTCGTCAGTGATGAGCCACCCCGCAGAGCTGCACTCGCAGGCCGTGCCACCTCTGCGGGACCTGGGGACAGCTTGTCTTCACAAACGGCGATGTGCGGTGGTCATGCTAAGCCTGACCACACAGGTGACTACTAAATGCATTCAGTGCTGTTCGTGGCACCACACACGCCAGCGTCACAGACAGGCCTCATCTCTAGAATCTGACCGCACACGACACCATGACGCTCTCCTGCATCGGCGACACGATCACACCAGGTGACACGTGGCACAGGCTAACGAGCGCGAGCAGCCGCGGCAGGCGTTCACGCTGGTTTCCCTGAGCGACGCGGCTGGTGCGCAGTCCTGATGGCGCGTCCAAGCCCGCAGCGCAGAGCGCCCGCACCCGCTCTAGCGTCCGGCCGTCTCCTTCCTGACTTTTCCTTTAAATGCTCTTTTTCCTACGGCCCCCACCCTGTGCGGGATGACAGTGAGGCATCGCCATCCTGCCACCGCACCCTCCATTCGGAATTCCTCCCCCGGGACAGGGACCCCTGGGGCGGGTGTCGCATCGGAAGAGAACTGGAATCTGACACAGAAGACGCCAGAGTCCTCTCGTCTGCTGTGACGCCTCGACATTTAGAAGGGTTTCAGCTTTGTTTTCCAGTCGGAACACATGGAAACATTCAGGCTGAGAATGCCGTTAGGGTCAGCAGCGTACTAAGTTATTACATCACTACATCAGGATCAGCGTACGGGGCATCGCCGGCCAGCACCTGGTGAAAGTCTAGGATGGCCCAGCTTCCGTGTTTAACTTCCTCCGGCCCCCAAAATCAGCACGGACCCGAACCCTGGCCTCCATTTCCACAGACTCGCGTCTAAACCAGCCTCGCTCTCTTCCGCCGAGTGTTCTGTGAGCGGCGACGGCTACGCACGTCCTTATTTCATGGGAAGAAAGTCCACGGCAGCCAGGGGCAAAGTGAGCCACTGTGCCTACCAGTGACGAGGGACGAAGACCATGTGCACGACCCGTGGACAGACCAGCAACTGGAAGGGGAAAACGTCGTGAATGTCCATCAGGACCTATATCATTTGGTAGCAATCCCGACACTGCCCTTTCGAGCTACAGGGAACCGAGGTGTGACCTATTTGCCGTGTGAACGCCCAGGGCCCGCCGAGGTGGAACTAGGCCGTGGGTCCGTTTCTGCCACCGACAAGTCGGAACAGAATGCAAGCAGGAAAGCAGGCGGGCTGCGGGCGCACTGATGACTTACTGTGCTCGGAATCAGGACACAGCAGTGACCAGCACGGACGAAAAACAAGAATCCCCTTTCAACGTGCAACCGCCTGTCTCCTCAGAAACCTGACTGAGAAGGAGCGAGAAGCCGAGACCCCCCCCAGAAAAGGGTGTGAGGAGGCACCGTCCTCGAGCGGCAGGTGGCCTCGCACGCACGTTGCTCAGAGAGGGGTCACAGCCGCCACGAGGCCGAGCCCGTTCTTCCTGCCAGCTCGCCGCGAGACCCAGCACTCGGAGACCCCCACTGGCCCGTCCTGTCATCCCACTCACTCC
>NW_011889063.1:460804-461999 GCF_000151845.1 Pteropus vampyrus | reverse complement strand
ATGGAAAGTCACCAGCCCGATCAGCCTGAGCACAGGCCCAACGTGAGCATCGTCCGCGGCACAGCCAGCCAGGCAGCCTGTCTCTGCTGCACCAACCACGGTGTTAGCTGCCCCCGAGAGCTAGGGCCCGTTGGGGTACACAGCGGCAAGGCCCGTGCTCTCTGGAGGCCCCAACCCAGAACACGCCCCCTTTCCTGGACGCTCCCCCAAAGCAGACAACTGGACTAATGGTCTCTCAGATCTCATCGTTACTGGGAAGCTTGTCCCTTAGTCACTCTCTCATCTAAGCACATTTAATGGTCTAGTTTCTAAGTGTGAACGTTTAGGTCGCCTGCTGTGTGGAGACGTGAGGCTGTAACCTGAAGACCTGGGCACCTGCACACAGACTCGGCAAACCGGACGGGATGCGCGGCTTCCGGTGACAGCACACCCCTGGGACATGCCGAGCACTGGCCAGCAGCCTCCACTCTGCCCCTCTGGAAACGCAGACGTCATTCCACAGGGTTCGCCCAACAGGTGGCTTCTGTTTAAGGGGACAGTATCCTCCCACTACCGCCACCAACTGCTCTAAGCACTGCATGCACATTATTTCTAGTGCTCACAAAACACCTAAAGGGATGTGCAGTTTGTCACACCTCACAGACGAGCACTTGGATGAGAAAATGACAGACTCCAAACACACAGCGGTAAAGGACAAGGCAAGATTCAAACCTGCTTACACCTGACGTGACAGGCTAAAGAATGGATACGTGTATGTGCACACGTGTGTGTTTTCTGTAGGTGAAATTACTTTTAATGCTCAATATCTGCTGTGTTTTAACAGCTCACTTAATATACACCTCTGAGTGTATGCACACACACACTCGTGCTAAACTGTCTATTAACTATTATCATTTTGACTGCAAGCATGGAAAAGATTTTACTCCTAAAATAAATGCGTTTGAGAAAATGGAGCTTTAGAAACACTGCAGTCGATTGGCCTCCCGTGGGCCCTCGGACACCTCCGGGGACTTCCGGGGACTTCGGCCCCGACACGCCCCACCCCCACCTTCAGCAGCCCCAGCAGAGAAGGGCTCGGAGAGACGGCGTGAATGCAAGCGTAAACTCCCCTCTTCCTTGTTCCCTACCTCCTGCTCGCTTTCTCTTTTCTATTTGTTTCTTTCTCATTTTAAAGTGTCAATCAATCAGCTGACAC
>NW_011889063.1:458377-458964 GCF_000151845.1 Pteropus vampyrus | reverse complement strand
TCTTTACCAGACAGTCCCTACTCTCAGGGAGCTCACGGAGCAAAGCTCCAGATTCTCCTCGGTAAGAAAACGGCTTGTTTTTATTACAAGAAACCGAGTTTGTTTGTTGGGGCAAGGCGACCATATTTACTTAAACGCATTAACACGTGGCTGCAAGGAGTTTTGTTGAGACAAACACCTGCACGTGCCGCAGGCCGCCCGACTCCCACGGACACGATTGTCAGATGTAAAAACACCACAGCGGCGAGAGAAAGCGTGAAACGCTGCGAACTCTGGAGGCATCTGTGAGAGGCGTTCCTACTATTGCTCTCGTCATTATTACTACAAATACAGGTAATTTTCAATTCAGAAAAGTCTACTTAAAAATGTCTTCCGAGAGAGGGAACAGTCTTTCCAGCGACACGGCGGGAAGAGCCCGCCTTCCATCACGGCTGCAGGGCCTGCTGCCGGCCCGGCACCCAGACCAGGGCTGTCCCCTCCCGCACCTCCTGCCGGGGAAGACCCCTTCCTGCAGTGACACTGGGTCTCACAGCCAGGACTCAGGCCAGGGGCCCCTTTTTCCTGAAACAGATGCCTAAAGGCGCTCG
>NW_011889063.1:452107-458327 GCF_000151845.1 Pteropus vampyrus | reverse complement strand
TCTTTACCAGACAGTCCCTACTCTCAGGGAGCTCACGGAGCAAAGCTCCAGATTCTCCTCGGTAAGAAAACGGCTTGTTTTTATTACAAGAAACCAAGTTTGTTTGTGGGGGCAAGGCGACCATATTTACTTAAACGCATTAACACGTGGCTGCAAGGTGTTTTGTTGAGACAAACACCTGCACGTGCCGCAGGCCGCCCGACTCCCACAGACACGATCGTCAGATGTAAAAACACCACAGCGGCGAGAGAAAGCGTGAAACGCTGCGAACTCTGGAGGCATCTGTGAGAGGCGTTGCTACTATTGCTCTCGTCATTATTACTACAAATACAGGTAATTTTCAATTCAGAAAAGTCTACTTAAAAATGTCTTCCGAGAGAGGGAACGGTCTTTCCAGCGACACGGCGGGAAGAGCCCGCCTTCCATCACGGCTGCAGGGCCTGCTGCCGGCCCAGCACCCAGACCAGGGCTGTCCCCTCCCGCACCTCCTGCTGGGGAAGACCCCTTCCTGCAGTGACACTGGGTCTCACAGCCAGGACTCAGGCCAGGGGCCCCTTTTTCCTGAAACAGATGCCTAAAGGCGCTCGGCACACGCTGCTGGAAGCCCGGCTCCCGGCGCCCTCAGAGCCGGCATCTTCGTCCCCTCGCTTCCTCCTCCACCCGCCCCCTGCACCCCCTCATTCGACCCTGCCCAGGAGCCTGGGAACAGGGTCAGGCACTCAGTGAACGATGACTGAAACCTGCGTGCACCCGGCACCACGACCGGCACACTCGTCCTCACCACCACGGAGGTGACAACAGACCGGCGACATCTTGCAGTCACGGCGCTAACGTTCTGATGGAACAAGACAGGGAACTAAAATAGTGGGCGAAGTGGTCTGGGGACAAAGCGCAGGGTGAGGAGAGATGGGGATGCGTCCCGCACCCCTGCACGCCTGGCGAGGGGGACGAGGGGCCACGCCGGGCGACCGTCGGAGGAAGGGCCTTCCAGGCAGGGCCAGCAGCTCGAGGGGCCCGACGGGCTTCCTGGCACACACGCTGGGGAAGCAGAGACACCGGGACGGGGAGCAGGGAGAAGGGACGCCCCCAGCAGCGAGTCAGGGACAAATGCGCCCCAAGGCCCGCCACCGTCATCTGAGTCAGGCGTGCTGTCCTGCCAGGTTGGAGGCCCGAATAGGAACCTAGCGTTTTCACACCCGCTCCGTGATGTAAACCGCAAAGACGTGAACCTGGGCGTGCTGCTTTCTGACGGTGGCTGCGGTCACGCCCAGACGGCCCCGTGTCCCCGTCGGCGTGCACACGCCTAGCCCGCGGCGCCGTCCTGAAGCATCGCGTGTGCTCCGTGCAGCACGCTCCCCCCCGGATGGGGCTGCACGAGCACCGCCCCGCTTCCCACGACACGGCAGCCGCAGCCACCGTGCGAACACCGATCGCGGCCAGCGGATGAGGTACAGCGTGCTGGAGGCGCCTGTCCGCCTGGCATAGCGTGGTGGGCAGCAGAAACGTGATAAACCAGGGCACCGTCCCCCAGAGCCCGGTCCCCACGGTTACCATGGGGACTCTTCACAACGAGGCCCGGCCGCCCCTCTGTCCCCTCGGCCAGCGTGTGGCTGCGGTGCTGAGCTGCCTCGGTCCTGCCGCCAGTGCCAGCATACGCAGCTGACGGGGGCGGCGTGGCCAGTGGACTCGTGTGAGGGCGGGCTGCTGCCACATCGGGGTGGCCCACTCAGGCACCACTGCCCTCACAGGAAGGGCATGCACGTGGCACGTGGACACAGAAGACAAGACACACCAGGGAGCCATAAGCTGCAGAACGCCAGCAGCCAGCCGAAGCCGGAAGAGGCTGGCAGGGCCCCTCCCCAATGCCTCCAGCGGGAGCGTGGCCCTGGGTCACCTGCCTCCAGCTCTGGCCCTCCACGTAGGGAGGCAGCGAAGTCCTGCTGTGCTGAGCTACACATCTGTGGCACTTTGTTCCGGCAGCAAGGGGACACAGTGCAGCCCCACTGTCCAGCCCCACGCAGGCAGCTGCACGTCCAGCCTGCAGAACGTGGGCACCTGCCACCCTGGGCGCGGCAGGCATAGGAAGACCCCCCAGGAGGGACCTGTCTCCGCCGCGGGGGCTAAGAGCAGAGGAAGATGTACTGGGAAGGTGGGGAGCCCGAGCCCGGAACCACCGTGTGGGGCACGTCTCTCCTGTCCCCACAGGCCCCCGTGGGGCCCGAGCAACTCTGTCCACTGAGGCCGCCGCGCTGTTTGTACTTAGAGTGCCGGCCAGCGCGTACCCCTCCTCCAGGGCCACGGCCCCTCCCTGCCTCGGGCAGGAGCGCGAGTGGTGCAGAGGGTGCGTCGGCACCTGGAGGACGGTGATGGTGACCGAGGGACAGACGCACCAGCCGGTCTGTCACCACCAACAGTGTCACAGGCCCCAGGGGGCGCGAGGCCTCCTGCCGGAACAGTGGCAAGAGACCTCATGTGCCACGTCCTCAAACGCCCAGGTCAGGCAGGGGCCTCAAAGAAGCCACGTGCTGTCACTCACTGCCCAGCGTGAGCACAGGCCCGGACGTGGCAGACACGCCCACGGACTCCAGGCCCGTGCCCCTCGCCGTCCTCCACGGACCCTCCCGTGGCACTTACGAGCCTGTCGAGTGTCGTCAGCTGTCATTTGAAACGAGGGCCCTCAGTGCTTGCTCCAGGCGGTACAGGCCGGAGAGAACTCAGCCCGCCCACGGCCGCCCCAGGAGTGACGGGCAGGGGACCGTCACTCAGCCAGCGTGCAGCCCTGGGCTCAGGGTCCATGAACCCCGAGGTGGCAGCGGGGGGTTGGCTTTCCCTGCCTCAGCCCAGCCAGCAGAGGAGGTCACCCAGAGGGGCTTGGCTGCGAATCTGCCACGTCCACCCTGAAAAGGGTGTGTGGGAGCCTGGCCTGCAGGCTGGGGGCCTTGCTGCCCCGGACACACCACCACCAAGACCTGTGTGGCGGCCATGCACGGCCCCTCCGACCCAAAGGGCGATAAGCACGCTTCAGGCCAGACGCGGTTTCATGGGTCACACTGCTCCTGAGTGCACCCCACACACGTCCTGTGTGGGTCAGGTTTTTAGGGTGACTGTCACCGGCCTGCTCTGCCACACGCACTGCTGCCTCCAGCGACACAGTCCTTGAAAACAGCTGCGGTGACTGGGTTTCCCTCAGGTGCGAAGCACGGCACATTGGGCCAAGCTGTCCTTGACAGACGTGTTTCCAGGGAAATGTGACATCACTGCAGACATTTTTGAATCTTAAACCAGCTTGAAAATAAGCGATGACAACTGTTTTTCCTTGTAGCTATGACAAGAAAACAGGAGTCTGTGGACAATCGCCTGGCACAGGAGTCACCCAGAGGCCCCAAATATAAGTCCTGCGAGAACACAAATCACACCTTCAAAGAGGCATGGCCACAGCGGTGACAGAAGGGACAGAGCCACGAGGAATCACGGTGCTGGAAGGTAGCGTGGGGACCAACTGTCATGTCCAGCCCCCAACTTTTGAGAAAGTGGGGCCACCTAGCCATGCCATCCCCCAGGCTACACCCAAAGCTGGCAGCACTTGGAATCCTGCCCCGGTTCCTGTCACTCAACTCTGTCCTGTCGCCCTTTCCTGTGCTATGGGACTCCCGCAGGGTGTCATCTGCTGGAATGGATGTGGAGCAGCCCTCCCTCACACGCAGACCCCGCCACTGCTCGGCTGCCCTCAGGACCAAAAAAAATCTAGGGCCCATTATCCAGCAGGCAGGAGTGTCTCACAGAAGTGGGGTGCGGAAGGAGAATGAGACAAAACCATTATTTTTAAGTGTTGCAGAAACCCCCCGTTTTGGTCAGGGTTCACTAGAACAGAACCACAGCAGAGACGAAAGAGGGCTGGTCACCTCGGAGGCGCGCTTGCGTTTCCACAATGTTACTCTGTGCCAAAGAATCTGCAAAATGGTAGAGAGCAGCTTTTAAACAAAGTGATCAAAACTTCAACAGATGACAAATGGAGTCAATCTGCTGCCTTCTCCGCCCCGTCAGTGAATTATGGTGACTGGGCACTAGCGTCCTTGCCATCGAGAGAGAAGCTCGGAACGAAGAGTGTGCGATCCACGCTCTCTGGCTTCCGACACCAGCCGGCTCGGGCACACAGGTGGAGGTGAGCGCAGGCCAAAGGAGGGGCGGGCTCTCCAGTCCAAGCACTTCCGGTCCTAGAACCATGTCACACAAGACCCGGTCGATTCCAGAGCAGCCCCTAAACCTTGGCACCCCAACAATTTTCAATTCTATCTGAGCTGTCGCCTCAAACATGCCTCCTGTGACAAGTGGAGACACTGTCTACCTGAGAGGCCACAATGTGCACCCTCAGGGCTGCTGAGGCAGGGAGGGGGAGGGAGCGGTGGCCCGGACGTCACCAGGTGGAGAAAGACCCAGCTCATGCCCACTCTGCCGCCGCCCAGGAGGACGTGGACACCCCCTCAGTGGACACCCCCTCAGCGAACACCACGCACTGCTCCCGTCTTCCTGTGACGCACGATCCCACCCTCGAGGGCACACATGCAAACGCCCTTCCCGCCCCCACTCCACTGGGGAGGGTGCGTGTCCCCAGGAGGCATCTCTGCTGGTGCCACAGCAGGCAGCGTGCACTTCTCTGTCGATGGAACAGACGGCGGATAGATCAGGCTCACTCGATTATTATCAGACTGTAACTGGAAAACTCCATCTGGTTATGAGCTGAACGAAATACAAACGAGCTGCAGAGACCCCCTTCCCTCCCGTCCCACCTAAAGGACATCTGTGACCTGGCTACACTGATCTCGATTTTCCTCCTGGTACAGCCCGCGTCCCACACTTATCCGGTCGCTGGGTTTTCCTGCCCCACCGCTCTATCTGGGCCCTCCCTTGGAGGCACAGGAGCAAGTAACTGTCCCAAATCCTCGGGGAACCACCGTCCACTATTAGTCAGGCGTCCTGGACGGCGAGTTCTGCTCTCTGTGTCCCCCAGCACTCATCACTGGGAGTCGCCAGGATGTCTCTGCTCCCCCCACACCGCAACATGAAAAGGAAACACCTCCCTTCCCCTCCTTAAAGAGCAACCCTTCCTGTGTGTAAAAGCATCTGTGGAAGTAGTTTCTCAGTTTATCTGGGGTTTTTCCCCAGCTTGAAGCGTCATCATTTCTGAAACCTCCACTCAGTGTGACCTTTTTTCTCTCCTTTCTTCCATTCGGACCCCTTCGGCTTTCCTTCCAGTTCTCACAGTTCTCACAGTGCACTGCTGTTCACACACTCGTGAGAGCCCCAGGCAGCGGGCACAGCCGGCCCCAAATCCTAGGGAAACCAAGGCCCCGTTGCTGACACACTCAGCGAGCACCAGGTTCTCCTGGTCGCTCCGGCGGGCCATCCTATATTTACACTATAAAGGGCACCAGCCCCACAGCTCACACACACTATGTGCCCTCTGTGAAGCTGGAAGAGGCATGCCTTCCAATTTGCATAATGTCACCAGAGTCCTTGAGTCCAAGGCTCCAGGTTTGTGCTGGAGGACTCTGCAGTGGTCTGTGGCCACACGTGACAATGGTTTGTGCTGGAGGACTCTGCAATGGTCTGTGTCCACATGTGACTATGCCAGACTTGGATTTTTTCCTCTTTTTACTGTTTCTTGGTTTTCTTTGTAGGTGAAGGAAAATTTTTACATCCCCTTAAAAGTGTTTTATGTGGCAAGTTGAAGAAGGAAATCATTTTAGTGGGGAAAGGAGACCTGTGCCCTAAGGCTGGACGTCAGCCGCCTCACCTGTGCATCTGGGGACACGTCGATAATTCACAGCCTGGGTAAAAACCGACACAAACCGGTCGCTGAGAACCCTGTCCCCGGTAGAGAGGACTCGTCGGGTGAACACGCAGCTTCCTGCCGCAACAGATCGGAGCTCCTACACCGCACCACTCCGTGTCTGCCCTCGCGGCCCGGTCTGAGCCTGGCCGAGCACGTTCTGTGTCCACAAACGGGGACAATGCAGAGTCCCTGAAGCAGGAGGCGACACCGCAGGGCACTCTCACCTCCTGCGCTGGAGCCTTTCCTTGGGTCTCCAGGGGACTCGCGTGGCGCCCACCACTTGTGGGAGCAGAGCGACCCGGTGCTCACGCGGCCACACAAGGGGACAGGGCACACGGCTGTGACGCTGGTACACAGCCAGGGGAGACATGCAGACAGGCAGGACAG
>NW_011889063.1:445835-451705 GCF_000151845.1 Pteropus vampyrus | reverse complement strand
TTGAGTCCAAGGCTCCAGGTTTGTGCTGGAGGACTCTGCAGTGGTCTGTGGCCACACGTGACAATGGTTTGTGCTGGAGGACTCTGCAATGGTCTGTGTCCACATGTGACTATGCCAGACTTGGATTTTTTCCTCTTTTTACTGTTTCATGGTTTTCTTTGTAGGTGAAGGAAAATTTTTACATCCTCTTAAAAGTGTTTTATGTGGCAAGTTAAAGAAGGAAATCATTTTAGTGGGGAAAGGAGACCTGTGCCCTAAGGCTGGACATCAGCCGCCTCACCTGTGCATCTGGGGACACGTCGATAATTCACAGCCGGGGTAAAAACCGACACAAACCGGTCGCTGAGAACCCTGTCCCCGGTGGAGAGGACTCGCCGGGTGAACACGCAGCTTCCTGCCGCAACGGATCGGAGCTCCTACACCGCACCGCTCCGTGTCTGCCCTCGCGGCCCGGTCTGAGCCCGGCTGAGCACGTTCTGTGTCCACAAACGGGGACAATGCAGAGTCCCTGAAGCAGGAGGTGACACCGCAGGGCACTCTCACCTCCTGCGCTGGAGCCTTTCCTCGGGTCTCCAGGGGACTCGCGTGGCGCCCACCACTTGTGGGAGCAGAGCGACCCCGTGCTCACGCGGCCACTCAAGGGGACAGGGCACACGGCTGTGACGCTGGTACACAGCCAGGGGAGACATGCAGACAGGCAGGACAGAGCGAGGGCGCGGCCACTGCAGAGCTGCACAGTCCGTGACTCCGCGAGGCTGGCGTCTGGCCAGGGTCTGGACGCCCCCGGAAGGGGTGAGGGGCGCGGCCACTAGCGCCTTGGTGGTGAGCATTCCAGGCACGGTGGGGAGCGGGGACCAAGGGGCGAGATGCAGAGTGGGGGTCGGGAACCAAGGGGCAGGGTGCAGAGTGGGGAGTGGGCACCCAGGGACAGGGTGCAGAGTGGGGTGCAGGGACCGAGGGGCGAGGTGCAGAGTGGGGGACAGGGACCAAGGGGCGGGGTGTAGAGTAGGGGTTGAGGACCAAGGGGCGGGGTGCAGAATGGGGTGCAGGGACTGAGGGACGGGGTGCAGATTGGGGGGTGGAGGGGCCGGGCCTTGTGAGATTACTTCCAGGGACTCTAAGCCATAGGGCTTCGGTGTAAACACAGTGACACGTGAAGGCAGAGCTGTGACCCACACCTGCCACCAGCTTCGCCCTCTTCCCTTGAAGACCCCCAAGCACTTGGGTGACACCCCCCCACTGTGGCTTCATGGAAGTTCAGGGGCCGGAGGAGAGGCGCCCCACTGCACGGCTTCCGCGAATCCACTGCGCAACCTCTGCGCCCCCAACGCCGTGCTGTCGGATGGAAGCGGCGTGAAGAGGGGAAGTGGCTCCTTTTCAGGCCTCGTCCCAGCGTTCCCGGTCAGTAAAAAGCGACACGAGGTCCTTCACTCCCCCGGAGCCCGGTATGCGCCACGTGGGCGGGGCAGGGGCGAAGAGAGTGCGGAGCACACTCCACGTGCCAACTGTGCCGGCGGGCGAGGGGCAGTGCCCGGGTGGGGTCGTGACACCAGGCCTGCAAGGGGACGGAGGTGATGGAGGCTCGCGCCAGCGCCCCCACCCATGGGAAGATGCTGCCCCCTGGAACGAGCAAGCCCGGTGGACGTGAGAAACGTCCAGGAGGGGTCGCAGCTGGGGGAGGCATTCGCAGAAACCACCTGTCCCTGGGCCTCGCCTGCAATCTGGCAACCACGCGACTCATCAAGGACAGGAGCCACACTCTGGACTTGCCCAAAACGCGAACCTGTCCGTTTATGAGGGTCATCAAGTGCACATGGCCAGCAAGAGCACCTGGGCAGGCTGGCGGCTGTCCTAGTCCCCGTCCCAGGTGGAGAAAACACACAAACACATACATGGGGACACACATGGACACACACGGGGACACACACAGACAATGGGCATACACGGACACACACAAGGACACTCACGCGGAGACACACGGGGACACGTGCAGATAAACGGACACATACAGACACACACGTTCTTTGTAGAAGTAGCCATGCTAGACTCCCGACTCCCCAAGAATCCGTTTTTATCCATTAACATAAAATTGACTGAACAGGGGAAACCTTGCCATGTCCTTCTGCTTAAAGACAGGGAAGTGGGAGGGGACCACAGCTCTGGCCAAAGGCTGCGGGCTTCACACTAAATATTACCTTAGTTACTGTGTTAACATTGTGAAACATAGTTACTCCTTAAAACTGCTTCCGCCTAAGGCTTCATACTGAATGTTACTTTAGTTACTGTCGTTAACATTTTAAAACATAATTACTCCTTCAAATGATCTTGTCTAAGCGTCTGCGTCCCTCAGAGCTGGGCTCCTCAGAAGCCACGGCGCAAAGCGCCTCGCGCCTCTGACAGAACCCGTCAACCCCACACAGGGAGGCAGAGGGCCCCGTCGCACATTACAGAACAACCCCGTTGAGAGTCAAACACTCACGCATGCTTCAGGAGCTCATCGACTTGCAGAGATAGAAGTGCTTTACAAGATAACGTTTCCTGATATTTTTAAAAATCACACAAAACGGGTAACGCAGGATCCGAGCCAGCTGGGTAAATGCAGCATGTCCAGGGGGCTCAGTGTCTGCCCCTGGGGTCCAGCCTGGCTTCCTCCTGGCTCAGAGGGGAAGGTGCCACCAGTACAGAGCGGTCACCACAGCCCTCTCTAGCACACAGACAGGTGCCTGGCACATAGTAGGTGCTCGTAAGCACCCTCTGATGAATGCAGGTGGATTCCTCTGTGACAGCCACAATCATTGCTGTCACTTAGGCATTCAGAGTAAACCAGGCATGGAGAGCACTCAGCCCAGCACCCCACACCGAGGGCCCAGCACCTCACGTGTGATCAGCACAGACTCAGTGGCAGCCACCACTACCTCCACTTCTCAGACAAGGAGACTGGGACACGCAGGAGCTAAGTGACTTTTCCGGATCATGTAGAGTGTTCAGTGGTGTCTGACCTGGATCGGTTTGACTTCCTTCCCCGTACGATCTTTAAACAGAAGTTATTCAATGCCATAAATGTTACCTTCTGCACAACAACCTACTGAAAAATGCTTTGGAATAGAACACCTCACAATAACAGCCACACATTCACTTTGCATGAATTTTTCCTGCTAAGGGCCCCATGAGATTGGTTCTATTATTATCCTTGTGCTTTTGATAAAAACTGAGGCAGAGAGAGGTAAGTGACTGAGCCAAGCTCCCAGCCTGGGATGAAGTGGCACTGGGCTCTGCTCTGTGGCCCCTCAGGCCCCACCCAAGCCCCCACCTGGCACGGCCCCACCCTATAGAGGTGCCATGGGGGTTACCCCAGGCTGACCAAGGGGGTTCTGGTTCTGAGTGCCTCGGGGGAGAACAGAACCCATTGCAGAGTCTCATACGAAGGGCCCGGAGGGTGGGGGGTGCCATGCTCGGGGTGCAGGCCCCCTGCACTCTCGCTGTGCATAAAGCCTTCTATTCACTGGGATTTGAGAGAAAAGAAGTCCCTTTACCCGTGCTTCTCACATTCCAGTGACCCAGCAGAAGCAGCTGTCCTTTCCTGGCACGAGGCCATGAACTGCACCCCAAGACTGTGCCTCACGCTGGCATTATTTGTTAACCTCATCCTGCCTCTTACCCACCCCCATTAACTGCGACGTCACTCTTTCCATCTTTCGAACGAATTCACTAAGAACCCTTTCTTGTCTTTCGGTAAAACATGGACCAGAAACATTTTATCATTCAAACGCGTCATAAGCAAAAGTGAAGGGTTTCTGTGGCTCGGGTCAAACCATAAACGAAGTCGAGGCAGCGGACATGGGGAAGACCCGGCCCGGGAGTTTTTTAATGACACGCGTTTAATACCAAGAAGTTCCGCAGCGCTGACGTCGCTCGAACCGCTGAAGGCCGACCCAGTCGCCCAGGTCCTCGGGGTCAGAGCGCGTCTGGCTGCGGGCCCCGCGAGCCCCCGCTCTCGCCTGCCGACCGGCCGGAGCACAGGCTCCCCGTCGAAGAGAAGAGACCGGGCGGTGGCCGCGTGGTGCCTGCAGCCAGCTGCATGCGTGTCCCCTCCGGGGCCTCTGCTCTGAGCTCGGCCGTACACACTGTAGTTTCCAGACTCCACTTAAGCCAAAGAACACTGTCGATTTGCCATTGTTTTGCAGACCCACCGGACACCACGCTTATCTCACTCAGTTCTGGCTCTAACTCCAGCAGCAGCTCCGGTAGCGAAACAAACCAGACAACAAGCCAACGATGAGAAAACGGCCGAGCACAGGACGACAGTGTCCTGTGTCTGCACGCGTGTGTCCGCGCGGTGGGGACACAGGCCGACCACCCCCGCGTGCCTGTCTGAGGGCAGCTGTGGCACACTGACATGAAGCATGCTGCCCGGGACAAACCGATTCTACCTCTGAGGCCCCCTGAGTGAGCAGCTGAGGACCAGCAGCTGCTGGCTCTGCTCCTGGACCCTTTCCCTGAGGAACAGGCTGAGTCCCAGAGGCTGGACCCGCTGCTGCCACCGCCCCCTGGACGTGGAACCCGAACCACAGGCCACTTCGCCCCTGGCCAGCAGGCACAGGCTGACCTAAGACCTAGGTGCCTGGGATGTGAGGTCATGAAGCCATCCCAGAAAATGACCGTTTGGTTCATAACTGGCCCACACACACACGTGTTCCCCGAACAGCCTTCGGGCAGACTCAGGCCCCCCCTTGCTGCACAGGGCCCCGTGTCATAGCGCCCGACGCCAGAGGCTTCTTCCGGGACGCCACCCTGCCAACCAGCATGAACCAAACTCAAGTTCTCACTTCACCTAGTCTGGTTTTTTGTGAGTGATTTTCAAAGCTTTAGGCTGCAGGCGGCTTATAGTCAGAGGTCACAAATATTCTTCTGGGACGAGCACTAACACTCCCGTCTAAAACTCCAGTCAGGCCAAAGCCAGCAGGGTTTCCACTGGCGGATCAAATCCCTGGCTACCCCCGCACAAACGGGGGTAATCACGTGAAGTCTCCCCCCGACGACAAACACAAGGTTTACACGTGACACACTCCCATAGCTCCTTCAGAAGCCAGGGAGGTGCAACGCACGAGCGGCACTCACAGCCCCGAGCGGCCAGGAAACCCTGGATCAGGCCCCCAGCGGCATCCCACGCTCTCCCCCGTCAGGATGCTCTCCCACCTGAAGAGTCAGCGCGTGGGTTTTGACCACACCTTCACCACAACGCCTGGACCGGCATGCGACGAAACGACGGGCTGCAGCCTGCCCAGTGGACGCGCCACGGTGGCTGAGCACATGGCGCGGGGACGTGAGGACGGGAAGTGAGAACGTGGCACTCTGAGTGAATTCTGTCCGGGCACGAGAGCAGAAGGCCCAGAAGGGCAGGCAGTGGGTCACCCCTTCTTTGACGGCCGGGCCCCCAAACCGGGGTCTCGGCTTTTGGGAAATGCCTGTCATTTGAAAACGTGAACGGCTGGTTCCCGTGGGTACGTCCAAGATGGGACTTGGAGCCTCACCCTGGAGCAGACCCGACCATGGAGCTGTGTCTCCTACACCCAGGACAGGTATGAACGCCTCTCCAGGAAGCCGGGCTCCATCGGGCAGAACCAGCTGTCGCCTCGTGTCCGGGCAGGGCTGTCACACAAGACCGGCCAAGACTCTGACCCGGCCTCCTCGGGGCCTCAGCTGCTGCGCCGGCCGCAGCCACGTCATGCCAGGAAAGGGCTGAGTCCGTTCGCTAAGACACTGCAATTCGGCAGCGGCCCACTGCTCCGCCGCGGAAGGACAGTCCCCAGCCGCCCCTGGCCCCCATGCCCGCCCTGCACCCCCTCCAAGGCCTCGGGAGGGTCCCCATC
>NW_011889063.1:419683-445785 GCF_000151845.1 Pteropus vampyrus | reverse complement strand
TTCCCGTGGGTACGTCCAAGATGGGACTTGGAGCCTCACCCTGGAGCAGACCCGACCGTGGAGCTGTGTCTCCTACACCCAGGACAGGTATGAACGCCTCTCCAGGAAGCCGGGCTCCATCGGGCAGAACCAGCTGTCGCCTCATGTCCGGGCGGGGCTGTCACACAAGACCGGCCGAGACTCTGACCCGGCCTCCTCGGGGCCTCAGCTGCTGCGCCGGCCGCAGCCACGTCATGCCAGGAAAGGGCTGAGTCCGTTTGCTAAGACACTGCAATTCGGCAGCGGCCCACTGCTCCGCCGCGGAAGGACAGTCCCCAGCCGCCCCTGGCCCCCATGCCCGCCCTGCACCCCCTCCAAGGCCTCGGGAGGGTCCCCATCACCCAGGACTCCGAGAGACCACACATCAAGGATGCAGGACATTTTCTGAACCCACTTGTTTAAATCTGACCCACTGTGCGGTTTCGTGACACCCGACGGCCCAGAGACGTGCCTCGTGGGAGCAAAGTGTGAACAGGCGTGTGAGCCCAGGGGGCCGTCCAGCGCCTGTTTTAGCCCAGAATCTGTTTGGTACAAGATACAGAAGGCCGCCACGAGTGGAAGGACACGTGACAAGTCAATGCTGTGGCTGAGAGGACCTGGCGACCAGCGAGCTCACGGGTCTCACCGTGTTTGTGTCCACGGCCTTCGCCTTCTCCCATGGCGAGTGTGCGTCATCCTGTTGAAGCGACTCACGACGACACTGCTGCCACCCTAGAAGCACCTTCACCTGGAACTATGACCTCTTCGTGGTTCTGCTTCTGATTTAAAACATGAGAAGAACGAGGTCGCCGGGCAGGCTGCCACCCTCACGTTGATTTCATCTGATTCAAGAAAAGCAGAACTTGGAGACGTGCCAGCATGTGATCGAAGCAGCTTTGTCCCCAGACTGAGCAGCTCTATCCCCAGACGGCAGCTTTGTCCTCAGACGGAGCCTCTTTGTCCCCAGATGTGGCAGACCCTCTGTGGGACCCGGTACCCTAGTGGGGCCGCCTCTGCCATCAGACAGTTCTGGGACCCAGTTCCTCTCTGCCACCAGGACATCTGCACCATGCGGGGCACCGGCAAAGGCGTGTGTTCGGTCTCTAAGCCCCTGCCAGTGGCTGGTCTACCTGCCCTCACACGCCCAGGAGGCCGCCCTCCCCGCCATGTGCCTGGAGCTTGTCAGAGCCAATCAGGGGAGGTGGGTGGGAGACGCCTGGAGCCCACAAGCCACTGTACACATTCTAATTGTTTCTGTTTAACAAAAAAAGTCACGATGCGACTAAGCTAACTCGCTACGTCCTCAGGTCCTATCCTCACGTGTCCATCACGTGCCCACAGGTCCTGAGCGCACCACGAGAAGCCCTCTGCCGGCCAGCCTTCCCGGGCTGCGGGGCTGCTGGCTGCGAGCTCGCGTGGGTTCCTGACCCACGCGGCTTCACATGAACCAGCACCGCAAACACTGCCAGCCTGTTTGCACAGATGGAGCTCCTCCCGGGCCACAACCTTCAATTGCCCTTGAGTGGTAGGTACAGAAGCGACTTCCTGGATGAGAAACAGTCTGTATGTGTGTGCAGAAGCTGTACCTCTCGCCACACAGACAGGTCGACGGCAGACAGATGGAGCTGCGCAAGCCCGACCAGACCTGAGCCCTCTGACTCTGTTAACTGGACCGGAGCCTGTTTCTTCAACCAGAGCTGCGGGCCTCTGACCTGCCGAGCAGGGGGCTAGCCACACGCCCGCCAGCCACCTGAGCAAGGAGACAACGGCAGACTTCCTCGTCACTAAGAAGACGCACATGTGTCCTCCGAGGCTGGGCTTCTCAGGTTGACACGGCACCGGGTAGGTCCCTATGGGACGGCTGATGCCCAGATGAGAACTGTCCAGAAATGAAAATATAGACAAATTCTCATACGCGGCTGTCGTCATTAGCCTCCGCACACCTCCAGTAGCGGTCCGGGCTGCGGATCAGCGGCCCCAACGCCCCGCGCGGTCCTGTGCACTGAAGCGGGCAGGGCCACTGTCACTCCCTGGACCTGCCCCACCCCCACCGTCTCCTGCTCTACACAGGAAACCGCAGGGACAAGGGACAGGAACTGCAGGAGGCCATCCGCTAAGAGCAGGCCGGGTCCTTCTGTAGCCCATGTGCCCACCTCCTGACAACGGTGTCAGAAGGCCCTGCGCCTCCGGTGAACGGACTTGACGCACGGGATGAGGTGCGCGGGATTCAGAAGATGAGAGAGACTCTAACGTGCTGAATACAGTAAAATGTAAAGATGCGAGGAAACGCTCTAGAAATTCAGAAGCCCGTAGCATTTTGAAATTCACCACGAGAGTTTTTCTTCAAGACGACGGAAGAGAATTTTGATTTAAAGTTGTCTAAAGATGCCGCTCGCTCAGAGCTAATGAGAGAAATGAAGATGATTACTGTGATTAGTCTTGCCGGGTGGCTGAACCGCCGCCAGTCTGGCAGCTGGTCACCATGGTGCGTGTCGTCGTCCCCTTCAGCGCCAGGCTGAGTGAGGCCCGAGGCTGGGGAATGCACTCCACCGCGGGGATCACCCAGCAGCGTTCTCGTCCCTGTCCCCCCGCCCACCTGCCAGGGGCGCCTCAGAGTGCGCACGGAATGCCGGGACTCCCTGGAACGGCTTCACCGAGGGGCGGACACCGTGTTCTCAGCGGTTCGGTTCCTGACTCAGCCGGCTTCATGGCATTCTCTCCACCTGCAGACGTGGCTCCCGGCAGGGATTCTCAGACCGCACGTCGTAAGGCCTGGGTCAGGCGCCCTCCGTCCTTGGTGATCATCCGAAGCCCTTCTCGGGCCGCCGGCCACCCTCTCTGCACCCTCCCCTCCGACACACGGCAGGAAACTGCTCCTGTACCATCCTAAAACTGTTTCATTCAAAACAAAAATTTTAAAACTTTACTATGTCGACTCGATTTTGATTTCCGAGAGCGTGGTAGTCACAGAGTTCCTAAGATAACTCCAGTCATTCAGAACGACCCCCGCTTTCGCCCGCGTGGGCCCTCAGGCTTGGCTAAGTCCTCGTTCTCCGTGGACGTCAGGCCGCTCGGCCTTCTGACCACTCCGCACCTGTGGTCCCACACGAGGTGGCCACATGCCCATCGACTGTCGCGCGATGATCGTGCTTCAGGCCCAACGCGGGACACGAGCCGCCACAAGATGGCCCCCCGTTTCAGACTCCCCCACCCCCCGCCTGCCAGTCGCTTCGTCTCCCTGTCCCTCTCCCTCTGTCCTCTTCGAAATCCACACTTCGTCCAGGCCCCTCCTCTAATCGGTTTTCTTCTCCATCACCTTTTCCTCAACAGCCTCAAATGTCCTGTGCAGACGCCCCCTCGGTCTGCGGAAACGGTGGGTCTCCCCTTCCCCTCCAACGTTCCTAACATGGAACCTTAGGGTGCTCGGGCCACCACAACAGCACCACGGACGGAGCGACTGGCTTGTCCTCACAGTTGTGGGGCTGCGGGGCCAAGACCAAGGCACCCCCTGAGCTGCCTGTCCCTGGCCTCCCGACGTGCAGATGCTGCCTCCTCTCTGTGTCTGGGCCCGAGCATCCTCTCCTCATGAGGACACTCGTCTTTGCAGAGCAGGGCCGCCCTGGTGGCCTCGTTTTAACTTAATCATCTCTGTCACCGCTGCCTCCAACACGGCCACACTCTGAGGTTCGACGGTTAGGACTTCAAAGTATGAACTGGGGGGACACGATGCAGCCTGTAACAAACACTGCTACTCATATCGTGTTAGTACACGGTCACTTAGTTAAAACCTGCAAGAGTGACACCACTTCACTGTCATCGGGGGACGAGGACACCCTCCACGTCACAGACCCACACAAGGACCTGGCAGGCAGAGGGGGGCTGGCCTGACGGTCTGGGTCGGAAGCACCAAGGACGAAGGACAGGGTCCTGGTCGGGGATGGTCACTCAGCAACGTGAATGCGTGTGATGCCACCGAACTGCACAGGTAAGCGTGAGAGACGGCAAAGGCTGTGCCGCGTGTGTCCCACCACGATCAAAAAGGGACAGCGCTGCACCGGAAACCCATGGCGACCGGAATTCTTACACGAAAGTAACAGAAAACAACCTTGAAAAGACTAATAATTACTTCCTTTGCACTGGCTTATAAAAAAACAGTACGTTAATGCTTACTACGTACTTAAAGAAGAAAAAAGGTAGACGTTATAAAAAATAATCACACTTAAAAGAAATTCAGAAGAGACATTACAGTCAGGTATTCAAACCCACTTTCCACATTTCTCTGTGTTTTAAAATTAATATAAAACTCTTCCAGAAACTGAGTTCCATGACGTGCCTGCTGACAGGTCTGTGCCTGACGAGGAGCGTGACCGTGGCTCTCGTCAATGCCACCGGTACTGCTTCGGGAAGAAAGCTAACCGCTCGCAATCAGTGACCTAAAAGCCATCTATCCCACCCAAACGGCCGGACAGTCTGACGTCAGTGACTGGTTTCCTTAACGAGGAAGGAGGAGGAAAGGCACAGAATAGAGTCTAATTCCCGCTACTTGCTCTTTTCGTAAAAATCTAACTTCTGAAATAACCAACTATTCTTTCAGCAGGGCAAACCCCCCGTTTGAGAAAAGCAAAGCAGGTGAGAGGAGAGAACGTCAACTCCCTGCTTTCTCGCCTTCCACATGAAATCTAACTCGGCAGCGACTTGCCAGGGCTCACGGTGACACCCCCAGAGGACACTGGGGACAGAGAGGCCATGAGCGCGCCCGCGAGGAGCCAAGTCCGTGGGGCTGGGCGTGGACTCGGGCGGGCGCCGTGCTGCCCGCAGGCCATCAGAGGGGTGTTCGCGGAACGTGGGGCACGGACGAGCACCCCGAGTGGTGGGGCTGGGGTCCTGGAGGAACGAAGGAAGACAATCGCCAGCGTCTCTGGTTTGGGGCAGATGGCGTTAGGCGAAGCGGGAACCGGCAGCCATGCGGCCTTACGCCTCCGACACAGGCCCGTGTCTCACGTGAACCTGCGAGGCGTGTCCCCATGATGGGCACACGGGTGCTGTCCACCGGGCATCACGCCTGTACGCGTGTCAAGGAGGCACAGAGAACCCGTGGATGGCAGGAAAAGTGCCGTGAACCCGAAACGCCGCTGGCGTGTTCGACTCTCTGGTGAAGGAGCCTCAGGAAACACAAGGCTCTCCCGATAATAAAAACCAAAGGTCAAGCAACACCAGGTCACCGCCCCCATGTCCCCACAGACGGGGCCCATCGATCGTCTTCGGGGAACCCTCTGAGAAGCAATGAACCGGTGCCCTGACCCGACAACCCGAGGATTTCAAACGAAACGCCCGACACCGGAGCTACGGAGGGACCGCCCCACGGCCACGCCGCCGATGCCGTCGCGTCGGGGAGGCAGCCGTGCAAAACAGGGCAGGGACGCCGAGAACGGCCGCTGCAGCCCACGCGCGTCCACGGAAGGCGTGAAAACCAGCGTGGCCGGCGGCGCTGGCTTCCACGCCACGGCCACGGCCAGCAAAGCTGCCAGCCCTTCCTTTCGATTTGTTTCCTCAATTTAACCCATTTTCCCCTGTACTACTAAATACAGCGAACAACGAAAAGTCATTTAAAGTTGTGTGTGTTGTTTTCCAAAATGTTTCTAGGATCCAATAAGTTTTTCCCCTCCCGTTTACATTTCCCTTGACCACAATGACAACCTGCAAACTACGAATGGAGCGTTTTATCGGAAGGCGCATGGCGTCTTCGGATTTACTCGTGAAGGCCACGTGGTGTGAGCCACGCCCTGAGCGGAGACCCTCTCTGTCCCGGCAGCCCCATGGGCTCCCAGCAAGGGGACAACGTCCGCGGGCAAGGCTGGGTCCCCTGGAGGGACAGGGTTTGACGCGAGGGAGACAAAGGCGTGGGGCGGGAGGGCGGGAGGCCGGGCCAGGCTGCCGGTGTCTCGCGAGGCTCACTTCTAAGTGGACGTCTCATCACCCTCGCCACCGTGAAGCCACCCAACGAGACCATGGCAAGGCGCCGTGACAGCCCCACTTGGACCACCCTGCCTCTCCCGTGCCCATGGCCTCCCTCCGTCTCGACTTCTTCCAGGAGCCAAGGAGACGACAGACGGAGGAGACCCTGCGGCGAGCGTGTCACTGACGGAAGACCTCCTGGGAAATGGGACTGACGGGGTCTCTGCAGACATCGCCGTCCTCGCCCAGAGAGTGACACGACAAAACCATCCCAAAGATTTGTGACAGTGGCCACACGCCACACAGAAAGCCCTTGACGACTGGCGTGGCCGCCGCTGCCTGTGGCCAGTGGGCGACCGAAGGCCAGGGCCAGCTCACGTCGGCCACCCCTTCCCCTCCTCCTGCCTCGTTCTCCTCTTCACGCGGTTTCACGCGGTTTCACGCGGTTTCACGGTCCCTTTCTTCCACGGGCCGGTCTGATGAGACGGCAGGGAGCGCTGTGACCTACTAAGGAGAAGCAGACGTCTGGGGTGAGCGTTTCACGCTGCCTGCTCGGTCCCCTGACCCTGGACACAGGAAATAGCGGGGTCCGCCTTCACGGAAAAAGGCTTTCTTGCTAAATCCACACTGCTTCATAGTGCGGGCCCTTGTCACTGTGTCTCCGCAGATGACACAGCTGGGCAGGGGTCAGACGGGTCCCTGGAGGCCGAGGCCGCACGAAAACCTCCACGGGCTCTGTCACCCCCTCAGCTACGCTCCAGCTCAGAAGACAGGCTCCCAGCAGATGGGTCTCCGGGCCTCTTTCCTACGTGACTTGAATTGCTTTCCAAAGACACCACAGACCAAAGGCTGACTGACGCTGCGGCCCGTTCTTACATCTCAGGGACCGAGTGACAAGGCCAGCTGCAGGCACCGCGTTAACGACTGCGCATCCCGTGACCTGCTTTCGAACACGGTCGCTAGGGGCGCGCGTGGCTTCGGCTTTCCCAGGGTTACAATGACACATCTCTCCCTCAGTTATCCGTCCAGTCAGGTGGACGGTGACTGACCCCTGATGAGGGGTGCCCCACACCTGGAAACGAAGTCTGCGGCTAAAAAGGATCGATGCACCTGACCGTCGCTGCCCAGCAGCACCGCCTCCCTGAACCCTGTGCCGTGACACAGACCTCAGGTCACAGCTGCACTCACAGCCAGTGTCAAACAATCAGTGATTCCCAGGAGAGTCTTTCAAATGAGCGATCGACCGAAAGAATGCTCAACACTCTTGGCATTTACACATTCAGTGACCAGGAGAAAGAAGGTCAGAGGTGAAAGGTCATTGTAAGACTCCTCCAGCTTTAGCTGAGCAGGAGGGTCTACGACGGAGTGCTGGCGAGGATGGCTGCATGGCACCCACACCCACCGCTGGCGTTTTCTCCACCAACGGGTCCACCCAGCGCGGCTCGCCCCCCGCCGAGAGGGGAGGTGGTGAATAAGAAAGGAAGCGGCTGCCACCTCTGCTGCTGCCGCCCCACCGAGGGTCTTGCATTTAAGACCCGAGTGGGTTCAAGAGCTGAAAACGAAGGGTCTAACGAAAATCAGTCGCTGTGACGTCACAGTGTACCGCCTGGCAGGTCCCGTAAAAGGGAGAGACACCGCAGCACTGACACTCACCACGTGCCACAACGCCGCCGTGTCTCGGATGGCTCTGTTCCGTCACCGCGGGAAAGGGACGTCCTTTCAGCAGGCTCCTCCACAGGTAAACGAGGGCAGAAGCCATTATATCACTGGCGGCTTTTATCAGGTAAAATCCTATTTCGATTGTGAAACAACGGGCAGAGACTTCTGAATCGTCATGCTAAATCGTGGCAAGCGGAAAGGTGACCACACGAGGTCCTGCAAACGCGAAGTCAGCTCGGGGGGAGGGGGAGGGATGGCTGAAAGTAACTAAAATCTTTCCATAGGCCTTTTATGCTTTCTTCCTTTTTTCATTTTGAACAAGAAACTTGAAGCTTGAAGCACACACATGAAGGCCAGCGATCCCCTTATCGGTGTGTGAGGGGGACACTTGACCCCCCAGCACGCGCCAGTGGCAGATCATAACACAACACGCCCTACAGGCCATACAGAACAGGAGACTCTCAAAGAACGTGGCTCTGCTGTCCCCCTGGAACGATGGCAGGACCTCAGTATGCAGAGGTCACCGGTGGGGCTGGGGGCTGCCCTCGGGCTCACCGCGGCCACGTGTCAAACTCTCAAGCATTCTGCGGGCCAGCTGTTCACAGTCAGCTGAGTTACAGGAGCTTATAATCAAATAGATTATAGTACAAGTGAAGATAAATGCACATCTCAAACTCGCCATTTCCATTTATTTTACATTTACCACATTCTCCTATTACCTATGCTCCTGAGGTGATGTCTGGTGACAACGCCACGTAGGGAGTGCTACCAGGCATCTGCTCCCACACGCATGTTCAGTGATGTCACACTGGCCGACTGAGACTGACCGTGGCAGAAACACACAACGGAAACCTGCATGCCACACGAGGGCTTGACTTGGCGCTAAAGCTGAGGTTTGAGTTACTGACTACAGTTTGCACAGAGGGAGAAATAATTACACAGTAGATCAGGTACAGGACTGAATGGCGATTGGGAAAAGAGTTTGTGAAATGGGATGCCACTCGCTGTGTCCAATCGTGGTTGGACTGTGACCACAGCCCGGCCGCGGACACACGCATTCAGCAAAAAATAATGAAAGCATTTAGTGATAATCAATTAGGCAAAGAGTATTTCCTGTATTATTATCGCTTGTAAATTGCACTGCTTTCACATAACTGTGTATCCTTTATGTAATTAAAGTTTATCAAAAATTTATAAACATACATATAATCTTTTGCAGAGCTGGTTCTTAAACATTTACCAGCACATAACTGGTGAAACTCTTAAATAGAAAGAGCCGTCTTTGGAGGAAAAACCAAGCTTTATTCTCAAATAGTAAAGGAGGCAACTAATTCTCATCCACTAGGTGGCAGTGACAAGAAGAAAATCTCAGAATAAAACTAGAAAGAAAACAAATTTACATAGAAATCACGTCATTTGTTTTCTTTTCATTTATTAATTAAATATTAGAAAAAAATATGACTTTGTAAAAGATGTCTTTTACATGCTAGTTATAAAAATAACCCACATTCAGCATAAAACCTTTAAAAAATGCACAAGGGCGTACAAATTAAGTAAAATTACTTAGGAATTAATACTGTAAATATTTTGATGGATATCCCTGTAGGCATCTTGTAAAAACAGATTATACAGACTTCTTTATAACTATTTTTTTTCCTATAATATCAAACTTTTTATATCAAGAAATACGTGCAACATCACTTTCAGAGACCACGTAACATTTGGTCGTCTGGCCGTAGGGCGACACATCACCTTCCTGTTTATTAGTGGACATTTCACTGATAACAACTTTTCCAGATGCCTGCATGCTTCTCTTCTCCATATTTCGGGATTATGAAAATATAGTTAAATAATTTAATCACTTTCTGAAAACTCGGAACAAACTGCAAGCACCTTGACGGCAAGATCCCAAAGCGAAGGTTTCCGTTAAGGTGTGGGCACCGGTCGCCAGATCCCCACCCAGCTTTGCACCCCGTGGTGGAGGGTGGTGGGGGAGGGGCGGGCAGTTCCGCCGCCCACGGCGCACAGGGTGGCCTGGCGACCGCGCAACCCAGGAGCTCGCGGGGCGTCCCACGCGCCGTGGGCCGGGGGAAAGCGCCAAGCAGCAGCACTAGGCACAGACCCTAGCAGCCCTCAGCCGTTCCCACCTCGGTTCCGACCCGTGCGAGCCGGGTCAGCGCCCGGACGCGTGGCGACTCGCACTGAAGGCGCCAGTCCCCCGCGGAGGGACGTCGTCCACGCCCACGGCCACGCGGCGCCTCTGGGGGGTCACGCACGGGGTGCCTCGACTTCCACTGCCCTGAGGGGAGCGGCCCGCAGAACCGCCTGCATGCGCCCGGGCTGGCCGTCCCTCACCTGTGACCTGGGCCATCTCGGTGGAAGGGCCGCATGACATAGCGTGTATTTCTCAAACCAGAGCAGGACTGAACTCTTGGGGGAGGGGCGCCCTGCGTCCCCCACTGTACCGGTGCTTTACAAAGCAAGTAGACTCATTTGCAGTTCATAGATATTTTCAGAAATAAAACGCGAGCTCCTGAGGCCGCTGCTCTGGGTGCATCTCGGCAGCCACACCGTGTGCCCCTCTGTCACAGGTGGCAGTCCTAACCCAGACAGCCCTAACCCTGCGACTCCTTAGATAACTTTGTCTTTAGTCATTATGCCCTTTTCCTTAACCTGTCACTTTGAAAATCGTGACACTAAATAACCGTCGGAACTATGACTTGCCCTTCCTGGGTGAGGTGGCCGCTGTCCGCCAACACTGTGGCTGTCTTCCTGGCACAGGTGGCATTGCCCTGTCCTGAACTTCCTTTGGCCACTGAAGTGTGAGCAGAGACATTCCGTCTCCCACAGAGAACTTCACCATCAGTCCCCGTGTCACCATGTCGCGTCCAACAGCATCCAAGTGGCAGACACTCTGCCAGCCTGGTGCTCTGAGTGACAGCGGTGGGAGCCACGGTCCCCAGTAACCCAAGACGTACGTGAATGAGCAAGAGACACCTTTGTGGCTTTTGGTCACTGAGTCTGGGGCTCTCTGTGACTCAGTTCGACCTAGCCCATTCCGACTGGTACCCAGCTGGTCAACGGGAGGTGACACCTGTGCAGGACCCTGGCCATCTCGCTTTCGCTCTGAGAACAACAGTACTCACCACAGCACTGCCTCCTTCAGTGACGGCCCTTTCGCTGAAAGGCACTCGCCCTGGGAGGGACAGTTGCCACACGACCACACTCTCCCCGAAGGCAGGGCGCCGTGCACCCAGGCTGGGTCACCTCTCCCTGCCTCTGACGTCCCCACGAGCCAGCCTTTCACTCCGTGCTAACTGCCCCCGCCATCTTCACGGCAAACCAGCCAGTCTGCTCGTTCCTCTGTCAGACCTTAAGCCTGGACTCACTCCCCAACTCACAGGCGCCACCACCCTGCTCCTGGCCCTCAGGCATCACCCCCTCGGGTCCCAATGACAGGAGGGGATGACAGACCTGGCAGGGACGCAAGGCCGGAGACTCTGAGAGCGAAGGGGGCCGGTTACTTATCGCTACAACAACGTCCCACCATCCTGACCACAAAAAAGTAGGATATTTGCGGTTTTTAAAAACTCCAAATTAACAGACAATTCCAGCCACTGTTTGGCAGGTCCGCCAACTGCGAAAATCATTTCCTCAGTTTATCACCTGGAGAGGAAAGCACTGTGGCCCGTGGTGAGACGGTGTGACAGACCAGCAGCTGCAGTGTGCCATCCCTGCCAGGCAGGAAAAGGCCACCACAAAGGCGCATCATACCACACCCACAGGGCCACCGGGACACTGACCTCCACACTGGGGGGGACGCTGACCTCCACGCTGGGGGGGACGCTGACCTCCACGCTGGGGGAGACTGACCTCCACGCTGAGGGAGACTGACCTCCACACTGGGGGATGCTGACCTCCACGCTGGGGGGATGCTGACCTCCACACTGGGGGGGATGCTGACCTCCACACTGGGGGAGACTGACCTCCACGCTGAGGGAGATGCTGACCTCCACACAGACGGCCCTCAGACAGGTGACCTCTAGTCCCTGCAAAGCACACCTTAGCTCAGCAGACTGAAAACTCTGCAAGATTCACCCACACCTCCTACCCAGGGCCACCAAACCCGTTCCTGCTCCACATCCCGCAGTCGACTAGATCACGTGGCACACAAATTGGATTTGACTCCATAAAGCCTGGTACTGAATACCAGCTCAGCCTTCCTAATTAAAAGTAATTTAATTTATTACCCCAGAACTCCAGAAAATAAATTAAATTACATTCTCTCACAGTAATCTCCTCTCTCCGCCAGCCCTGCTCCATCCCAGATGTTTACAGCAAAGCAAGGAGCAGGAGGGACTCAAAAACACACAGACTCCGTTTCTCTGTCATTTCTGTGACACTTGGTGAGCGCTGACATTGTCGTCTGTGGACACACACGTCTGATGCACAATGACGTTAGGAGGGTTTGGAGCCGGAAGGGCTCTTGGATGCCCGGCGGCCCCACGGTGAAGACCAGGAGGCGGATCCCAGGGCGGGAGCCGGGACCGGCGCTTCCGGTTAGGGCTCTGCCGCACGCAGTGACCACGCGACCACGAACAGGTGGGGGAGAAGGGTGCCCTGGTCTCCCGGCCTCCGAGTTCTCCCAGCCGCTGTTCCAGCGCAGGGCTAACCCGTCAGGTGAGGCTGCCTGCATCACGAGTGGGGGGCTGTCCCAGCATAGCAACAGCCCTTCCAGACAATGCACTTCCTCTCGGGGTTCACGGCTGAGACCGGCGCCCGGGAGCAAGGACACGCAGAGCCAGCCAGCTGCTGAGGCCCCTCCCTCCACTTAATCTGCTCTGTTCCGGGTCCTTGCGGGACCCAGCCCGCCGCCCCCCGCGCAGGAAGTGAGGGCTGCCAACGTGGGCACCAGGTTCAGCCGTCTGCATGGTCGGCAGGTGAACGAGCTCAATCTAGCGACCCGTCTTGTCGCAGATACTTGGAACTGCAGTCAGCTTAGAAAGCTCGCCCTCCTGGAAACGATGGCACGCAGGAAATTAGGAGAACATTGTTGTCTCAGTTTCATTTTAGGGATGGAAGGGAACATAGCAAGATTGGCAAATAAATATGAAACTGAAGTCCATGTGAATGCTGACAGTTTGGGGATGGGTCCGGTGCCCACCGAGCACGCGCTGGCTGCACCGCGGACTGTTCCGTGCACCTCGGTTTCATTTTTTAAAATCTCAATAAATCGAAAAAGCCCCGTGTCATTGGTGCGGCTCCCCACGCAGTACTCCTTGGCTCGTTTCCCTCGCTTCTCTCCGGGGAGCAGCACCCCTTACTAAGAGCACCGGGATTCAAGCGCTGGCCAGCGACACCCCGCTTAGTGTGTGGCAGTCTGCCTGCTCATGTGCAAAATGGGGGTGATGTCAGTAAATGACACAACGCATGGAACGAAGCCACAAAGTACTAAGCGACCATGAATTGCTTTGAACAGATCCTTAACGTTCATTCATTCAACAAACGCTTCCTGAGCACCGACCAGGCACTGGAAAAGCCTAAGACACGGAGACCGAAATCAGCGAGGCCAGCACAGCCCCGCCCACTGACGCGCAACTTCCGAGAGAGGACAACGCTCAGCCACTGTCACCCGCCACACCAGTGCGTCCCCACGGAAGGATGACGCCAGGCTATCCAGCCCTCTAGTGTTTGGATGGCAGAGTCTAGAAGCTAAAAAAAATCCTAAAAGTCAATAATGTATTTTTAAAATAACAATCATAGAAATTAGGAAACAAATGAAACAAAAGAAAGTAAATCTATAGAATAATCATCTACGCGACACTAGCATAGCAATAAAACAATGGCAGCCACCGTTTGTGCCAGATGTGCTCTTGCATTTTATAGGAATTATTTTATTTACTCTTCATCAGAACCCAGTGAAATAGGTCTTGTCTTTATCCTCATTGTTAAAATGAAGAAACTGAAGCACAGAAAAAACTTCTATCAAAATTTTCACGTATAGGTTTCCATTTTTTCCAGTGCATATATACTATATATTTACATCTTTTTAATCAAATTAGGTAAATACAGTTCATGTTTTTTTTAAATGTTTTGTTCTTTTTTAAATTTTTTTAGGTGAGGCAATTCTTGGTTGACCTCACAGATTGCAAGGACCTTGTCAGCTTACAATCCATTATTTTTTATTTTTTACGTCTACAGCACCTGGTCTTCCTAGGTGATCTCCCATCCAAGTACTAACCAGGCCCGACTCTGCTTAGCTTCCGAGATCAGACCGGATCTGGCTTGTTTGGGGTGGCGTGGCCGTAGACTCGTGTTCTTTTTAATATGCTTTTTCACTCAACAAAATAACAAGCACATTTTCTCATGTTATTAACTATTGTGCCATGTGATTTTAAGAGTATTATATAAAATCAAGAATATAAACATCCTCAAGACGCACTCGTAACTTCATGACAAAGCAGCCCAAACCCTCTGACCCTCTGATGATTTTCCAGCACGTCTTCCCAGCCTTTATGAATGCAGCATCTTATGGACAGCAGCACGGCGGGGGGACCAGGCACCCTCCACACCATGGCCCTGAAGCTCTTAGTGGAAGAGGAATGGAGGTCTGGGGTCCAGAACACAGAGGGCCACGTGCCTGGCGCCTGACGTTAAGAACCCCTGTGCGGCTGGCTTTCTCCCCAAGACGGAACGGTGGCTGAGGGACAAATCAATGCGACTTAAGATGTCTGAACCAGAAATGCTGCTTTTCCATGTAAAAACAAACCAAAGAAAGGTTCAAGGACTTTCATTAGATGCCTTGCTTTTGGTTGCTCTGTTTGAAGTGTAAACACCGAGCTCGCACTGTAGGTACGATTCAGAGGCTATTGTGCTAAATGAGGTCCCATGACAGTTATCCAGCTAGCATCTGTCACAGTCCAAGCCCCAGCACATGACATTAATGGGGTCCTGATTTTCTTACAACGCCACCAGCATCTGGGAGCTTTCGAAAAATGCTAATGACATCACTTCTCATTGTAAGCAAATACTGAAAGCTGATTTGGTGTCAGTCATTTTTTTAAAGTAATTAGATATTCCCTGTGTGTGTCAGCCAAACTTCCAGATGTCACTGGCTCCTTTATTTGTGTCCCCAGGTAGAACTGGTCCCACAAAAGCTCTGTATAATTATTAGGTGATTTCCACCATCTCTAGCTAAGTTTCAGGCTCACAGGAGTATTTAAGAATGACTTGCGTCTCCCTATCATTTTCTTAATAGCAAAATAAAGAAATTAGGCAAAAACTGGCCTGGTAATCGGCAAATGGGCATTTATGAGGAGAAATGCCTGTAACTGTGTTTCTCTTTCTGCTGATATGATTCCAGAAAATTACTAAGGCGCCAGGCACGAGATGACCCGGTGGACATTGACAACCAGTGAACCTGTCAACCAACATTCTAAGAATCTGTGTGAATGATTTACATGCAAATATAAATTTATCTTAACTAACTGAAGAAATTAACATATAACTGCCGTTTAAACATAATCCAGGAAGTACTAAAAGGAATTTTGCCAATAAGAAAGCACTGCCATTGTTACGAAAGTAGAGACAACTCTAGGTTTTACATCAGATTTTGCTCTTTATAATAATAGGCACAATTTTATAGAACAGTGTATTTGCTGGCAAACGTCTGAGAAGTCTTAGGAGGGCTGGGAGAGGGGGCATTGGTGGCTTCCAGAAGGCAGAGACGGGGAGGGAGGATTTTCACAGTATGCCTTTTTTGTACTTTTTGAATTTTGAATCATTTTAATTAATATCCGATTTTGAAATAAAATTTAAATTTCAAAGAATGGACTGTTCCCTGATGTTTTTTTCAGTTCAGTCTTCTGAATTTGACTTGGTTAACATGCCCACTAGCTTCCCGTTTCTCCTGACTAGCTTGCCATTCTCAAGATTTGACGAACTAGCCATTAAAATATCTCCACGGGCCTTATTTTGGTTTTAAAAAACACTTGGTTTAATTTCCACCAAATGTTAGCAAAGTAACTTTACCCCAGGAGCTGGGACACCTAGCTATAAGCAGTTCTGGGGCTATGGCGGGGACCGGGACAGGACGCAGACGCCATACCCTGCGACTAGAGGCTGGATGGGCCCACGGCGCCCCGTGGTTGATTTCGGCGTTTCCACCCATGTTTTCTTGCCGCCTCTCCTTTCTGAGCGCAGCTGCCTAAAAACTCCACGAGGTGGCGCTGTCTCACCGACCAGAATAGCCAGTAACCTCCCTTGTTTCCATGGGAACGTATTCTTTCTGTTTCTTTGGTTTTGTTTTTAACTTGCTTTTTCTGGGACCAAAACATTGCTTAAAATATGCCACTCTGGGGGTAACAAAAATTTATACAAAAAGAGAAAAAACTGAGTTTGCTGGAACACAGCTCCTCCCAGCAGAGCAAGACAAGCGAGGGTCTGATGCCCTCCCCGAGTCCCTGACCCCCATGTGGTGACACGCTTCGCCCCGATGGGCAGAACGCCAGAAAGACAGAGCCAGGGTGACCGGACGGAGGTCTGCAGCAGGGGTCTGGAGACGGGCACTCAGTCCCATCTTTCGCTCACCTTTAATCCGCCGGCAGGTGAGCTACCGGGGACAAGTCACTGGTCACCAGGACCTCTGGTTTCTCCCAGAAAAGTACAAGGACCCTCACTCACCGAGGACAGCCGTGTAAGGACGGAATGACCCCAGATCTGTGGGCGATCTCTTCTGCACAGTCAGCTATGTGGTTCTATAAGATATTTCGGCCAAGAGGAAACACACGATTTGGGGAATTAGTAAATAAACTTTTAAATTAGCACTCACTGTGGATCATGCACTATTCTCGCTGCTCTAACATATTGATTCATTTAACATTCTGTTTCAAACTACGATGTAGATACGGTCGTCACCCTCACTTAGAGCCCAGGAAACGGTGACAAAGAGAATAAGTCCCAAAAGGACAGAACAAGGCCACCCAGCCAGTAAGTGGCAGGGCTCATCCTGTCCCAGACCACCTCATACCAGAGCTGTCCCAGGCGCTGAAAACATATCACAGAGCCAGCAGGGGCACGGGGACTAGGGGACAGCCGTTCCTCCCAGAGCATGACAGAGCAACGACTATAACTGCTTCATGCCACACGGTCACACGCGTGGTCACACACGCAGTCGTGGTCACACATGTCACGCACACTCGCAGTCACAGCCACACACGTGATCACACACATGCACTCACTCCAACTGTGGCCTCTGCTCCGTCCCCTGATCACGCCTGGAACCAGGAGGAATCGTGCCCACAGGTCCCCACCTGTGGGATGCTCTCTGCTCCCCGTCCACACTGTTCTCATGCTTCCTCCAGACGTCACTCAGACGTCACCTCACCAGGAAGTCTGGCCGTCGTCCCACTGACCAGACGGAACCCTCCGCCCTCCGCCCCCGCCACGTCCGCGGTGCGCACTTGCTCTGCGGCTCCTCCGCGTCCAGCCACCACCGGCCCCTCCGTGTGAGCGCAAACGCGGGCGAGGGCCCGCTGCCGTTCTGATCGCCGCCGGACCTCCAGTGCCCTTGTCATACGTCACTTTACATCGTTTTCCTAATCTACAAGTGTGCGTTTAACAAAACATGAAGCAATAAACACGGTCAACAGCGAGGAAGGAGGTGGGCTGACAGCCACCGTTCAGGATGGGAAGAGAAGTGACGGTGGGATCAATAACCAGACACCGCCGGAGTATCGCAAATGTTGAAAACAGACGCTGAGAGGGACTAGGGACCATAGAAGACTGTCCTGGATAAAACGAGGGACAGGAAGCTATGGGGCCACGGGGGACATGAATCCAGGACAGCCGGGTCGTCTGGGCTCACGAGGGTCCGACCTCCCCTAAGAGCAGGGGCGCCTCCACAGGGCTCTGTCATTGTCGCCAGTGTCACAAAAGACCTCGAGCGCCTCACTGCCCAAGACAATCACATTCCATTTGGAGAAAATGCCAGCTAAGAACTTCCTGCAGATCTGAACCCAGCCTCCCCCCTGCCCTCCACGGGCTGGCCACAAGCGGCCCTCCAGAACTGCACGGAGTCTGTTCCACAGCCGCAAGCGGCCCGCATCCCCCTGGCCCTGCCCTGCACGCGTGTCCCCTCCTCTGGGCTAAGCCTGCTTGTCCCGGCCATTCTCAGGTGACGTCATTTCCAGAACGCCACCTGTGCACTTAAACAACAAACTAACACTCCCTGACAAATGACTAGCTCTTGGCCACATGGAGGCTGTGGCATTCTGCAGTCTGTAGTCTGGCGAGATGCGTGAAACCAGATCTTCGGCTCCTACGTGTTTTGGAGCTGCTACGAGCTTTCATCGTTTGCTTTCGAAATTCCAAATACCAGTACAACTTCATTTTGCTTCATTGTAAAAAAACATGCAGCTCCTGTTACGATCCTTACAGACACCAGGCTTGGGGACAGGAATCCGTGTGGGACGCCGTCTGGTGGCACTACACTTGGTTCCCTAAGCGAGGCATGAGACCACCTGTGGTGATTTCAAGGGGAGGAGCCTTCGTGGAACTGTCGAAGGTGAGACTCTTCGAGCTGCACATAAGTGGTGTGCAAGCAAGCTTGTCACCAGCTGTGGCTTCCTGAGTCCCTGAGGACTGTTGCCTGAGCTCCAACAGGTGAGTCCTGGGGGGGACCAGCTCTGCAGGGCACAGGCTCCCGACCTCAGCTCGTCAGAGCCTGTCCACACAGCCACCACTTGGCCACTTCCAAAAGGCTCGGGGCACCGGCACCGGCCTCTCCCCACTACACGCAGGGCTCCAGGTGGCCCCTGAGTGCCTACCACCAGCAGGCGGATGGAGCACCCTCACCAGCACCAGATGTCTGCCCCGCCGGGCCACACGCCACCCAGTGTCCAAGCTCATGGGCACTCCATCCATCTCCCTCATTGTGGTTGGCCCTCAGCCACCTGACACTTGTGGATGCCTGGAGACACCACTGTGACTCCTGCCTGTGGCCCTTTATCACTCTGAGCCTTCTGCTCCCACTGTCCCCAAAGTCCAATGCAGACTGGCCTCTCCGCCCCCAGCTGACCCCTGCCTGGGTCTCACAGGTGGCTGTGGGCCAGCACGGGACTGCTTCCCAAAAGTGGGACAATGACCATGAGGTGAGCCCCATCCCGCTCGGATCTGCTCCCGGCGCTCTACCATGCCCTCTGCACCGCCCGCTCACCCCGCGTGGCGGGCACAGATGCCGTCGTTCTGCCAGAGGACAGCCCGGGCCAGCACACCACTCCGGGGTCGGCCTGCTCCCTGGGCGGCACCCCACTCACGGCAACGGGGCCGAGTTCTCCCAGCACATGCTCAGGCCATCCGCCCAGGCCACCGTCAGCTCTGTGTCACCACAGACCGGGGCCGAGTGTGCGCTGGGGGCAACTGCAGCACCACCAGGCCTGTCATCCAACTTCACCCAGAGACTAGTCATCTGTGGTTAAGAAATTGAGGCCCTCTTAGGGACGAGCTGGGCCAGCCAGCTGTCACCCATGTGGCCACGACAGAAACCAGAACTAAGGTCAGCACCACGTGTCCTGTGAGGACAGGGTCAGGTGCACACTCGTCAGGCCACCAGCAGGCTCCGATCCCCACAGAGCGGCCTCAGTCGGCACATGCAACAGAAGTCCGGCTAAGGGGTGCACAGGACAGCAGCTGCTCACGCACCGAGAGGCATGGGGTGGTGCCAACCAGGGACGCCCTAGACCCAAAGCTGACTGTGACCAAAAGAAGGGCTGACTGCCTTCTGACTAGTGAGTACACATCGGCCACCCACAGGCTCCAGTACGCATGCTCGTCCTGCTGGAACCCAACGAACAAGTCCCCGGACCAGGTGCTCGAACAGCAAGTTACTTCCCCACGGCGCACGGCGCCAGAGGCCGGGCGTCTGGGAACCAGGCGTGGGCCGGCTGGCTCTCCCGAGGCCTCTCTCCTCGGCATGTGGACGGCCACCGCCTCCCCATGGCCTCACGTACTCGTCCCTCTGTGCATGTCTGCACCCTGATCGCTTCCTGTCAGGACACCAGGCACACACGCAGGGCCACCCTGGCGACCTCATGATGTAATTATCCCTTTAGAGGCATCTCCAGATGCGGTCACGTTCTGATGTAGTGGAGACTGGGACTTCAGTGTGGGGGAGACGCAATTCAACCCGTGTCACTCTTCCTAGTGCCAAAAACGTTCTGTCTCAGGTGTTTTAAGAAAAATGTATGTTTTAATGGTTGACAACAGAAATATCTCACAGTGCCATCTGTGTTTTCCATCATAAATACTAATGTCATTAGAATATGTTATCTTCCCATTTAAAACATTTCCTAATTGTATCAGCTTAGGAAAATGAAAGACATTTCCTGTCAATTATAATTACTTTGAAAGCTAGTTAAAAAAACAGCAACTGTTTTGGTCTGAAGTCCAATGCATTATCCTTTTCTCTATTATTCTCAACCATTTGGAAATGCAAATGTAATCATTATTTTAAAACTTGAAAATATGTTCCTCAGTTGACCCCACCCTTCAGCAATTTCTTTTCTGATATTTCCCAAAAGTGCGTATATCAATTTCCTTATTTTCATCGAAATGAACCTACAGGACGATTAGAAAGTCAGAAGGTGCTTAACTTCACAGGCGCCTTCCTGGCTAAGCAGGGCGCGTGTCTCAGGGCGCCGAGCCCAGCTCCCGCCGCTCGGCGCGGGTCAGCCCGCTGCTCTGGAAGGCCAGAGAGCCATCTGGACTGTTTCACGGGCAAAGCCACGTCTCCCTATGACAGTTCGCAGAAGCGGGACCCTCCTCAGACCTGGATGCGTCTGCCCGGTGTCACGGTGCCGGGGAGTCCCCAGCGAGTGTGATGGGGCGGTGACCGCGGGGCACCGAGAGATGCGAGCATGGCTACGGGACGGACCGCCGCAGGGGTCCTGCTTCCGCCCACACGTCCGCGGGACACACCTGTCCGAGAAAGCCAGGCGGGTGCTTCTGTAAATATTGTCTGTGTGCTTTCAGGGAAGGGACGCTTCTGGAAACGGCAGTGACGATCAAGGAGATGGTCCCCATCCCCAGCCCCGGGGAGCAGGTGACAGGCGAGCACACTGCCACGGCTGCGGAGCGTGGGGACGCCGAAACCGCCGGCGGCAAAGCCGAGGCATGCGGGTCCAGACGAAAGCGTTTTCAACAGGTAAAGTCGTGACTCCGGTCAGAAGTGAGGCGACATGCGTCACAGACTTCACATAGCTACTCGACGAGCTCGTGCGGGTTAAACCTGCCCAGAGACAACAACACACGCCGAATGCTCCACTGGTTTCGCCGACATGTACAAACCCGTCCTCTTAGGTTTGGGACCGTCCTTTCTGCTGGACGGAAACCAGCCGCATCCACCCTGGCCAAGACCTCTGAGGTCTGCGGAAAAGGGTCCTCTGCGCAGGGCGGTTTCCTACACACTAGCTTCTACCTCCACAGAGTTACAAGTGGCCTGGAGAGAGAATTAAACGGGAACCCCCTCAAAATCAGATCATTGCGAGAACCCGGGGTGACAGCCACCCGCCACTGCACGACGTGGCTGATCTCTGCCACAGCAAACCTGGGACAGCAATGTGACACCAGAAGCCTGTTCTTCATGCTCACACACCGGCCTGGAGGGGCCCCTGACAACAGCCATCCCTCCTCCTCCTTTTCGCGTCCCCGCAAACCTTCCCCCCTCGTGGCCGGAGTCCCCACCAACTGTGGGGGGACGTGCTTGTCACCGGAGCCCAGGGAAGGGCCTCGTTTCCTGCTCCATGTCTGCAATCAAACTACTTATCATATGCTGTGCCAGCAAACCCTTCCAAACGATCTCCCTCAGCCTTTCACAGTCCCCCACCCAGGTGGGCCGAAGTGTTTACCAGACGCCTGTACCTTTTGAGTCTATTGACTGAAACCCCTCTGAGGCACCTTCTGTCATGGCCACTGGTGTTGGGAGGGCCAGGCCAGATGCATACTGGCAGGGTCAGCCAGACTTAAGCCATGATCTTCTTCCAATCATGTGAAAATCTTCCTTAGAATATAATTCATATCATCAGTGGGCTCCACAGCAGGCAGACAGGTCTTTTTATTAATGACAAAATAAAAGCACACATACTTCTAAAAATGTCCTACGGCGTACCAGGGCAGATGGAAATGGATGGATACTATTTTTCTATGACTGTGATGCTAGTTGAGGGGTGAACTGAAGCAGGGACCCCAGTCACAGGCTAACGGGGGTATTTTTCCATTATTTCTTCTGTTCTTCCCAACATGTTTCAGGAAAAAAACTAGCTTCTATCATAAGCTATTGATAATGATTATTTTCACCACTGTAATTTGCAGGAACATTTGGAAGCAGTAAGCTTCAAAAAAATGTAGTTTCTCATTATAAAAGATAATAAAAGTTCACTGTAAGAAAAATTTAATTAAAGAAAAAAGTAAATAAAAATGGTAAGTATTCAGATAAAACCTCTATGACAGATATGTATTTATTTCTTTTGCATGTTTCTATGCACATGGATTATACGGTTTAGAGCATACTGGATACACTTTTTTTTACCCTAAATTTTTTAGTTAATAAATGAGCATTTTTCATGTCATTAAAATTTCTTTTGTAAACTATCTTTAAATGGCTGCATAATATTCCATTTCACAGTTGTACCAAATTTACTTAACAATTTCCTTATTATTAAACACCTTGGCTGTTTTCCATCATGGCCATTATTACAATGGCAGTATGTCAGCTTCTGACGCTGTCCCCTCGGCAGCCAGAACACACTAGTCGTCCAAGAAACAGTGTCCTCCAGGGACTAGCGGTTCCACTTCCTGGAGATGTTTCAACAAATCTAAAAAGCTCTTGGTTTTTAAATGTCAGTATACACTCAACTTTCTAATTAATTGCAAAATCATTTTTATATATCATCCTTTGAATTTTTACAGCAAGAGGTATAGAAATGTCCATTGAGTCATTAAAACAGAGGTGGGGTGACATATTTCACAACTGGAAGTATCATTATTTTTAAATCTGTGCTGAATTTCAGAGATCATTTCCTTTCGATTTGAATCAAATTCCAAGAATTTGGGCGTTCCAGTCTATCACTTTCCAAATTCTTCCTTCCTCTCAATTCCAATATCTAAGCTTAGCAACAGGGCAAAAGTGACCAATATTTCTTTTACAACTTCACTCAAGAGATTGGTTATTGTTAATATTTTTGGTTCCCATTTTGTTCAAATTTCAGCAATTGGTCTTTAGGGGTATTTAAATGAACATTCTATTTTTTGAGCACGAACTGTTTTTGTTTAATATCTAATTCACATTTGCAAAAACAGCCTTTTTTTCCTTTTCAGAAGCATCTAGTCCACGTCATTTTCCCCAACTTCATGTGTTAGTTGAGCTTGCTATTTGTTGGGATGGATTTTATTAGATAGAAGCTCATTTAAAACAATGTAACAACAATTCACTTAATAATCAGCCTCATTCCAAAAGGAATTCCATACTACCAAGCACGTGGCAGCAACGCAACTGTTTCCCCAGTTTATCTGAAAAGGCAAAAAAGCAACAACATTAAGACATTTTAAATAGCTCTTCGATGCTATTCATTACCGCGTTTACTTAAAATGTTGAAATATAAATGAACTCAATTTCTCTGATGACTAGTTTAGAGCTGTGTGTCAAGTGGGACTGGCTTCAGCTCTAGTGTTATTAGACGACAAAATAGAAAAATGTGAAAACGGAATCACGTGCCCACTGGCGCGTGGCGTGACTGCAAGTGTGCCTTTACTTGTGACATTTATTTGTGACATTTAAGTCTGTGCCTCTCCGAGAGTGAACTCGAGTTACTATTTTCTTTGCAGTTAGGAAAATAATCTTAGCATTATGTAATAATTTTTTTCTTTTGTAAAGGAGCATTAAAAACAACTTGTCCTTTACAAATCTAGAAAAAAAGTGCCACCCTAAAATAAGAACTCTGCTCCTCTGCTGCTGCGTATGGGGCTTTGCAAGGCTGGTGGCAGTGACCTGGAGTTCGGGTGTTTGCAATTATAGCTGTTTTTCAAGCTCTGACAACTGATTAAAACGCAACATTGGAGTAATTGAACTATATGGAGTAATTAACACATTAAGTCAGCATCAAACCTCAACACTCCTTGATAGTTCAAGTAAGCTCCTCATGAAATCTTTGCTCAAAATCAGTCACTCCCATGACCTCTGACCCTGGCCACCAGGCGAGCCACCTCGGCCACCATCTTTAGTGTTCCAGCACAGCCACATTATGCAATGTGCACTTCAGTGCGGGAGGTCGCAGGAAACACACACCTATGTATCGGTTCCTGCACAGAGGCCTCTGTCCCTTGAAGCTTCCTGGGTGACAGCAATGCATCTGTCCTAGGGAAGCTCCTGGATGGGTGCCGTCACCAGAGAGACCCACGGCCACGGTAGAAGGTTAGGACTCTCAGCCCTGTCACGCTCCAGAGAGGGGGAGGGGCCACACCAGGCGCCTGGTTTGCGGTCACTAGGAAATGGCCATGTCTTAAATGACACCCCTAAGCACAGTGCTTTATACACAATATGTTTTAAATAATCAGACAAATGAGACTCTAGTCGTTGGTGGGTCTCCTGTTCCCAGGAAAAAGTGCAGCTCGGGAAAGGTTCTCGGCCCTGTTGGTGAGGACTGTCCCCGCTCCCACAGCCAGGATGGTGCAAACGGCGCCTCATCACCTAGACAGCCTTTCATCAAACCGATTCCACTAAGTTACCAAGCAAAGCGACAAACGGAACCACCGACCGGCAGAGGTAAATGTGGGGGTGTGGCGGTGAGCCCTCGGCACTCGGGGCCATGCTCGAGACGGCACTCAGTATGTTCCAATGACAAGGCACAAGCAGCTCTCAGCCTGAAAATATGACGCCCTCATCCTCCGACTGACCATGACTAAGCAGTTAAGCAAGGATTTCCCCCTTTATGATTGAGGGGTCTGGACCAAATTTTCAAATTCCCTCAATTTTGCTCAATGAAGCCAAGATTTAGGAATGTTCCTCCTTGTTCTTCCAACAGGAAACAAAATGGTCACTTGGAGGGCACACGCATCAGCCATGGTGAAGGCGGTCACAGCACTCAGAGCATCCGCGTGTCTCAGCTTCTCCTGTCAGACGGCGAAGCGCAGGGGGACGCCGGGGCCACGATCTGGGCAGGAGAGGCGCCCCCTCCCCACTCTCCCAGGCGCTCCACGTGAGCCGAGTCGCTTTCCGACCAGCGCTATCACGGTTTTCCTGCTGCAACCTGCAGCCTGCCCCGCCATCAGAAGCGTTTAGAGCAGGGGTCTCCCATCCCTGGGCGCGGACCGCGCGGTCTGTGGCCTGTCCGAACCGGGCCGCACAGCTGGAGGTGAGGGGCAGGTCCAGGAGCGCAGCCTCGTCTGTGTGCGCAGCGGCCCCCCAGCTCTGGCGTCACCGCCTCAGCTCCGCCTCACACCATCAGGCGTTCGATGCTCACAGGAGCACCGGCCCCTGGGTCCACAAAGGTTGGGGACCACTGGCTTAGAGAATTCAAGGGCCTGAACTCAAACACAGACTCCATCATCTAACAGGCGAAAACTCAGGAACATATATTTTTCAGAATGTATTGTTCAAAGACTCACCCTGATCAAAAACACCACTTCGGGAAAATAAAACTAAGTTAAAAGTACAGACTGAAATCAATTTTTCGACATTAAAATATGCCATTTAAAAGGAGCTCGTGTGCCTCTTCCTCATTCCTTCTCTCCCTCTCTTTCCCTTTCTACCTCTTTTTCTTTTAAAATGGAGATTGTCGTTATCTTTAAAAGCTTTTATCAGGCACCACCACACTGAGAAAACCTCTCATCCTCAGCGTCTGCTCTGCCTTGCTCAGAGCAGGGGCCGCCTTCCCGCCTCAGCGCATACACATGTATTCGCTCTTTTTAAAAAGCTCTCTGTCCACCAGTCCACTCTTAAAAGTGGATGTTCTCTTCAGTCTATTTTAAGCCATTAGATATTTTGTAATGAACGGCCCAAATTATAAAATATAAAAATCGGGGATTCACACTGCAAGTCAGTTCTCTCTACTGTTTGTGTGATTTAAATTTATTGATAGAATATTTAAAAATACATGTATTTGAATTTAGCACTTGGGGAAATAACTTGAAATTTCTGTACAATTTGTTCTGAAAGATCACGTGACCACCGATTCGTACATTCAAATACAGCACATATACTATAGGTCAATATTGATAAGACAATACATGTCATATATGCCAATATTTTCCATAAATTATCCTCTGGCATATGTTTACCTATACTGCCATGCAGCCTGTGTTTCTACAGTGTAAATAATGAATTTGTCTCATATGGATACATACTTAGAAAACTGATGGCATTAATTGATTTTGTAATGATGAAGCTACAGCAATAAGTAGCAAGAAAAACAAAAAAT
>NW_011889063.1:418103-419633 GCF_000151845.1 Pteropus vampyrus | reverse complement strand
TCGATGCTCACAGGAGCACCGGCCCCTGGGTCCACAAAGGTTGGGGACCACTGGCTTAGAGAATTCAAGGGCCTGAACTCAAACACAGACTCCATCATCTAACAGGCGAAAACTCAGGAACATATATTTTTCAGAATGTATTGTTCAAAGACTCACCCTGATCAAAAACACCACCTCAGGAAAATAAAACTAAGTTAAAAGTACAGACTGAAATCAATTTTTCGACATTAAAATATGCCATTTAAAAGGAGCTCGCGTGCCTCTTCCTCATTCCTTCTCTCCCTCTCCTTCCCTTTCTACCTCTTTTTCTTTTAAAATGGAGATTGTCGTTATCTTTAAAAGCTTTTATCAGGCACCACCACACTGAGAAAACCTCTCATCCTCAGCGTCTGCTCTGCCTTGCTCAGAGCAGGGGCCGCCTTCCCGCCTCAGCGCATACACGTGTATTCGCTCTTTTTAAAAAGCTCTCTGTCCACCAGTCCACTCTTAAAAGTGGATGTTCTCTTCAGTCTATTTTAAGCCATTAGATATTTTGTAATGAACGGCCCAAATTATAAAATATAAAAATCGGGGATTCACACTGCAAGTCAGTTCTCTCTACTGTTTGTGTGATTTAAATTTTTTGATAGAATATTTAAAAATACATGTATTTGAATTTAGCACTTGGGGAAATAACTTGAAATTTCTGTACAATTTGTTCTGAAAGATCACGTGACCACCGATTCGTACATTCAAATATAGCACATATACTATAGGTCAATACTGATAAGACAATACATGTCATATATGCCAATATTTTCCATAAATTATCCTCTGGCATATGTTTACCCATACTGCCATGCAGCCTGTGTTTCTACAGTGTAAATAATGAATTTGTCTCATATGGATACATACTTAGAAAACTGATGGCATTAATTGATTTTGTAATGATGAAGCTACAGCAATAAGTAGCAAGAAAAACAAAAAATACTGAAATAAACTTTTTTACTTAAGAGACAAATAGCAAATAACAAACAAAAGTCCTCAAATTATAAACTACGTGGCTTGAGCTTCTGTTAATTACGATAAATTATTTAAGAAGCACAAACAGGTATCAAAAGTTTTTTGAAAAAGGCCAAATACAGGTTTCTTTCAACATTTTTCTTTCAACATTTTTCAAATGGTTCTTCTAACGTCTCTTAGTAGCTACTCGTCTTCCAAACGTGACCTCCTTCTTAGGTGGAAAAGACAAAAGATCATCATCAGTACCAGGCAGTCAGGGTGCCTCCCACAGCCTGTCTCTGGTTTGCCCGACTGCTCCGAGTAGAAATGAGCAGATCTGCAGATCTGCCAAGTTCAACCCATTTTCCTGGAGAGTTCTCAGTGCTTTGGATTTCTGCCAAAAATCTAAGCTGGGCCGTGGAAAGCTTCTTTTCATCTGTCTGCAGTGTCACTCTCCCAGGCCAAGGCCATGATCCCCACACAGATGTCAGGCCCTTCACAGATGTCAGGCTCAGCCGCACAATGACACACGTTTGTCCCTTGATGCTT
>NW_011889063.1:414047-417653 GCF_000151845.1 Pteropus vampyrus | reverse complement strand
CGTATCTGCCTGCAAAGCGTTAAACACCAGAGCGTACAGTGGCGGCAGTGACCCCACTAGCTCTGCGGCTGCACCCCCAGCTGACTAGCAACAGTAACAGCAGCTGATAAAGAATTACCAGCATCACTAGAATTAAAGGAACTCATACAAATTAAGTGGTGGACCCGCAGGAGAGGGAGGCAAGCCTCCTGGGGAGGTGGGCCCAGTCACCACCCCGGCGCCCCGCTGTCCACATGGCGTCTGCCGCTGGGACTTGGGCCAGAGGGCGGGTCCCAGATGCTAGGCACGGCCGAACACAGGCCGGGACTCAGCTCTTCTCTTTAAGGAGAATCAATAGCGCTTTGGGTTACTGGGTTTTTATTTTCTTCCTATTTCACTGTGAGGGTGGAAGAGGGTTTTCACGCCAACTATAAACAGCTTTAGCCCAAAACAGAACAAAACAGGAGCTGATGAAACGAGGATTCTTTTCTGCGGCCCCAAGGACTGCATGCAAAACGCAACTGTAGTTCTATGAGGGCGCACGCCCATCAGATTTAGCCGACAGACTAGAGAGCTCCCATTTTGATTTGATGGTTAGTGATGCTTAAATGAATTAAGATGAACAAATCTAATTCTATCATTATTCCTAATTATGTATGTTCTTCAGGAAGGAACATTCCAGAAAACAGAGCTTGAGAGTTTCAATTACAGAAATGTAAGCAAATTATGTTGTAATTATTGGTCAGAACGAAGGGTCAAAATTCCATCGCTGTAGGAAATGTCTCAAATGTCACATTTGATTTATACAAAAAGATAAGAAATTGATACCACAGAAATATAAAAATTTTTTGACGTTGCAGGCAAACAAAAATACACATATTATCGAGAATCGTGTCAATGCAGGGTATTCTATTTCCTAATATCTGAAAAATTTAGTCTTTGCTATTTTCTCCCAGTAACCCCACACATTCAGAGAAGCCCTAAAAAGGCTTTTAAAATCTGGGACTGTGAACTCTGCATCTGGCTCCAAGGATGCCATCTTGACCGCTTCGATTATTCCCTCTCCTTTCTGTGGCTCGCTCACCTGGACGCGGCACAAGCCTTCACAGACAGATCCTGAGTCTATCCAGGGACGCCTGCCTGAGTGGAAGGTGACAGGACCGCGGCCCAGAAGTCGGCTCTGCTCCTTCCCCAGGGCGCAGCAGATCCTGAGTGAATGCACAAAGCCCCATTCGCTGGGCCTCACTTCCAAAGTGAGCGACACCATGGGGCGCCCCAGGCAGCCAGGCCCCACCTACCTCAATGCAGGAGGCTCCTGGTGGCCTGAGTCCCACAGAGGCAGCCCTCTGGCCGCCTAGTGTCCAGAGGGAGGGCGGTGTGGGCAGTCACCAGGCCACAGGGCCTTCAGGGGCTCCCTCAGGGGACGGGGGTGGGGGAGACCTCCTGGCCGAGCACCTGTCCCCTCCTGTCACAAACCTCTTGTCACCCTTCCTCACTGGCTCCTGTGTCTGCATGTCTTCACAGAGAAAACAAGGGCTACTGCTGGTACCCCCAAATGCCCGCTGAGTCCTGGGCCCCTCCCTCTGTCTGCGGAGAGGGGGACCGCCCTCTTCGGCACTGCCTGCTCGACCCCCCACCCTACTCCCCCCGAGCTCGCACCTGCAGCTCCCCGCTTCTGCACTGTCCTGGCGAGCGTACACACCGCGTCCCCACAGCCCCGTCCAGCTTCTGGACGCTCTCGCCCTCGTCCACACACCAACATTTCACAGGGCTACTCTCTCCACTAACCCGGCTCCTTACCGCCTCCCAGCCCTGGCCCCGCGCCCTGCCGCCCGCAACCCCTCTTCTTTTCCGAGTACTGGCGCTGGTATCTGTGCCTCGGCGCACGGTGATCTCTGCAAAAGGGGGCTCCTCCATTCTCGCACCTCAGCGACCTCTGTGAGACGGCAGTCCCTAGCCCACCACACGTCTCGTCCCGGAGCGGACAGGAGCCCCCTGTGTGGACGTCGCTCGGGCACCTCTAGGGAGCATGCAGCATCATGCTGACTCGGGAGCCAGGCGATGTCTGCCCTTCCTGAAATCAGCTCCCGGCGGTGTGAATACGACCGTCTACGTCTCAGTCGACATCCAAAGGAGTACTGCCAAGTGGAGAAAGTGTACCAAATAAATGACGCCACTAAAGAGTCCAAACCATGAGAAGTTATGTCATCAGCTCTTTTCGAAGTTCTCTTCCTGGGCCCTGGGGTTTCTAACGTCTTTGAGGGAATTTCTAAGCAAAACACGACATTAGTTAAAACTGTGACTTTATGCCGGAGCCAAGGTGATTTCTTCTCTTTCAGTATTCTCAGACATCCCTGTCGGCCAGAATGAACTGTCCGCCAGGCATAAAGGACCGCGCGGGCTGGCAGCATCTAAAATGTGGAGGTCTTTGCATGATCACTGGCGTTCACGGCTCACTGGATCGCTCTCAGTGCGACCGTCTCCCCGGTAACCAGCCGCGATGGTGTCTACAGTGCCGTAAGGATTTCTTCTAGAAAATGAAGGCTCTTATAAAGAAGATTCACGGCTGCTAAAACCCAATTTCCACAAACCCTGTGTGTGACAGAGATCTAAGCCCAAGAATTTCTATGTTCCATTATTTCCTTGAGTAGGACATTCCCTTCTTTGCTCCTTCCCCCTTATTTATGAATTTTTTTTTATGTAAATAGAATCTAGAGACTTCTGCACAGTAATGTGATCTATTCGATTGAACAGAATCAAACTGCCTTAATGACAAGCTGACAGTAACCAAGTTTATGAGTAATTCTGAAGAGGATGTTTTGGTCACAGACGAGAAGCCATAAGCCCTTAGAGAACACAAGGTGACCTTGGCCGCAAATGCCACTGTTCTCACGGTGTCTGCTGCACGCACGTCCGCCCTGCCTCCCTCGTCCCACCATGAACATGGTGGCAAAATGATCAGTTTACCTTTCTCTTCCCAAGTAACACCAGCAAAAGCTGCCTAGACCACAGAAATAAAAGTTCCATCAAATGTCATGATCCTCATTACTGTTCTTAAAGCTCTAACATTTACAAATCTGTTTTTGCACAAAAAACACTTTTTTACCAAAATAGCATTTTGTGACCCTCCAGCCTTCGCATCTTTTTGCGGGCTCCCCTCCACAGTAACATTAGTGCCCAAAGTACCTTTTGCAGCATGGCTGTCACTGGGAGTCACTCCTCCATGGCCCCGTCCAGCTACTTACCTGGAAAGAGAAAAAAGGGAATGTGAGTTTGAAGTCGTTTCAGTAGGCACCGGTAAGTTAGTTAAGAGAAAGCTGTCGCCATCGTAAATGCCAGAGTAACACGGAAAATGTCCAAACGTTTCGAGAGCTCATAAAAGTATGCGAAACAAAGTAGGTGAGAAGATAGAAAAGCGATGCAGACAAAAGGAAGCGTTTAAGAAACTACGGGTGTCCATCGATCTTGAGGAACCGCAGGTGACGGTCGGGGCGACCGCCTGGCCGACGTCGGAGGAAGTCAGGTTTGCCCGTGAGGATGCGCCTGGTGAGCGAACGTTCGGCCCTGGATGGGACGCACCCAGCCCACAGCCAGCCTTGCCTGGCCGAAGAGGCGCCTTTAAAGGCA
>NW_011889063.1:409902-413997 GCF_000151845.1 Pteropus vampyrus | reverse complement strand
CATTCCCTTCTTTGCTCCTTCCCCCTTATTTATGAATTTTTTTTTATGTAAATAGAATCTAGAGACTTCTGCACAGTAATGTGATCTATTCGATTGAACAGAATCAAACTGCCTTAATGACAAGCTGACAGTAACCAAGTTTATGAGTAATTCTGAAGATGATGTTTTGGTCACAGACGAGAAGCCATAAGCCCTTAGAGAACACAAGGTGACCTTGGCCGCAAATGCCACTGTTCTCACGGTGTCTGCTGCACGCACGTCCGCCCTGCCTCCCTCGTCCCACCATGAACATGGTGGCAAAATGATCAGTTTACCTTTCTCTTCCCAAGTAACACCAGCAAAAGCTGCCTAGACCACAGAAATAAAAGTTCCATCAAATGTCATGATCCTCATTACTGTTCTTAAAGCTCTAACATTTACAAATCTGTTTTTGCACAAAAAACACTTTTTTACCAAAATAGCATTTTGTGACCCTCCAGCCTTCGCATCTTTTTGCGGGCTCCCCTCCACAGTAACATTAGTGCCCAAAGTACCTTTTGCAGCATGGCTGTCACTGGGAGTCACTCCTCCATGGCCCCGTCCAGCTACTTACCTGGAAAGAGAAAAAAGGGAATGTGAGTTTGAAGTCGTTTCAGTAGGCACCGGTAAGTTAGTTAAGAGAAAGCTGTCGCCATCGTAAATGCCAGAGTAACACGGAAAATGTCCAAACGTTTCGAGAGCTCATAAAAGCATGCGAAACAAAGTAGGTGAGAAGATAGAAAAGCGATGCAGACAAAAGGAAGCGTTTAAGAAACTACGGGTGTCCATCGATCTTGAGGAACCGCAGGTGACGGTCGGGGCGACCGCCTGGCCGACGTCGGAGGAAGTCAGGTTTGCCCGTGAGGATGCGCCTGGTGAGCGAACGTTCGGCCCTGGATGGGACGCACCCAGCCCACAGCCAGCCTTGCCTGGCCGAAGAGGCGCCTTTAAAGGCACCTGTGTGGCCGCCGCGACCACCGCGGCACATGTGTCTGAGCAGGTTCTACCAGCAAGTGACAGGCGCGAAGCCGGCCGGCCTTCACCCAGCAAGCAGCGGCCCAGAGCCTGTCCCCGGAGCGCGTCTGGGCGCAGTCTTGGGACCATGAGGTCAGTGACACGCACCCCCAGTGTATGGCACAGACAACAGGAGTCTGACTCACCAGCATGGCGCAGTCTGGGGCAAAGCGAGGCCACAGGGTGCCAATATGGCCGCGCGTGTCACACAGTTTTCTAGCTTGTCCCTGAACTACTGCCAACCGAGAAACTATTTTTAAGCTGCTCTTGTTCACGTTTTGGTGTTGGAATTCCTAAGTGCTTGGGAAGACAGACTTAGCTTCGTGACCTGCCTGGCCTGCTGAACTTGGCATTCGTTCAGCATAGGGGTCTCGCACTACCCTGTGGCGTGGGGACACATTCTGGGGGGTGCCGGGCGGAGTTTCGAAGTAGCTGCCCCATGAAATGCAGCTGCTTACAAAGTACGAGTGTTTCTTTGGGTTCTTCTGGTGACCGTGTCACGTCCGCACGCTTGGGCGCTGTGTGTCACACCAGAATTGTGACCTCTGTGCAGCATTTGAAAAAATCTGTTTTAATTTCCAGAAAAGTAGACCATGGCCACTTCCTGCCACTCTGGGGGGAAATGGGTGACATTTGTCACCTGAAAAGTCATAAAATTGGCGGGAAACATACCCGCATCTTCGCTACTGAAGGAAAACTTCTGCAAACCCTGCTTTTGGGGGCCGCCTGCCCTTTAGCCCGGAAGCAGGCTCCCTACCCAGCTCGTGAGGGAAACTTGCAGGCTGGCGGTGGGTCGAGCGCGCCCCAGCCCTGTGCTGTCACCTCGATGGCACCAGGTTAACGTCCCTGCTCTCGTGTCACCTGTGTGTCCACCTGAAGGGAATCTGGCTGCCGCGCGCTGACCTGGCGCAGGAGCGCTGGGCGGCCGCGGGCCACATGCCACACCAGTGCCCGCCTGCCCGGCGTCTCCCGGGCCAGCCTCGTCAAGCAGCTGCGCTAGGCGTGTCTGGGGCACCAGCGTCCCGATGTCGCCTCAGGCTCTCGGTGACTTCCTGGGGTGCTAACGCTCTGCAGACAGGAGGATAAGGTACCTGTATGTCACCGTCAGTCCCGCAGCCTCGCCCCGTCCCCAGGCCTCACGGTGCGATTCGGCTGAGTGTGGCAGAGTCCCGCTGGCTCCCACCCCTGAGGTCATGCTGGAGCCGTGAGGGGTGGCGGGAGACGGGGCCGTGCTCCGGCGGGGGTGACGGGTGACGGACCTCTGAGTGTCTGCGTCGCGCCATCTCCTGCATCTGACTAGCAGGCCACTGTGAGACGTTCTGCAGCCGCCAGGAAGACCTACGGCATCATCCGTTTCAGGCTCCCAGAGGAGCAGAGCCCGGCCCCGCCCACTCACACGCACGGCGACACCCACTTCCGCACCACAGGCACCGCCCTCTCACACGCACGGCGACACCCACTTCCGCACCACAGGCCCCGCCCTCTCATGCGCACGGCGACACCCACTTCAGCACCACAGGCCCCGCCCTCTCACGCGCACGGCGACACCCACTTCCGCACCACAGGCCCCGCCCCCTCACGCGCAGGGCGTCACCCACTTCCGCACCACAGGCCCCGCCCTCTCATGCGGCGCCGCGCCCACTTCCGCACTGTGGGGTCCGCAAGCCGGCGCACAGTGGGCGCTCGCTGGAGGAACGAGGCTGGGAAGCACATGCTGGTCGGTCGTGCTTCCCAGCACGGGGACGGGTCACGGGGACGCCCTGGATGGGGCCACCACAGAGACTAGGCAGCGGCGGGACACGGTGACAACGGCACCGGCCTCGGGCCGGACGGACTGGCCACCTCCCGTCTGTGAGTCCAAAGACACCGCCGACCTCCACACCCGAGTTTCACGTGTCCCGCCTCTTAAACGGTCTCTCGCCGAATGGCGCTGCCACCTAGCGATGAACCAAGACGCTAAAGGAGGATGTACCTTCACTTAACGCGCTGTGAAAGGAGAAATAAATTTAAAACGGCGCCGCCCTGAGCAAACGTCACAGCCCCGAGGTCCTCGGCAGTCCCGAGGCCTTGCAGGGCATGGACCCGGCGCACACCGCGGTGGGCGACCGGCCTCCTTAAACCCGAAGGATCGTGCCGATGACGTCACGCGTGCCCGCCCCGCGGACACAGCGGCCCCCGAACGGCTGGCCGTGAAACTCAGCGCCATCCAGGACGGTTAAAACCAGCCCGCTGGACCCCGACGCGCTTGTCGTGGCAAAGCGTCATGGCGTGCTTTCACTTCCCGCGTTGACTTTGTTCAGAAACAACTGATCGCTTTCAAAAAGACAAGGAATAAGGAACCCAGCAAAGAAGGATTGGAGGACAAAAAGCAAGACGTAGAAATGTAACACGCTAGCACGAAGGATCTAAGCAGGACGCCGGAAACAGTGCGACGGTGTCTGCCCCGGTGTCTGTCCCCGTCTGCTCGCGGCCGTGCTGAGAACTGCGGCCTGGGGATGGACCGGGTGGCGAGCACAGCCCAGGCGTGAAGACGGCCAGAGGCAGCGCCCCGGGGAGAGGAGGGGCGACAGCACCCCTCAAAGAGATGACATTAGCAGGGTGTTCAAGCGCAGGCAAAGTTTGCCTTTCTGAAAGAAGCATCACCAGGAACTGTCTGTGAGCTAGCTGCTATTGAACAAGCTGAAGTGCGGAGGAAATTTTTTCATTTTAAGAAAACCTTCAGAAAACTGAGGTCTTAAGGTAAGAGACCACGTCATTCACAGAGTTAGAAACTGCCATTCGCGACCTCGTAACGCCGCCTGACATGAGCTGGCGGACAGGTTCCCGCCGAGAGGGCCCGCATGACACCGGGCTTTCTGCGAGCTCCCAGCGCAGGCTCCCCTTCTTTGTTCGCTGCCTGGTGCCGCGGCGACAGCTGACACCTGCTTTTTCCGTTGGAAAAGACTTTGCCATTCAACTCAGACCTACAGCATGCCCCACGTTGAAGGCGGCGGATTAACTGTAATCAGACAGAGCCGGCGCCAGCCCCGCCACCGGACTAAGAGAAGCTGCTGGGACAAAGCC
>NW_011889063.1:405556-405882 GCF_000151845.1 Pteropus vampyrus | reverse complement strand
ACAGTCCTGCTCGCTCTGGGCACTAGTGCCGGTTAAGCTGCGCAGGAGGCACCAGAGACTTACAGGGAGACACTGAGTCGTCGGAGTGAGGGCCATGGCGAGACTCGCGGTGTGCAGAAGTGCCAGTGATATCCATTGTTCCCTGTTGAGCCCTCCCCCATACCAGTGTGTGGACACAGCATCGCCACAGCCGTGATGTCATTAAACTGGATAACAGAGGTCGCTCCGCCTAGAGGATTCCCTGAAACTCTGCCTCCCCCAACTCACGGCCCCACCCAAGCCACATCCAGGTGTGTCCTCGGTGAGTCAGGTGCCCCTTGCTGAGC
>NW_011889063.1:397433-405506 GCF_000151845.1 Pteropus vampyrus | reverse complement strand
ATTCCCTGAAACTCTGCCTCCCCCAACTCACGGCCCCACCCAAGCCACATCCAGGTGTGTCCTCGGTGAGTCAGGTGCCCCTTGCTGAGCAGCATCGAGACTCACACTGGAGGCTGCTGGCCTCGGTTTCTGGGGTGGCCTTTTGAGGCAATTATAAGCACAGCATCTGTGGATTGCTTGCTGAATCTTAACAGGTGGCCCCAGAGGGGCACAGGTTTGGACTAAGTTTGGCCTGCAGCTGAACCCCTCTCAGGACTGTGCCACTGGACACCTACTGCACAAATCCACACTAAGACTGGGAGACATAGGAGCTTTGCTTAGTACATAGAAACAGACACAGAAAGACAGCCAAAATAGGAAGACAAAGAAGCAGAAACCATATGAGAGAACAGAACAGAGATCCAGATATAATGGAGTCAAGTAATCTAACATGCAGAGTTCAAAACACTGGTTATAAAGATAATGAGAGAACTCCAACAGTGATAAAAAAAAAAAAAAAAACATAAAAATGGAAATGGAAATTATAAAAGGGAACCAGTCTGAAATGGAGAACGCATTATCTGAGATGAGAAGTATATTAAATGGAATAAACAAAGGAATAAACAAAGTGAATAAAGAAATGCCTTATCTAGTGGACGGGAAAGCCAAGGACACACAATCAGAACAGCAAGAGATAAGATGCCAAGACTATAAAAATAATTTGAGGAGAATATGGGACACTATTAAGGGTCCAAATATCCATCTGGTCAGCATAACTGAAGAAAATCAAGATGTTGAACAGCTGTTTTGAAGAAATAATGATGGAAACTTCCCTAACCTGGTGAAGCAAATGGACTTAAAACCCCAGGAAGCTCAGAGAATCCCAAAAAACAGATCCAAAGAGGCCCACACCAAGATATATAATTAAAATGCCAAAGGTTAAATACAAAGAAAGAATATTAAAAGCAAAAAGAGAAAAGCAGTTAGTTACCTACAAGGGAATAGCCATAAAAATGGCAGCTGATTTCTCAAAAGAAACTATGCAGGACAGAAGTGTTTGGCATGAAATATTCGACGTGATGAAGACCTAGGATCTATAACCAAGAATACTTTATCAAGCAAAACTCTCATTTGGAGTCAAAGGACAGATAAAGAGCTTCCCAGACAAAAATAAGATAAGGAATTTATCACCACCAAGCCAGTATTACAGGAAACGTTGGAGGGACTTATTTAAGAAGAAAAAAAGTATCAAAAACAGGAATAAAGAATGGTAACAACTACATTCCTATCAATAAGTACCTCAAATGGAAAAGAACTAAGTGCTCCAACCAAAAGATAGAGTGGATGAATGGATAGGAAAACAAGACCCCTACATATGAAAAGGAAGGGGATGGAAAAAGATATTGCTTTGATGGACCTAGAAAGTATTGAAGTCAGGCAGAGAAAGATAAACACTATATGATTTCACTTATATGCGAAATCTAAGGAATAAAAAAAACAAACTAATCAAAAACAGACTCACAAATATAGTGGACAATTTGGTGACGGACAGAGGAGAGGGGAGTTTGGGAGGCTGGGAGAATGGGGTGAAAGGTTAAAGAAGTACAATTTAGTAGCTGATGGATGGTCACAGGGCTGGGGAGCACGGCATAAGGAATGCAGCTAGCATTAATATGTTGGCTAGGTGGAGGGTCAGGGGAGGGAGGGAGCCATTGGGATCATTTTACGAACTATAAGATGTCTAACCAATGTACTGTATACTTGAAACTAATTTAAATAATTTTTTTAAAAAGACTTAAAACAACATTTAAAAAAAAAAGACACAAATAACTTAAATAGCTCAACTTAACTAAAAGCACATTCATTCACCGTTTTCCAGAGTAGGGCCAGGCTCTCTAAAGGCATGTGTGCGACACAGAATCCCACACCCTCCCCTCGCATGAACCACGTCCACGATGGGGGCACATTTCAAATCTCGGCTTCTTTGGTGGGGGAGGGGTGCCAGGCCGAACACGGGGTGAGGGGAACAACAGCCTTCGCGGCCTTAGGAGCATTTCTGCCTCGTCTCCGACAGTCTCCCGGCCCAACCTGACTCGCTCTTATCACGTCTTTACAGACCATCATTCTTCACCGAAATAACTTCCAAACATGTTTCATCTGCCTCCATAACGTGTAATTAAATTGCATAATCGCAACAACAGGGAAAAGCCCAGGAGACTGGGCAGGTGCAGGAAGGGCCCAGGCTGAGTGCCCGGGCGCGTGTCGCCCCCAGGGCCTCCATCTTCTTGGCCAGTTCACACGCTGATGATGCGTTGCGTCTTTTGTACAGCTCTGCTATTTGCATAGAATTTATCTGGAGACATTTTTCAGATTCTTGGGCTTCCTAAAACTATATTAAATACCGTCTGCCTATATTAAATGGAGAAACCGAGGGAGCCTAGTGATTTCTGTTTTGGTTTGTCTTTTAATCTTTCAGTTGATGTGTTAGACCTGGTGTTCTGGCTTCGTTCTCACGTGCATAACGTCATTTTGCGTCTGGGAGTCCCAGAGTTTCAATCGGATACGGCACCCTTTGATTCTGACCCTACCCCAACATTCTACTTTTTCTGAACCCCTGACCGGCTGCCACATTCCACCGCCCAGACCAGACTGCCAGCCATCCACATCAGTGAATGTCAGTCAGAAGTTGAGCAGGAAAACACGTTAAACTCCTAATGAAAATTTCAGCAACTAAGAAAGGATTTAATATTTTCTTCCCTTGTAAACTGACAGAGCATCTTGACGGTAACGTCTCTGAAAATTACTTCTGTCCATTTTTCCCTATTTAAAGTACTATAAAACAATTCAAGGGTCAAAATATATTTTTCTTCACAGTAGCTGATACATGCAAATCTGATTAAACAGCGGCGCATGATCCCATTACTCAACACTGTGCTACAGAACATATTTCATGAGCAAATACATTCACGAAGTAATAAGTCACATGAGACTTAAAATGTTTATTTTCATTCTCAAAAAAGAAAATCAGCGTTCATTTTATGCTGAAATATAAAGTAGTTATTCCTGTATGTGAAGCACAGTGGTAAATTTTACTTCTGTATGTTAGGCATAGGCATGATTTTTATGTAACTTTTACTTCTTTAGCTTATTTGTAGGTCTAATTTTTAATAATAAATTTTTGTAACAAGAAACACTATTCTCTAGGAAAAGACTGTATTCTCCCGTTGTCCCCTCCGTCTGGGATCCAAGCGAAGGTCAAAGGGATGCCGGACCCTTTCAGTCTCATCAGGCTCCAAGGGATCAGCGGTTCCCCACCCCGGTCTAAACGATTGGAGAGGGAAGAAGGACAGAGGTCGGTGGTTACGGAGTTGGGGAGGCGGGGGGAGAGGGGGCGCTGGCCGAATGCGCACGTGAGAATTAAACGCAAAAGCAAGTTCCAGGAACAAACATGTGGCTACGATCTCGACAAGACTCCAAGCCCATTCAAGGGAAAAGAAAGGTCTCTTCAAGAAATGCTGCTGGGACAACTGGACATGTAAAAGGAAGAACAAAAATTAACTCAAAATGGATCCAAGATCTAAACGTAAGAGATGAAACCAGAAAACTCTGAGAAGAAAACATAGGCTTACATTTTCATGATCTTTGGTAGGCAAGGATTTCTTAGAAATGACATCAAATGTATAAGCAACAAAAGAAAAAACAGATAAATTAGACTTCGTTTACGTTAAAAACTTTGTGTGTCAAAGGACACTCAAGAAATTGAGGTTCTTGGCAAGATAACGAAGTAGGACTTTTTTTCATGTGCATCTTGCTTCTTTCCCTCGACATCACGACTGAGTCACTCATTTTCATTACAGTACAAATAAAAAGTGTCTTGTTGATGAATTTAAAAAGAAATTGAAAAGATGACAGAATAGAAGAAAATATTTGCAAATCATACATCTAATAAGGGTCTAACATCCATAATATATAAGAAACTCTTACAATCAATAACAGAAGACAAATAGCTCAATTTAAAAATAAGTGACCAATTTGAATAGACATTTCTCCAAAGAAGGTGTAAAAATAACCAGTAAACACATGAAAATACATTCAGCATCCTTCATTATTAGGAAAAGGCAAATTGAAACCACAAGACACCCCCTCACACTCGCTCAGGCAACGAGAGCCAAAAGTCAGACACCAGCCAGTGCTGAGGAAGGCGTGGACGGGCCGGAGCCGGGGGCTCTCCGGTGGAAGGACAGCATCTTTGGGAAGCGGTCCAGAGTCCCTCGAGTGACCAGACGTGGGTCACTGCATATGACCCAGCAACTCCACTGCCTGGCACAACTGAGAGAAATGAGAATACGTGTCCCCATGAAAACTTATGCATGGGTGTTTACGGCAAGATTATTCATGGTAGCGAAAAGGCGGAATGACCCCAATGTCTGCCAACTCATGAACGAGTGAACAAAACGTGCCGTCTCTGTACAGTGCAGTGTCGTTCATCCGGAAGAAGGAGCGGAGCAGCGACGCATGGCGGCGGGAATGAACCCCGTCAACGTAATTCTGAGCGCGTAAACCAAGACACAAAAGGCCACCTGTCACATGGCTCCGCTCATACGAAATGCCAGAATGAGCAAGTCCACGGCCACAGAAAGCAGCCCAGTGGCTGCCAGAGCCAGAGGGAAGTGGCGGTGGGGTGACAGACACAGAGTGTCCTCTGTGGGTGACGAAATGGTATGGGATTAGTTAGAGGTGTAAGGTGCAGAACCCCGTGTGAATATGCTATTAAAAAAAACACTGAATTATACCGCAGGGAGGCAGTGCTTCTGTGCCGCTGGCCGGGGACCCGCATCCAGTGGCCCCAGTCACCTCACCCTGGAAAGCCAGGCTCACGTCCGAAGCAGGGTCACCGAAATCTTCCCGTTCCCACGTGGCCCTCCAGCGCCCAGCAACCCCGCCCCGCTGAGCGAGCATCGCCTTGAACACGCAGGCAGCAGAAGCTTCGACCTGACCGTAGCAGGTACCACCCCTGCCCACCCCTACTTCATTCCCCCAGCCCCCGCGGCCCATGGGGCTCAAGTGCCTTCGCCACCTAGCAGCAGGGCGCCCCAGGACCCAGACCCCCTCGTCTACATTGTGGCATTCAGATAAAGGAGGAAGCAGAAAGACACCTCTGATAATGCGTGAGTCACGCAGGATGGTAGAGCTGGCTCTAAGAGACTGTGGACAGGGAGGGACAGGGAAGGGGGACAGCCGACGAGGTGGGAACGGCAACCGAAGCTCGGCACGGCTGCCCAGGACGTGCCAGAGCCGCCGGCAGCCCTGCACTGCAGACGGCCAGGGGTAACTTTCATTAGGCAGCAGGCAAATCTCATGGAAACCGAGGCCTTTTGGTAAGTTACCAAAAATGTCACCTTCTTATGGTGACTGTTTTTCAAGTAACAAGTGTCAGAATAACCTTCCTGGATACGCTTCTGACGAATGTTTATTGAGAGGAAGCCAGAGCACAGAAATGGTGGCAAGGACCACAGCTCGCCCCGGAGAGCCGAAGGACACCAGGACAGGCCCGAATAAACCGCTTCATCACCGGAGTTCGTGGGCGCATTCGGCTTAACAAACGCAGGTGAGGCCAGGCCCGGTGCCACCCAGAATGTGAGGCAGGGCCGTCAAAACCAAGGCGAGCTTCTAAGACAGTCCTAAACTCTGAAGCCCGGGACAGCGATGACCCACCGGTCCGCAGCGTGAGCGCGAACGAGGTCGTGGAACAGGGCCGTGGACCTGCATGGACTCACCCCAGGTCAGGTGACCACACCCGGGTGCTGCCCCACAGCTCGGCCTGTCTCCGGTCACCCCGCCGCCGGCCCACAGCCACCTTGCCCGCACCCTCTCCCATAGGCTGCGTCCCCCGCACGGCCTGCCTGCTGGCCGGTGCTCCCTCCCGGGCCCAGCACCCCAGTCTGCAAGCCGGGACCCTCTTCCCAGCACCCCGACCACAAGGCTCTCGGAGCCAGCCCGGCCACCCCACTGCTGCCCATGCGGCCCTGCTGCCTCCTCGTCCTCCTACGGACACAGCTCCTGCCACCGGCCCGAGGGACGCCAGGGCAGTGGCTGCGTCCAACCCACTTCGTGCCTCTCCTCCCTGCCCCTGCTCCTCGCGCGGAGCTGGGGACTAGCGGTCGCTGACAGATGCAGGGACAAAGCTGCACGTTAAAGGTGCTCGTTCCTGCGCCATCTTGTGGCCGTTTCTAGAAATAGCACCTTCTCCTGAACCCTGAAATCCCATGAAATAGGAAACGGTCCCAATTCCTCCTAGTGTTCTCCCGTCCCCAACTGTCCAGAACACTCACGGAAGGGAGGACGCAGCTGACTAGCTGACCTGCGACAGCCACTGGCCATCTGGGATTAAAGGGACACATTTTGTAATCACTGGAATTCAAGACCTGCGCGAGCCAGGGGACCAGCCTCCAGCTCCGCGTTCATCAGGGAAACAGAGAGAAGTCGACTCGAACTTACCACACACGTGTCAGGGACACACCGGTGTTGTTACAAATAAACATCTTATCTTATTTTCCAAGAAGAGGGTTCCACGAAATATTACACGCACCCGAACATTCTCTTTCAAGGTCAGTGACTCCAGAGGGCCACATGCCTTTTCTCCAAACGCTTGATTTCTTCCGTGCTTTCTTGATCGAGGCCATGTATTACCTGTCACTGTCCACCCCAACACTGCCGCCTAGGGTCCGCCAAAGAAAAGGGCCTTAGAACTGGTAGGGAATTCGGGTACCTGGAGACCCCCTGCCTCAGACACCCCTAGCTGGGGGACGTGGGGGAGGACGGAGGTGCAGAGAGATGCCCTGAGACTCGGTTGCCCTCCCGTGCAGGGGGCAGGAGTGGGCGACCAGGGCAGGTGGCAGCATTGTCCCCTCTTCTCTGCGCTGCCAGGAGGTACCTTCCGCTTGGCCCCACCTGCTGCCAAAGAGCCAGGAAGTCAGCTTTTCACAAACACGTTTCCCAGCTTCCACTTCACAAGTGATGAGGATGCTCTTTCTGGTCTCGTCTTCCCTGTTCTGCCCCTGAGGTGGCCGTGATTTCAGGCACGGAGGGGAAGTGCCATTCGTTTGTCCCCTAAAACCTCAGTCACGTCCCCCCGACAGGGAGACTGTGCACAGAAGTGCCGATTTGAGAAACACCAACACACAGGACAGAATGGAAGCCGAACCCCCAGCAGCTGGGCGCAGAGGAGGAGGAGCCGACGGCGGCAGACGGAGATGGGCGACCGGGAACAGCGGCCACGGCACCTGATACGTCCCAGGCCAGGGCGAGGAAACCGTGGGCGCCTGAGGAGAAAGGCGACAGCTCCGTGTGAGGACACTGAAGGTGTGTGGCCGGGCGGGAAGGCGGGCGAAAGGCGAAGCTGCACAGGAAAGCTAGGGCCGGACTCACAAAACTGTACATTTCTGCACAGCAGCGAGGAAACGGGGTATCCCGGACCCCTCTGCGACTAGACAGCAGCTTGTGTAAGAGGCGTCAAGTGGAGGCAGCACACGGACGAGCCGGTAAAGGCGGGGAGCACCGACGCGGAGGAGAGAGACCCAGCGAGGGGCGGCAAGCCAGGCGCGGGCGGCGGGCGGGGACGAGAGAGCACGCGAACGAACGAGCACGAGAACAGCGGAGCCGAGTGGCCTCGGGCAACGGTCGCCGCTAAGAAGCAAGGCAGGAAAGGAGAGGTGACCAAGCCTGCAAACCCGAAGACCAGGAATGATTCAGACAGAGAAACTGGAGGTGACAGCAAAACCCCGGGCACCAAAGCTGGCAGCAGACAGGAGGACTGCGCCAACCCTTACGACGTCTGCTCCCCGAGGGGGCCTACGGCCCGGGAGGGCGTCATCGTAAATCGCACGAGGGGTCGAAATCCAAAATACAGCTCGACAAGGACAAAATCCAATGAAAACGGACAAAGGGTCTGCACAGACGTTTCTCCAGAGACGTGAAAACGGCCAGTAAGCGCGGCATCGCCACTCACGGGGAAAATGCGAATCAAAAGCATGGGCTGTCTCCCACCGGGGCGGCCACTCCCGACGAACTGGAAATGACAGGAGCTGCTGAGCC
>NW_011889063.1:392627-395427 GCF_000151845.1 Pteropus vampyrus | reverse complement strand
GTGGGAGGGGGCCAAAAGGTGGCTGCGTGCAGAGGCGCTCAGGCCGCCGGCCAGCCAGGAGGCGTCTGGCCCAACACAAGACAGAGCCCCGCAGGGTGCAGGCCGACAGGCGGTGGGGACGGTGGCTTCAGGAGCCGAAGGGACCAGAAGCTGCTGTCGGAAGTGAGAGGTAAAGGCGGGGCAAAACAGCTGGGGTGTCCGCTTCGGGCAACGGGGCCGCGACACTCACCGGCTCGGATGGCCAGTGGCGGGAGAAGCCGTTCGGAAGCTGGTCCGGGGGACACACCCAAGAAGAGATCCCCTGCGCTACGGGCACGTGGGGGCCCTCTCACCTGGCTACACACGGCGGAGCAGCTCGCGTGCACCTCGCGTGTCTGACAACCCTAGGTCAGCTGGACCTCGGTGAAGCCGATTTTAGGTCCCAGAGCAGAGAGGGGCACAGAGCGGCCTGGTCCACAAGCCTGAGCCTCAGGGACGGGCTGGGGGCACGGAGCAAGGCGAGCCACTGGGTCGGGCGCCCTCGTTCCCCTCCTCCCCGCCGGTTACCAAACGCGGTGTCTGCGGAGTACTGGCCACTCACTGCCTAATCGCGTGGCCAGGGGACTGGCCCCTCGCTGATGCGGTTTGAGCGGAAACGTCATGCGCGACCCCCTCCCGGACGCCGGAGCGGGCGTGTGCTGTTTCTTGGGGTCGTGCCAGGAAATGCAACACCTTGAGGGAGGTGGGCAAGAGAAAAAAGACCGAGGTCCTGGGAGCCCTCTGTGACCCTCACGAGGGCCGGTCATCAGCAGAGGCCTGAAACCTCAGGACGCATGAGACCAGCTGGGCATGGAAGGAGAGGAAGCAGGGGCGCGACAAGGGACAGCCCGTGGAGTGAGGGACGGCCCCATCACGAGTCGGACAGAGGGGGCCCCGGGGAGGGTCGAGGGGGGCGAGTGCGTAGATGGGGGCCTGGGTCACACATCAAACGGGCCGAGGACGCGAAGAGGGTGGTTAAAAGGAGGCCATGAATCTGGTGACTCGCCAGCACAGGGGCGGGGACACGCAGGGGGACGGCCCGGGGAGGGGCAGGACGGAAGGAAGTGGCACGAGGAGGGGATGGAGAGGCGGGTCTGGGGTCAGGATGACAGGTCCTCGCACCGGCTCGGCAAAACCCCCAAACGCGGGCAGAGGCCACTCAGGGTACCTGGCTGAGCGCCCCCCACTGCCCTCCTCCAGGAGACGGAGGAGGAACAGAGCACAGGGTAAGTTTCCATCCAGCCTCAGAGCTCCCATGTCACGGCGACAGCCTGAGAAATCCCCGACTTAAAAATAGCTTTGGGGTCACTGGTAGACTCTTCAGTGAGCATCTGCACCTTGACGGGTATTTCCAGACGGACACCGGCGGCACCTCTGCTGCGTGGTGGCCACGCGAATCCCAGCAGGTGCTAAGGAGGACCGGGGGAGGGAACTCCCGGGAGACACTGTCCCCATCGGCCTCACCGCGACAACACTCCACCCTGCCCCCCGCCCCAGCTCAGCCCTGCTGCAATCGGCCTCAGTTCCCGCCGCTTCCTTCTAGGTCACCGCTTTCTGGGATAATTGGTCTGTGAGTTCTCACTAGAGGCCATTTCCTTCTGCCGAAAGAAATCCGGAATTGCGACCTGAGAAAGAGACCTTCCGCGCGTAACTGCGTCGCCCCTGCTGTCCACTGCCTGCTCCCGTCTGCCGCACGCCGTGCCGATGGCAAAGCAGAGGCAAAAGCCAGAGTTCGCGACGCTCACCGACGCCTCGGGTAAGTGGCTGTTCTGAGCGCGGGCTCTTTGCCCCAGCAGTCAGGCCAGCTTCTGCTACTCCACATTCTTTCCTCTCACCGGCCAGGGAAATTTAATGCCACGTTAATTGCTAAGCACAGATTTTACAAAGAATGCCTGATGGCTGTTTCACCATGGTCAGCATCTCGGGACCTCATGACCTGCTCTGTTCACGGCCACGGCTGAGCCCTCGTTTAGGTCACGCTGCGGGGCGGAGAGGGAGGCGGGGTGACGTCCATCTGTGTAAACGAAGGCGATATAAGAAACTTCTCTCTGAAATGCGACACCGTTTAGCGTAAGGATAGGTCATCCTTTATGCTACACAGGAAACTCCCTCCTAAGAAAACTCATCCTATGAAAAGAATTTCTCTCCGGGAATAACCACTGTATTTCATTTAAGCAACTGACATAATTTTCTAGATACTGAAAAATCAAATAACCTGCTGCTTCCTCCAGGGGCTCCCAGTGACTTAACGCCAAACGGACGTCGTCCGCACACAGGTGTTAAGACTGAACGGTGCATGTCTTCCAGCACGAGGCTCAGTCCTAAACTCGTATTACTCGGCGACCCTTCCCTGTGCCTTTCTGAGCTCACCTACTTTTAATTTAGCTTTTTCCTTGCTCTGCGGACATCTTCACGAGTTTCCTCAACTTTTAAATAGGAAAGACATAAATGGATGGGACGACTGGTGGGTGACGGACACTGCGGTTTCCACCGGGCGTGACGCAGCCACCCACCCCTCGAGGCCTTCTGGTGACAGACGCCACTCAGTCCCTGCTACAGGGACAGCCAAGCCCCTTGAGGGACGTCCTGACGGTGCCCGCCCTGAACAAGCTCGCTTGGGGCAGACAAGCCACACGCAGAACTAATGACGGGTGACAAAATGCAGTCCACGACTTAAAGGGACGTGTGAAGGGACGCCTCGCCTGACAAAGGCTGCTGAGGGCCACCTCGGCAGGCACCCGGGAGACAAGGCGAAAGCCGTCACCGCCCCGCTGCAGGGAGC
>NW_011889063.1:381163-392277 GCF_000151845.1 Pteropus vampyrus | reverse complement strand
TGCCACGTTAATTGCTAAGCACAGATTTTACAAAGAATGCCTGATGGCTGTTTCACCATGGTCAGCATCTCGGGACCTCATGACCTGCTCTGTTCGCGGCCACGGCTGAGCCCTCGTTTAGGTCACGCTGCGGGGCGGGGAGGGAGGCGGGGTGACGTCCATCTGTGTAAACGAGGGCGATATAAGAAACTTCTCTCTGAAATGCGACACCGTTTCGCGTAAGGATAGGTCATCCTTTATGCTACACAGGAAACTCCCTCCTAAGAAAACTCATATCCTATGAAAAGAATTTCTCTCCGGGAATAACTACTATATTTCATTTAAGCAACTGACATAATTTTCTAGATACTGAAAAATCAAATAACCTGCTGCTTCCTCCAGGGGCTCCCAGTGACTTAACGCCAAGTGGACGTCGTCCGCACACAGGTGTTAAGACTGAACGGTGCATGTCTTCCAGCACGAGGCTCAGTGCTAAACTCGTATTACTCGGCGACCCTTCCCTATGCCTTTCTGAGCTCACCTACTTTTAATTTAGCTTTTTCCTTGCTCTGCGGACATCTTCACGAGTTTCCTCGACTTTTAAATAGGAAAGACATAAATGGATGGGACGACTGGTGGGTGACGGACACTGCGGTTTCCACCGGGCGTGACGCAGTCACCCACCCCTCGAGGCCTTCTGGTGACAGACGCCGCTCAGTCCCTGCTACAGGGACAGCCGAGCCCCTTGGGGACGTCCTGATGGTGCCCGCCCTGAACAAGCTCGCTTGGGGCAGACAAGCCACACACAGAACTAATGACGGGTGACAAAATGCAGTCCACGACTTAAAGGGACGTGCGAAGGGACGCCTCGCCTGACAAAGGCTGCTGAGGGCCACCTCGGCAGGCACCCGGGAGACAAGGCGAAAGCCGTCACCGCCCCACTGCAGGGAGCTGCCGGGTGACACGTCCGGGCCCACTCCGGACGAAACGCCCTCTCACCAGAGGGAAAGGCGCGTGCACTTGACCGCTAGGAAGTCACGTGTTTCAGTCCCGCGGGAACGTTTCTCCACACGCCTCGAAACACACGAAGACATTATCTTACCTCCTGAAACAATTTTGTTCGTGTTGTCATAATCCCATAAGTTCTGTATGCGTGTAGTATTCTAAATATTGATTTATAGAAATGTTAATCTTAATATTAGAGTTTGAATTTAAATTATGAAAATTGGTTGCCTTCGAGTCTAAAGACACCAGTTCCACAGGGAGCAGAGACAAGTCAAACTGGAAGGAGGTCGCTGAGCAGACGCGCGCGCTCAGCGGTGACACCCCCCTCACTGCACGTGTGTCCCGTCCAGGAAGGAAGGCGGCCCTGAGGAGCCGCCACCACAGTGCCCTGGAGTCCTGGAGAAGACCGTGACCGTCGCTTTTTTTAAAAAAAAAAAAGAGAGAAAAAAGATCTCATGTAAGTACGTTCAGAATTGCAGACAACGGCAAGAGTTGTGGGGGAGAGGTCTCCCCCACGTGCGTACCCCAACCAAGGGGGTTGTGGAGGGCACGCGCAATGTCTTCCGTCTGATGGGACTCGGGGTGTGTTTAAGGGGACCGGTCTCCAGAGCTCGGGGCGCTGGAGCCCCAGCTGGGAAGACACTGCTCAGGCCCTCAGGCCACTGTCAGCGGTTCTCAGAGAAATCCGAAGCGAGGCCTTAATGGGGCCCCTGCTGTTTGGCTGGAAACAGAAAGGAGAGCTGAGGGGGATGCTCGCCCCACGAGACGTCCCCCAGAGCCCTTGGCGACCCTGGCCTGCACATCTCCGGGTCGGCTAATTAACGCTGTCCCCATGGTGACGCGCCCTCGTGCCTCGGGCCTGCGAACGTGGCCACGCCTGGCAACGGGGACTTTGCAGGCGCAGCGGAGCTAAGGGTTCTGCCGTGGGGAGGTGACTGGGGCGGCCCAGTGTCACTACGGGGTCCTGTAGGAGGAGGCGGGAGGGTCAGCCAATGAGAAGGCCACGTGGCAACAGACGAGCGGGTGAGTGGTGTCACTTGCTACCAGGGTGGCCAGGACCCGAGAAAGGCCACACACCGGCCGGCAGCCAGGCCCAGCCCACCGGGCCTGAGACCGCCGGACCCTAAGATGACACAGTTGTGTTTTCCTAAGGCACTGAGTTTGTGGACATTCGATACAGCAGCAGCAGAAACTAACGGAATCTTCAACAGTTCAAAGCGAAGAAATTCCTCGCAGGAACCCCAGCTCTGGCTGTCAGGTTCCAGCGCGGAAAGCTAATTTCAGAGATGCACCAGGTGTCTGTTGACACTGAAAATAATTCGGGTGACGCTCACTCACCTCTTGCTTCGAACCTGTCTTCTCCTGAATTATTTTTAAAGAAGCGCGTTCTTTTTGAAGGGGAATAATCTGCTCTGGTTACTAATGGGGGTTCGGTTCTGCGTGTCCTGCACGCCCCCGGGCAGCGACAGGGGATGCGTGTGCGCACGTCTGGGCTGTCACGGGGGACGCGTGCACACGCCCTGGGTGCACCAAGGTCCCAGGGTAAGGCTCTACGGGGCGACGCTCCCAGCAATGAGGCCGCGGAAGTCCTCCTGCCACGCCATTGGCAAAATTTCTAGGAAATGGCCTCTTAGGCTTCATTTTAAAGAAGAAACGGGGCCTCGTGGTTCACTGATCTGAATGACGATCCTTCCGATGTGTCCATACACCTGCGTCACCCGTACAGGGAGGAACCCCCTAGGCAGGTCCCCAAAGAGGACGCGGGCCAAACAGGGCTGCACGTCAGCAGCTCAGGCACAGCCCGAAAGCACTTCGGTCACAGATCTGGCCGCATGGGGTAAGCGCCTAATCCTAAAGGCCGACTGGAGCACGCGGCTGAGGGGCGGGCGGGGCACGGCAGAGGGACCCCACTTCCGGCTCCAGGTGAAAACGCACGCTGACCACCCTCCACCCGCTTGGGGAATAAGGATGTTATTATTATTCTCAGTATAGAAGGGAGGGAATGAGGCTTCGAAAAAGCCACAGCTGCCCAACGTCACGTGCTTGATCAGTCACCCAGGGTTAAAATACAGGTCTGACTCTGAGTCTCATTTTATACTAAACCAACACAGAAAGTAAAATGATCCAGTAAGAACTTTTCTATTAAAATATAACGCTCTTAAAATCCCATAGCTCACTATTGTTACAAACACGTAAGTATATGAGGAAATACAGTAAGAAAAAATATTTAAACCAAAAAAAAAAAAAATAGCAAAAGACACCCCCTAAATATCCACAAATAAGGGGCCACTTCAATTAGGGCACAAAAAAAAACGCTATGTGGCCTTTCAAAAGAATAAGCCAGCTGTCCTGGGCTAATCAAATCGCTGGTGAGACAGCCCGGGGAACGGATGCAGGACCCGCGGAAGAATCAGAAAGCGTTTTACGACCTTAATGAGATAATGGGCCGAGGCAGCAGTAACCACTGGGTGCGGGAAACACGGGGAGAGGCGCTGACGGGAACCGTGGACAGATGGGGCTCCCCCCACCAACTCCGGGCTCCATCTGAGAGCCACTCAAGGGAACTGGAGCGGCCCGGCTCCTGCGGTGACACGGCCAGAACACAGCGAGCTCCACGGGAGGGACGGGCCCAAAATACTCTCCCCAGAGCCAACGAAGCCGCAGATGGAGGGGCACAGGAGCCAGCGGGGCCACACCTGGGGGGACATCACACCCGGAGGGTGCGGTCCTCTGCGGGGTGAAACACCTAGTTTCTTCAACAAATACATGGCTTTGAAAAAAAAAGAAGAGAATTATTAATGTTTAAACGTGCTTTAATGGGTGCCACATGTGGGCCTAGTCTGGCTCCCAATTCAAACAAAGCAACTAAAAACGTTTCTTTTAAATCAGGGAAATTGGAAAACAGACTGGAAAATGGGTTATATTAACAATTGTTCATTTTCCGAGGTGTGATGGTGGCGTTGTGATTTTTTTAAGTCATTGGTTTTAGAAACAGATACTAAAGTATTTGTGGGTGCATTACATGACATCTAGAATTTATCTTAAAATCCTCAAGAGAAAAAGGGGGAGTTATTGATGAAACCAGATTAGCGAATGTATTATCATGGAAATTTTCCACCAGACATGAGAGCAGAGAAATCTCATAATGAGTCTGCACTCACCCCACCTCGGCATTTGCCAGCCTCAGGTCAAGCTATTCCTCATACACAGACTTTCTCTGGTATATTTTACTGTAAATCTCAAATACTAGACAACACATCATTTCACCCATAACTATATCAGCAGATAACTTTCGCTGATGACGAAATTTTTTTTGCATAACCTCTAGGCCACTATCACACCTAACAAAGTTAATACAATTCCCTCATATTATCTAATACACAGTAAGATTGTCAAAATATCCGTAAGTATGATGGAGCTGGGTAAGGTACGTGAGGTTCATTATTCATTCTAATTCCGTGCATGTTTGAAACATTTTAGAATAAAACATTTATTTAAAGAATAAGGCAACTTTGTATTAACTGCTATGTAACAACGCCCAAGACAGACTAAGAGAGAACAGATACAGAGTAGCACAGGCAGCATGCTACGATTTACGCTTAACCAGACACCAGACATGGATTCAGCCCATGACCCACGTGGAACCAAGCTCAGCTGTTGACGCTGACCAGCACCGGGGAAGAAGGAAAACTTATTTATCCTTTAATGTCTTTTGAATTTGGGACAGTGTGCTATATATTCAAAAACATAAATCATAATACATTAAGAGAAAAATGCACAGCCACCTGGGCGTATCAAGTTTCACTAAAACGAATCATCACTGACTCTGAGTCATGGCTTTAATCTCACACTGGTGTCTTCCCAGACTTATACTGGAGAAGTGCCCCAGCGTGTCTGAAATGGGAACCCTCCGGCCATCTGTCCGACCCAGTGTCCTGGTGTCCTGGTTCTGGAGATGCTGTGTGGTCTAAAGGGTCATTGCCCCTTTGGCCGACCCATCTCCCCTCACCTACTACCTCGTGTTCGGCTTATTTTGGTCCAAACCAGTCACGCTTCCATATTCCAAGCCTTCCCTCGGAAGACCAAAGCCCATCTCCCTGGAGGTTCAAACTGCAAGCAAGACCACCTGTCAAAACCACCTGGTGTCCACAGTCAACTGCCACTGACCCTTTCCTGTTCCCCGACCTACCTGCCCTACCAGGTACTGAGTAAGTAGCGTATCCTGGGCGATCGTCTTTAGGGGGATTTGCCTTTTTTCAAATTCGGTGTTAAATAATTTAAACCAATTAGTGCTTGAGCACAAGTATCTGGTTGTCTCTTTATGGCGCCAATTTAATGAGGCAGCCTATTGGGAGCTTATAAAACAACGGCACATCTCCCTTTTAAATATTTTTTCTAGATTTCTTCTTCCCGATCACAAGTGGAAATGAAGCAAGTGTGCAAAGCTCACAGAAGACCATGGAATGTCTCCCCTCGTGAAATCCTAGAGCGACAACCATCTTTAGTGACATCTGGGCCGAACATTCTCACAGAACTTAGTGTATTCTGAAATCGAATACCACGCACGATCAGGATGAGGTGTTTAAACTTCTGCAGTATTATTCTACGAGTCACTTTACAACTAGAGAGAATATGGTTTTATATATGTCAACAAGTTTCAGTAAGCATAAAATGTATAATATGTACAATACCCTTTTCCGGGCAAAACAAAACAACTGTGTGACTGTAAAATGATGCAAAACCTACTTTTCACCCCGGCTCCTTTCCTGTTGGGGGGGTTACTGTTTCCTCTGCTGATAAACCCAGCGAGGAAAGTTGGGAACAGCAGCGCTAACGCCCCGACGCCAAGACGAGGAAAAGCACGGAGCCGCCTCCCGTCAGCACCCGGGGCACGTTCACGGGGCGACTGTCACCGGCGGGACCCCGCGCGACGTGCTGGCTGGCTCCAGGAAGGATCTGCGGCTCGCTACGCTAAAAGCAGGCACAAGCCGCTCCGTCTGGGTTACTTAGCTTCGGTTTTCTGGGTTTTTGCTATTCCACGTGAATTCTCTTAAAATGTCACAGAAATCCTACTTCGAAGTTTCAACCGCTGGGTGGGGCCTCGTGGCGGATGGCAATTCTGTCAACAAACAACATCCCGTAGCAGCCAGTGTGCCAGCCCAAGGTCGCTCGGGCCCCCTCCCGGGAGGCTGAGGGAGCACCGGGCAGTGGGCAGCTGAGCCCCAGGTGAGGCCAGCGGGAGGCGGAGCCCGGGCCGTCTGCAGCGGCATCTGAGGAATAATTCTACCAGTGCGTCACGTCGCACATGGCTTTAGGAAACCCTGAGTCACCGCACTGCCAGCCAATCTGACTGTAACGCTACCATATTTTGGATAAAGTCGAAACAACGATGCTTTTAAGAATAAGGTCCTGTAATACAAAATCCTGTTACATTGTTATTCTCGTCAGGAAGTTGCTGTGGGGACGGCCACGCCTGCTAACAAGCACGTAAGTGTCACTCGCACATGCTGCCCACAGCTGTGACATACCATACCGTCGCCGGCACACTGAAACGCGACCCCCAATAAAGCCGTCCTCTCCTCACCAGCAGGCCGACACCCCCTCCTCGCCCCGTCGGTGTGGAGCACGGGGACAGAAAGGCCTTTGTCACAGCCTTTATGTTTGCTCACACGACTCCACAGAATCTACAGTGGAACAGCGTCATAAGTTGGAAGAGACAGAGCTTAGACGGAGGAGGATGTGGCTGGAACGCCAGCCGACAGGGCGTGTGCTTGGTGCCCGCCCGCCCGCCGGCTGGGAGATGTCGGTGAATAAACGGAGTGTCCGTGCAGGTCCCAGCACACGGGAGCGCTCAGCACATGGTGACTGCTATGTCGGCGTTGTTATTACTTATGATACAAAAGGCACAAGTCAAATGGGGTAAGATTAAGGAACAAGACATATGACAATGTCAAACAGATCCGAATTCCAAATCTGGGTCTTGAATGATGGAATTTTTTTTTCAGCTGAGGACAGGAAATGGTCTTTTTCCACATCGACGCACACAGAACTATTTTTCTACCAAATCTTCCCAAAGGCCATGGACAGCAGTGTTTCCATGTGTGGATCCCCACGATTCGTTTTTCTGTGCTCAAGACAAAGCATAAAACTACGTGGAAGACACATGTCAACCCAAAGCCCAAAAGACAGCAAACAAACACAGGTGCACGAGGAGGCCCTCCAACCAAATGGTTGCGGCAGCTGGATGTGAATAAGATTGAAAAGATTGTTCAAAGTAATCAGCACTAATCAAAACAGACCATAACATAGACGTTCGAGATCACAAAAACCGACCCACGACTTGCCCTGACCCCAGCCCGCAACCTCAGGTCTCACACTGAGGCAGCAGCAGCACAGGCTGTCTGGGGACAGCGCGCACACAGGCCCACCCACAGCTTCAGCGTCCACCAGACGTTCGGAAGGGCAGGCAAGGAGCCCAGCGAGCTGCCATAGCCCTGAGAAGCTTCTGGCCCCGGCTGTGTGCACATTGGCATGAACTCAAATCTGCTGCTTCGTTGACAAGAGAGATTTGCTTGTGCCTCCGCCTAAATGCAACCTTTAAAGGCACCCAGGACCTTAAAAGAGTGAAATTTATGAGACAGCAGCTTTTACGCTGCTCCGAGCCTCCGCCAAACATCTTTTTTTGTGTTTCCTTTAAGTTACGGCTTTTTCAAGAAAGTGACATCTTTGTTTGGAGTGTCGTCTCTCCATACTCCGAACATTAATGCCTGACTTCCCGTCTTTCCCCCTCCAGAACCTGAAGCTTAAAATAAAGGCCAATCGGAGGGTCCCTTGACGACGTCATCATTTAGAAACACCACACACGCAGCCGTCTGCTTCTGAGTCACAGGGTGCAGACTCTCCAGAACAGTGTCCCCATTAGTCTCCTTGACACCCCTAGAAGCTATCAGAACTAATTTGTCCCAACGTGTCACGACAGTTCACATCCAGAATGAAGAGAGGCCCTTGCTGGCCAGCAACTGCATGGGAGGGTGTGACCAGAAGGTCTCCAAGTCCTGGTCAAAGCTTCCAAAAAATGTCACTAACCAACACCCAACCAGATTGTGTCCACTGCTTCTACAAAGGCACGAGCACAGGTGAACTGTGTGTGACGTTTATTCGCATTTGTATTGATTCCAAACAGATCCGTGCATCTCGCCCCGACCGAATTAGCCTGAGTAACCGGTGCGCTCTGCCCCCGCCACAGAACCGCCTCGACTCACGCGGGCCTCGCGGGCGTCCGTGCGTCCTGTCACTCCAGGATTGCCTGAACATCTTTTTTGGGTCTAGCACTAATCTGACGAGAGCGAGTTACACTGAAAGTTGAGTTTATTTTCTCTTTTTTTTAATTTTTAAATAATTTTTTTAATTACAGTTGGCGTACATTATATTAATTTCCGGCGCACAACGTGGTGATTTATACACCCACATAACTTAAGAAGTGATCACCCGCAATAAATCCAGTGCCCATCTGACACCAGCCGTAGTTACGAGTGTTACTGACTGTATCGCCTGGGCTGCACCTGCGTGCCCATGACTACTTTGTAACTACCAATTTGTACTTCTTAATTCCTTCCCCTTTTCACCCGCCCACTCGCCCCCTCCCATCTGGCAACCCTCAAAATGTTCTCTCTGTCTACAACTTTGTTTCTGTTTTATTTTGTTCCTCAGATTCCACGTGTAAGGGAAATCATGCGCATCTGTCTCTCTGTCTGACCGTCTCCACTCAGCTCGGTACCCTCTGGGTCCACCCATGGGGTTGCAGATGGCAAGAGTCCCTTCTTCCCTCTGGCTGAGTCATATTCCATTTTGTGTATGTACCAGCTCTTCTTTCTTCTTTATCTACTCATCTGAAACTTTAAACATCTCTTAAACGACTTTAAACTCGCCACCACGAACGGGCCTGCAAAAAAGAAACACTGACGTGACTCAGAAAACTGCTCGGACGGGCGGAAGCTCCTGAACGTTCCTGCGGTATCGATTTCCCGTAACTGAACCCTGACCCGTCCATTAGCCGGGGCTGCACACCCCAGCAGGGCAAGACTGGAGAACAGGCGGCCCGCCCCTGGGGAGCTCCTCGCATGAGCCACAAAGCGCACACACACGCTGCCCCCCGAGAACACGGCCCTGACCGCCTCTGAGTGGCTTTGCGACCTCCTCCGCAGTCTCAGGAAGGCAAAATGTAAGGATGTCACTATTCTATGATGCCACGGCTAGATAAGGCCACAGCAGCCTGGTCTTATGGGACAAGGTCCCCTGAGTCACGTGATGGCGGCAGGGCTGGAGTCAGGGGCCGGGTTCTGATCCGATGCTGGCTCTCAGCACACACACAACTCTGGCCAGCACCCCTGTAAAGTTGGGGTGAACCGTCAGACCCTAAGGTCTGTCCCAGCCCCAGGCCCCATGCCCACGTGCCTTCCTGAGCAGTGGCAATCGGGGTGCAGCCAGCCACCCGGCCATCACCAGCCCGCTGAAGCAGCCGATCAACAGCAAGGCCCTACACAGGGTTCGTGTGGTGGGCGGGAAGTGAGAAGGTCCATTTCTTTTCAGAGGAAAATACTAATTTTTGAAGAAATAGAATTCTGAAACTCCCACAATGGGCATCGTTAGCCCAAGAGCAGGCGGCGGGCGCAGGCGAGCTCCTGGGTGTGGCAGGCAGGGACCATGTGCCCAAGCATGACACCGTTTCAGAGGTGTGGCTGAGATCCGTTCAGGAAGGGACCCCGAAACACTGTTCACCCTGCTCGCCCGTGTCCCCACCCAGGACGGCAGCATGTCCCGTGCCCTCTGTCAGCTTCTCAGAGACGACTAACACAATGACAAGCAGTGCCGGCCGCCTTTGCACACAAACCTGGCCTCGGCCAGCAGCAAGGGAGGAGGCGAGGTGGGTGGGGTGGCTGGGAGCCGCATCTCAGTGGCTCCATTTTATCCGGCTGTCCTCCGCTTCCGGGGTTCGGGGATGCATGGGGACCCCGACTGCTCTGCCACTCAGCGGACAAAGCATCCTGTGAACGGCCGGGTTCGCAGGGCTGCGGGTGGGGGAGCCCCTGCCTGCTCCCTCCCCTGTCCCGGAGGCCGAGAGGCCGGACCTGCAGACACCCGCCTCTCCTCGGGAACCCCGAAGTTTCTTCAGAGCCTGAACCTTTCTGGAACCAGTCTTTGGCCCGAAAGCCCATGGTTTGTGCACACTCACCGAAAAGACTGGGGTTACCCCACAAAACAAAAACCATTTTCCCAGTGGCTAAAGACAGAGCCATGTTGCTCTGCCTTTGCTGGCTGTCCTGCAGGTGGCCGTCCCACACCTTGGCCAAGAGCTCCACGGAGAGCTGGAGGAAAGCACCCAGGCTGCCAGCAGCCCTCGCCCCAAGTCTGCCTGTACACCCCTTCCGCCCCAGGCAGGCACCCCCAGTGCACAGAGTCCGTGTGGCATGCCCGGGGCCAGTGACAATCCCGAGGTTGTCTGCCTCCTCTCTGAAGAGGCCACACCTAAACATGGCAGAGCGACGTCTCCCCCGATACACGCGCGTGCACATGTGATGCTCCTGACCAGCAGAACCCAAAACCAGTGCTTAGGACTCTGCAGCCCTGGCCCCTCTCACGGCGCTTTAATTGGGCTTTTGAGGCAGGAAAGACAATTTGCTCGCTGGGTAAGGGGGGTTCCATCGCCCACCACCCGCACCTGTTCTGCCAGCTGACTCCACCCAGCGTAAACCTGGCCACGGAAGGAGGCCGGCACTGCCACCGGCCCGGAGCCGCCCGCCCTGCTGCTGGGGCACTCGCCCCGCCGCCCCCTCCCCGAGGCAGGAAAGAGGGGCGACGATGTCCCTGGCGCAGACACAGCCCGCCGCTCAGCATCAGGAGGGAGTCACCAAGAGCCACCGCCCTCCCCGGCCCTGCTTACCGCGCAGACACCCGTCCCCTCTCGGGTCTCACTGCAGCCAGACCCAGCCACAAAGCCAGAAAATGCAAACCGCGGCGACACAGCAGGGGGACCGTCCGAACCAGGGCGGGGCGGGGCCCTCTGCCGGCAGCTGCTGCGGGATGGGATGGCGGGAGGCGGCGACGCCCCGCCCACGCCGCCGGTTCGCCGA
>NW_011889063.1:372924-379943 GCF_000151845.1 Pteropus vampyrus | reverse complement strand
CATAGCCAAGTTGGGCAGCAGCAACCAGAGATGCACTTGTCCCCAGCGAAGAGGACTCGCTTTGTCTGCTTCAACAGCGTGACCCCCTGTGAATCTGGTTTGTCAACTGTGTTCCGGATATTTATACAGAAACAGGACCGGCCTACTCAGCTTATAAACCCACGGACTGTCCCACATCTTGGTGTGATTGTGACTTGAGCAGAACAGGTGTTTGTTACGTGGTGAGAATAAATGAGCTGACTCGGTTTTAGTCTTTAAGTGGTTCATCCCCAGTAGAGACCAAGGGGAGTCTGGTTTTCCCGGGGGTCCTATACGGCAGCGGTCCCCAACTTTTGTGGCACGGGGGGCCAGTGCTTCTATGAGCATCTAAGGCCTGACGATCTGAGGTGGAGCCGAGGCGGTGATGCTGGCGCTGGGGAGCGGCTACCGACACAGATGAAGTTTCACTCGCTCGCCCGCCACTCACCTCCTGCTGTGTGGCCCGGTTCCTGACAGGCCAGGACCAGTACCAGTCCACAGCCTGGGGCTCGGGGACCCCCGTTAGAGGGACGTCCATAGTTACACAAAGTTGATCATCTTCTCAAGGGAAACAGCACAAGCTTGACACAAAGCAGGCAGATGACCTAGCTATCACATATGAAACGGCAAGTTATTAGATAACTATATAGGTTAACGGACTGTTAATGAGATGGCATTATTTCCTAACAAAGACAAACCAGTCTAAACTAAAACTAAAGGTTAATCCTCCAAGGACATCACGACTACTGACGCCCAGTGCGCAGGCCATCGCAAGTCCCCTGTGCTGACAGCCACTTCCACTCTGTCCTCCAAACCGCCAACTCGACATCCCCAGTCAAGCTGCATCGCCCGTGCTGAACGCCCCCACTGGCTCCCACGCGTGTAATTCCTTCCCACGGCCCCTAAGGCCCCAGCGAGAGTGGACAGAGGGTTCCCCGTGGTGTCACCCGGACCAGCAGGCTCCTTGGCTGAGCTACTGCCCTTTGAGTAATTAACACTTGTTTTCTGTAACTGACAGATTTCGTTAGGCTGGAGACTAGGCACGAGATTGCGGTCCACTTCCTCAGCCATGGTGTGCAAGCTGAGTGTCCAGTTGCCTGTCCCAGTGTGCAGCTCCCATGCCCCCTCGCAGTGAGGGCTGGCCTTGCTCACGCCTTCCACCTCTCCTGCTTAAAATAAGATGGTTGTCCCTGGATGTCCTTTTCCTCTTCGTGCCTGAGCACAGACCCGCCTGTGACCCAGCTTCAGCCGCACAGCGGCCACCTGAGCCTGCACAGAGCACGGGGACGGAAGGACCCGGGCCCCCGGCCACGGGGAACCCTAAGATACTGTGACAGGCACCAAACGAAGGGTCCTGAAGAAACCCACTTATTTTTCTCCACCCAGCAGCCGAGTGCATGGCTCAGGCGTGAAGGACAGCAAGCCAAAACTCAAGTGACATTGCCACCAGTGTGTGCAAAATTCGTTTTACTGCATTCTCGTTAACACCGAAGCTTCTCTCTCTTAACAAAAGTCTGCCAATTTAATAAAGGAAAATAGTACGTGTTCTCTTTATTTTTAGAAAGTTGAACATGATTCCATATTTAGTGTTCACTGGTATTTCATCTTTGGAGAATTGCTTGTACCTGTTGGTTTTCTATTTTTCCTGGGTTTTTGGTGATCTTTCTTGCCACTCTATTGAGCTTCATAGTTTCTCTAATTCAGCTCTTGGCAAACACGTTGCAATGTTTTTATTGTCATCGAATTTGTAATTTTTCTATAGTAACTTGTCTCACAGAAAGCTTTCCCAAGGCCCGCATTTTGAACCCTAGAGACCATTCCCCAGTTCCCTCAGAACCGGGGCTCTCTGGGGAAAAGGCTGAGTTCGGATCTGAGGCAGAGACTGTCTAAGGCGAGTCTATGGCGTGGCCCTGCGCTGGAAGCAAAGAAACTGTCAACGAGCCCTGGCCTCACAGAGAAGGACCCGGGGGACACCGGAGCTCACGTGAACAGACTCCCAGAGGCCAGCGTCACCCAGGCGGCCGCTGCGCTCACGGGGCTGGGCGCCGGGCCAAGCCACTGAGTGCGCAACTCTCCGTCTCCTCTGAGCCCCGCGACTCAGCTCCCACCGAGCGCGTCGAAAGCTGCAGGCTGACACCTCCCGTGGGCTGTCACCCGCTCACGTGTCTGCCACCCGGACTCGGACAGCTAACTGGGACTCGCTCGTCACCCTGGTATCTCTGTGGCGTCTGCAGGGCGGTCAGATTTCACGAAAGGCACACGTCCCCGGAGCGCGCTGGGCAGAAGCGGGGAGTCACATCCATGCCGCGTCACGAGAGCGCGTGGCCCACACGCACGGGGTCTCTTCCTAGGTCAGCGCCCTCTGCTGCGGCGTCGTGAAGGAGGCGCCCGCCCCTGGCGCACTTGAACGCACGAAACGCTGATGCCACGCAACGCAGAAGGACACGCCGCGTTCGCCGCCAGCCGAGACGGCGGATGCCCAGCTGCTCACCGAAGAAAGCGGCAGAGGGTGACCTGAGCGTCACCTCTTTCTTCACCACGTGGGACTCTACTTCGGAGAGACAACTAGCCCCGGCCGATGGCGGTGTGCCCCTCGAGTCAACGAGAGCCAAGAACGGCACAGCTGGACCAGGCGCCGCTCGCGCCGCCGCGGGGCGACTGGCGGGGCGTCGGCCGGCTGGGGGCGCTGCAGCCCGAGCGACCGCTCACAGGACCGGACGCCAATTTGCTGCCGAGGCGCCAACACGCAGAACCCTTGCTCGTCTCCGGGGGAAAATCCTGACCTTAACTTTACAGGCGAGTGACCTGGCAGTTTGCACACGACCATCACCCGGATCCGGCGATGGGCTCAGCACGATAAAAACTAAAGCAACCGGGAATCGCGCCGCCCGGCGCGGAGCAACGTGGCGCTTCCGGTTCTCAGGCGACGCAGCGGACACAGGACGAAAGTTCAGTGGAACCGGAAGGACACAAGCACACGCATAATCGGGAGGCGGCTTCCACCCGAAAAGCGGCCCGTGCTCTCCGGCAAGCAAATGCTGTGAGCGAGAGGCCGGGGGCTTTTCCGGGCTGACGGAGAAACAAGAGCTGTGACAGACGGACAGACAGACAGACGGACGGACGGACGGTGAGCGCTGTGCGGGTCACTCACGGAATCCTGGTTTGAGGAAAATAGCTTTAAAAAAACACTCTAGGGACAACAGAAGAAATCTGGAAGAATGTGTACCGGGTAGTAGAAGATACCAGGAAATTGTCATCAGTCTTTTAGATGTGACAATAATGTTATTGTGCTTGGTTAGGACAAATATCCTCATTTTAGAGATGCGACTAAAGAGCGCAGGGGTAGCATGGCATGTCCGTGATTTACTTCCCGATGCTTTAAAAGGAAAATGGAGAAGACAAAATGTTAACATTTCGCAAATCTAGATAAGGAATACATGAGTATTTGTCATACTAGTCACTCTACTTATTTTCATGTTTAAAATATTTTTATAGTAAAACGTAATAACACAGAAAATATGCACCCAATCGCTAAAACATCCTTTTTTTCTTTTTGTTCTCCGCGGCAGGGGGCCCCATCCCCGGGCCATGGTCCGGCACCGGTCCGTGACCTGGCGGGAACAGGGCCGCACAGCAGTGAGCGGTGGGTGAGGGTGTGAAGCTCCATCTGTGTCTGCAGCCGTCCCCAGCACCGGCGTGACCGCCTCAGCTCCGCCTCAGGTCCTCAGGTGTCCTATTCTCATAGGAGCCCCGGCCCCTGCTGCCACAAAGGCTGGGAACCGCTGCTCTATTGAGTTTTGATTAAAATCGAACTGTGAAGAATTATCATGTCTACAATCTTTCAATCTGCTTAGCCTCAGTCAGAGCCCAGAGTGAGCTCCAGTCCCTGAGGGCTCCCCACGCTGAGTCATCCTGTGCAGCTGCAAAGCCACCCCACTGTCTCAGCTCCGCCCCTGGAGTGGCCCCCTGTGAGTTCTCCATCCTCCCCGTGACTGGAGAGCACACTGCACCCCGTTTGCCCAGCTTCCTGCCGGACGCGGTATTGTGTTCTTCACCATCCTGCTCACGCACTCAGAAACCCTGTCGGGGTGTCCCTGAGGAGTGTGGCGCCCAGACCAAAGGACCCACGACCCAGATGCAGGCGCCCAAAGAGCACAGAGGTGGGGGTCTGTGGTCTCCCCGATTCTGAACGCTCAGCAGTTATCGGTGCCGCCCACGTTTGTGTCCACGCTTCCCGGCAGCGTCTATGGTACAGGCTGAGAGTGAGCTTGCAATCAACTGAGATCATGAGGACTTTCCATGGAAGTGTTCTCAAAACATGTGCTCATTTTCCTGAACATGGCAGATGGGTGCTGCAGCTATGTGTACATGTGGTTACATGTGAATGCTGCATTTACATATGTGGTTACACATAAATGCTTCATGTGTATGTATGTGGCTACATGTAAATGCTGTGTTTACATGTGTGGTTACACGTACACGCCGCATGCGTGTGCATGTGCTTACATGTACATGCTGCGTCCATCTGCACATGCGTGGTCACATGTATCCTTGTGGAATTTCATCTGTTTGATATGAGTCTGTCACTGCAGCCTAACTGTAAATCTTAGTTCTGCTTCCAAGGTATTAGAACTGTGTCACCGTGAATTCAGTGGCCACGCCTTCCTGTGGCCTCATCCCCCAGGTCTGTCGAACAGCAAAGGGCCAAGCCCTGTGACAAAATGACCAAGTGCTGTCTGGCAGGGACTTGTCCAAGCAGGGCTGACATTCAGGGCTTCCGCATTCCCTCACCGAGAGACCGGGGGAAGCACTGAGCTCGGCCCCGAGTGCTCGTTGTAACCCAGCTGGCTCCTACTGATCCCCTCTCCCCGAGCAGACTGCTCACAAACCACCTGTTCTAAAAGCCACTTTAAATTCTGCTGATGACCAGCCTCGAACCCGGTTACACATCAAAGCCCAAAGTTCGACCCCTTTCTAACGATATAGATTAAAAGCACCCGACGCCCAGAACCCCTGCCGTGCTCCAGCTCTCCTCGGGGGCCCGTGCCTGGGGGGCCGTGGCTGGTGAGGCGTTCCTCAGGCCTAGGACCGTGACCCAGGCACTTCCGATGGCTTGTGCAACACGTTTACCCCCTCAGCCAAATGTCGAGTCATCGACGGACAGCGCTGAGTCACACTAGCTCACTTCAGCCTACACTTGATGAGTGTCAACAGGTCCCACACCAGGAGACGGACAACAGGACAGGCGCAGCCAGCACCGCGCATGCAGGGCCTGCAAACGGTTCGCAGGACCGGGTCCGGTGTGGTGGCAGGAAGTGAGGACAGACAGTGCTGACCACAGGCCGCGGGGATGGACTGAGACCTTCTCCTGGGAAAGTGGAAACAGGCCACGGGGAGCCAGGCTCTGCAGACTTGCTCTGTTTGGCCCGTATGCTCCGAACCACGCTCCGGCCGCCTGCACGCCTGTGTACTCCCCACGGCCCGTGCCCCAGTGACTCGCGCTGCCCCCACGGCTCTAGCACTTACGCACGGGCCCTGGCTCCTTCACAGCCATCTCTCCGGAGCCTGGTTCGGGTACCGGAAGCATCAGAAAGACCACGTTGGCATCTCAACAAATGCAGAAAAAGCATGTGACAAAATGTAGCACCTTTTCATGATAAAACTCTCAACAAATTACATGCACAAGGAACATAATGAAACCACAAGTGACAAGCTCACAGCTGATGTCATGCCCCACAGTGAAAAGCTGGAAGTTTTTCTCTAAGATCAGGAAGGAGACAAAGACGCCCCCTCTCACCACGTCTGTTCAGTCCTCGCCTGAGCAGTCAGGCGAGAAAAATAAATAAAAGGCATCGAATCAGAAAAGAAGAAGTAAAAATACTTCTGTCTGCAGATGACAGGCTCCCGTATATAGACAACACTACAGACTCCACCCAGACTGTTAGAACTGCTGAAGGGACGCAGAGACGTTGCAGCATGAAAAACAGCATGCAAAAACGAGCTGCTTCTCTGTACACTAACTACGAACTATCAGAAAGAGAAATTAAGAAAACGATCCCATTTACAACAGCACAGAACACTGTACAATACCTAGAAATAAATTTAACCAAATAGGAGAAAAATCTTAATGAAAGAAACTAAGGAAAACAAATAAACAGAAAGCATCCTGTGCTCAAGAATAGGAAGAACCAGCACAGTTAAAACGTCCACATGCCCAGAGCAAGCCTCCGACCATCCAATTTCCAATGACATTTTTCACAGAAATAGAAAAAACAATCCCAAATTTCTCTAGAAGGACAAAAGATACCAAAACAATCTTGAGAAGAAAAACAAATCTGGTGTCATTACCTTCCTGGTTTCAAACTGTGTTACGAAGCCACGGTGAAGCAGCCAGGCGCGGCTCAGAGACCAGCGCAGAACAGAATCCAGAGCCCGGAGACAAACCCACGCCACGCGGTCAGCTCACACTTGACGAGGGAGCCGAGGAGACTCAACGGGACCAGGCAGCCTCTTCGACAAATGGGGCTGGGAAAACTGGAGAACCACACACGAAAGAACGGAGCCGGACCCCCTCACACCACGCAGGACACTGAACTCAAACCGAAACCGAGAACGGAGGAAAAAATCTCCCTGACACTGGTGTTGGTGATGTGACACTAAGCACAGGCAACAGAAGTAAAATCGGCAAGCGGAGGCAACATCCAGCAGACAAGCTTCTCAGCAGCAAAGGACTCCGTGGACGGGACGAAGCCCGCGGAACCGGAGGGAAGGCCTCAAACCGCACTCTGAGGGGTTAATACCCAGAACGTGGAAGGAATTTATACACCTCTGTAGCAAAAAATAATAACAACCACCCAATGTAAGAACTGGAAGAGGACCAACGAATGGCCAGCAGGTTCACGAAAACGTGCTCAACGTCACAGATCCTGGAGAAACGCAAATCGAAACCGCAGAGAGCCGCACATCGCACACCTGGGCACATCGCACCTGTCCAGATGTCC
>NW_011889063.1:371073-372099 GCF_000151845.1 Pteropus vampyrus | reverse complement strand
GCACGCCCAGCCTGTCACCACCGCCTCCGCCTCCGCCAGCGACGGCCTGCGCGCTAACCCGGCAGGGGCGGCCGTACCCGGCAGACCACAGCGCCTGCGCTTAAACACACGCCACCTCGTTCGTCGAGACACAACCATAAAGCTGGACCGCGACAGGCCCTGTGGGCTGACACGCCGCCTGGCCGCCCTGCATCGGTAGCTGGGCACCGGCCGCAGTGACAGAGGCTCTGCGCCCTCGCCCGCCCCAGCCTGCGTGCAGGCTTCACGGCAGAGGCTTGCGTTTTCACAGAGCGCCCCATTCCTCCCGCACCCGCATCCCTGAGCACCCCGTGGTCCCGCGCGTCTGTCCTCTGAACGCTGGAAGGTCGCGCTCCCCACCAGCCACGTCCACACCCAGGCCTCCCTCCCCCAGCCAGTGCGCACCCAGGGAGGCTGTGGGCACAGGGTCACCTGCCCTCTGCCTGCCACGCCAGAGCCTCAGCCCTGCTCCTGCCCAGGGTTCCGAGTTCACCCCCGGTGCCGGCACCCCTATCTGCTTCGCCCGTTCTGGGAGATGAGTTGGCAGCGAAGCTGCTCACGCATTCACGAAATGCTGTTTTTAGCAGAACGATTCTGCCGGAAGTCACATTTTCCAATCTCTGAGCCATGTCTCCATTTATAGTTGGGAGACACTGGCCGTGTCCTCGACCTCATCTGGCATTGTCCCCGGCAGGACCCCACAGGTCTTGCTCTGCTCGCCTGCTGTCCACGCCAAGTGCTGCCGGCCACCGGCCACTCTCAAACACATGGCTCCAGGGCCAAGCTACACAAGGGGACAAAAGGCACCGACACCTGCATGTCTGCCAGCCATGACAACCACAGGAGGGCAGCCGCAGCCGGCCCTGGATGCAAGGGCCCGACTGTGCCCTCCCAGGACATCTGCTGGCCATGGTGACCACAGGAGGGCAGCTGTGCCCGGCCCTGGACTGCAAGGACCCAGCTGCGTCCTCCTGGGACGTCTGTGGAGGTGGCAGTGTTCTCAGCCAC
>NW_011889063.1:344895-370362 GCF_000151845.1 Pteropus vampyrus | reverse complement strand
GCAGATCAGTCAACATCTGATACACTGATGGGTGACGGGTCTCAGACAGACATATCCATCTAAATGATGATTTCTCAGTTCTGAAATGTAAATGCACATGTTTTCACATTTCATGTTTGTGAAACGGGTGCATTTTATAATCGACATGCATATTTAACACAATGGTATTTTCCCTGACACCCGAGAAAGAAGGATATACACGTAATTTCTTTTAATTTGGAACTTCAGGTCAGAGACTGTTTGACCAAGGAACTACGTCTAATCATCCTTCACAGTCCGTGCGTATTTTGCCTCATGCATGTAACCTGAGGGCAGAGGTCCCACCTCACTTGTCTGTCACTTCCCATGACCCCTAACACTTCTTGATACATCAAGTTCAATAAATGTTCGCTGCCAGGTATCGTTAAAATCACACACATACAATTAGCAAAGAATCATCTCGAGCAGGTGACTCATGTCCAATAAAACAAAAGAAACGGAGAACGCGAAACTGCTGAGCTCACTTAAGCACCACGTTTTAGACTAAAATGAGATGCCACTTAAACGTCCAAACAGCAAAAAGAATGTTTTGCAAACATGCAATTTGTGTGTGTGACACGTTAGTGGAGATTATCATACCAAAAATGTTGTTTTCTCCATTGTTCCGATTGGAGTCGTTTTTAGAAAGGGGACAGTTTCAGACCCCATGGATGAAGGCACAGCGGGCGGGAGGTGGCAGCGCCGCCCACGACTGGGCACAGGCCACGTGGCCACACGGGGCAGGACAGGCCTGACACAAAACTAAACGCACTGCTGTTTTCTAAAAGCCAATGGAGTTCAGAACACGCTCCCCCAAAATACGGACCTGGCACCCTGAGCACATTAAACTGAAGGACTTGGGGTAACTGCTGGGGCTGGCGGGGGCCAGGCGGTGGGGCGGGTGGGCCCCTGGCCCGCATGCCCAACACCAGACCCGCCCTTCCGCAAGGGGCCCCCACCCAGAGGATTGAGGCGCAGGGAGGGTCAGGCCCAGCGTCACCTCAGCCGCGACGCTGCGCCCCACTGCGCCCCCACGGCGAGCCCGCCTCGCCAGAGCTGGCACGGTGACGGTTACGCAGGCCCTCCATGTCACAGAAAACTTGTGCTAACTAAGTGTGTGCGCTTTCTCCTGCCCACCTGGCCTTCGTCAGCCCAACCCACGGGGCCCCAGCCAGGGCCCGGGGGACACAGGAGAAAGAACATGTGTCCTCCTACCCAGCAGCAGCCGGTCACACCGGGGCTCTGGTAGCCTGTGGCCGGGATCACCGACTACCCCACAAGCACACGGCAAGGTCCAGTAAGACCTGCGGTGTGGGGGAGCACAGCGGCCACTCACACCCAGACCCAACGTCACCTACGAAGGGACAAAGCCAGAAGCAGTGTTGGACAGAGCGAGACCAGCGAGGCATCACGCACGAGCATACTTGGGGGGGGGGACGTGGCCCCCCCCAGCAGGGAGGCCCTTGGGGAACAGTGGCTGCGTGGGGCGGGGCACGCCGCTGCCCACGGGGTCTCCGTTAGAGCTGGGCCCAGGGGGCTGGGCAGTGTCGGCCCCGCGGGCGGCACACGGGCACAAGGAAGGCAAAAGCGGGGTATCCAGTGGGGGAGAAGATTGTGTGCTGAGGGGCTTTTCCCAAGGGTGCTGCCGACTGCCACTGCCCCGGGTCCATGGGACAAGCCACGTTCATGGTGTGCCCCAGGAAAGGCGCTCGGGGGCCCCACATTCAGGCCGCCCTGGGTCCCGAAACACGCGTGAGGGCTGTGTGGGCGTGAGTTGGCCTCCCAGGGGGCCGACGGGGACTCAGGGGACACGGGACGACGCCTCTGTGAGAGGAAGCCCAGTGGGAAAAGCTTTCCGTGAGGGCCGTGGCCGTTCCCCTGCGTCCTCGCCCCCGGCCTGGTGACGGTGCAGCCCCCTTTGTACGGCAACAGCTGACCCCGACGTTGTCCTAAAGCTGGCGAGGGCCCGGCCCACATGGTCCACTTAATGAACAAAATGCAAGTAGTGAGGGCCAGCTAGTCCTCCACACGATGCGACGCGGGGCGCACGGAGGCCAGTCCTGCCCGTGACACGGGGCGCACGGCCTGGGCAGGGGCCGGGCGCTGCCCGCTGACGCAGGACCGGGTACTTTGAGTACCACGGGCGCCGACCTCCGCTGTCACTGCGGGTCAGAGCGGGACCCTGACGAGGGCCAGGTCTTGTAGGGTGTCCAAGGGGACCATCTGCCTGGCGTTTTCGGAAGGGAGCGCGCACAGTCAGCCCGCACGTTGCCTGCTGCACCCGCTTTCAGGACCAGGGCGGCACTGCGCACGCGGCCCTCCCCGGGAAACGGCCCCTAGCGGCCCGAAGTGCGCGTGGCAGGAGCCGCGTGCGTGCCACTCCGCCCGTGTGCCCCGACCCAGCCGCTCAGGTCCCCAGAGAGCACGGCCACGCACTCGGCCACGAGCCTCTTGGGTCGACGCGGACACTCGGCAAGCGCCTGGCAGTGTTTGCCCGCGTGGCAGCTTCACACCGTCCAGAGGCCCACCTGCCGCCAGCCGCCAGGTCAGGTGTGTCCCGATGGAACGCGGACCGGAACGCGGATGGAACGCGGACGTCACGTAGAGCTGCCCTGCCAGGCTCGCGGACGTTTCCCACACCAAGGACGTGCGGCTCTCCCGCCACCTGCCACCGGGGGGCAGCAGAAGCCCGAGGCCAACCGCGAAAAGCGCCCGGCGCCCAAGCTGCTGCCCAGTTCAACTTGGGAAAACTAAAAACGAAGAGGACAGGTCACTTACTCTGTCGAATACTTAGAGAAGCTAACTTGCGATTTTATTCTTTTCCACTCAATATTTTTTTTAACACTTGTGAGCATTTAATGAACGTCCCTCCACGTGGTTTCAAGCTACCAGGACACAGGCCCCCCTGCACCCTTAATCTTCTCCTCAGCTCTTCTGCTGGAGAATGTGGCCTTCATGATGACAGGCTGCGCGGGAGCTTTCCCTTCCCCCAGGGCTCTGCAGTAGCCGGATCACGCCACGTCAATGATCGGAGCAGCTCCTGTCTCGTTATTGGCAGCATTTACCCGTGTCTGCTCACTGACCAAGGTCCACGGCTTATCAAGGTTAACAGCTGGGCAGCTCCGCTCCTCTTTAAGTGGCAATGCCTCATACCAACTTTCGCCGAGTAACCTGGGTGACATTTGCTGGAGTGGATTCTGTGGTGATGGGGGCCGTGGCCATGGCTCACGCGGCCCTGAAGTTTTCGGGTCTTCCTCGGCCTGTGTGGCATGTCCACGGCACAGACGAAGGAGCGCCACTGAGTATTTTTAAACTGACTTTTAAAGAGTGCCACAAAAATAACGAGAAATGACACGAAGGGCAGACACACGGGTGGAGACAGGAGCTGGCGAACTGGGCCATGCCGTGTCTGTAGGTGGCGGCCACACAGACTGCCACCGGGCGATGGTGTCAAGGACACCCAGCTTGGTGTGCCATGCCTTTTTTGAGAGAAGCTAGAAATCCACTTTTATAGGAGGCCTTTTAAGCACTGGAAGCTAACTGAACATTTTTAACATAATGCAGCCAGAAAAACACACAAAGAACAAAACAGCATGGGCCCAGCTCGGCCAGCGTTGTCTGCCACTCGGCCTTCGATTCACAGGCCTGCAGACCCGCCCGGAGGCCTGGAGCTGGCAAGGCCTTCAGAGGTCGTCAGGGCCAAGCGCTCCGCTTTGCGGCAGAACCCAGCTGGCCCCGGCGGCGGCTTCAGTGCAGACAAAGCTGCATTATTACCCGGGGTGAACTGAGGCACCCGGCAGAGGACACGGGCGCCTCGAGTCCCTGTACTCAAGCTGGCCTGCCCAGTGGAAGAAAAGACCCTGTGACCCTTGGAACTTCTTTGTCGAGTGCCGGTGAATAACAGATGACGGTTCCCACAGGACTGGAACGAGGAAGGGAGACGCCCTCTGCCGCCAGGTGTGCCATCCGGCCCCTCAGCCTAGCTCTCGGCTCCAGCCCCGAGCTCTCCCTGCCACACCGAGCGGCCTCTGGGTCCTCAAATTAACCGACCTGTCCCCCCACCCCACCCCCAGAAATGCAGCACCTCACAGGACCACAGCATCAGGCCACCTGGGGACAGGGAGAAACACCTGGCCTTTAACACCTGGATGGCAGCGCTGGGCCACGACCCGCTGAAGGACTGAGGGACACCTGCTTGTGTCAGCTGGCCAGGTCCCGCTGCCAGTTTGGTGATTCTGACTTTCGATGACTTCACTGAAGCTCAAAGACGGCCTCTGTAGCTGTGGGCAGACAATGCTGGGGCGCGGTGCAGGGCTGTGGCTCAGGTCCCTAGGATGGCTGTGGAGGGCCACGGCTGGGGGGGGGCGTTTGGGGGGACAGGCGGGCGGCCGAGTCAATGAGATGGGTCACCACGCTCTAGCGGAGGGAGCAGACCGCCGCACGGAGAGGGGGCAGGGCCACGCGCCCCCCTCGCGGGGGCTGGCCCTTGTGCGGGGCTCAGGGTGCAGCGCGGCCTCCCGCCCGCGGTCGCGGAGACGGAACAGCGGGTGCGCGGGCTGCGGCTCTTCCGCTGTTCCCGGGACTTAGCACCACAGCAGACGACCACTGAGGCCGGGACTTCTTGTACACGTGGCAATGCCACTCCCGGGAACAACTTCGTAGGTGACAGAAATTACAGCAGGAAAAGCGGCCCTTTACCCACGTGCCACCGCGTTCTACAGCGGCCACTGTCTGGACGCTGCCCGGCCCGTGTCCTCACGGGACGCCGACTCGTCCCCCCTGCAGACGTGCGCGCTGCGCGGTGCGCGCCCGCTCAGGGGGACGCGGGGACTCGCCTCCGGGCCGGGAGACCCGGGCAGTGGGTGCCTCCTCCGTCCCAGGCCCGGCCCTGGGGACACGCGGCCTTCTGCCCTCCCGCTCCCCTGAGCAACGGCCCCGGCCGACCAGCTCCTTCCACCGCCGACTTTTATCACCAGGGCTGTTCTCGGTGACCTTCCCACAGCCTGGTCCCGCTCGGCCTCACTGTGGCCCCTGGACTCAAAGCCTGGCGTCTCCCGGCGCTTCTGCTGGGACCCAAAGGGCCCAGTAGGCCGGCCGCAGGTGGGTCTTGAGAAATGGCCAAGGTCACAGACACGCGCATGTGCGCGCACACGCACGGCGATGAACAGCCGTCTGGCGAAGGGAGTGAGTGTGCTGACTCTTGTCTGGAGCCGTGATGGACGGGGGTCCCAGGTGACTCTCCTAAAGGACACTCTCCCGTCAGGGAGCCTCTGTCTCAAGAACAGGCTTCTCTCTGTCAGTCACAAACACTGGCCGGGGGTTTTCCTCACCACTGACTCCCCCTTAGCCAGACTCGCCCCTCCGTCTCTGCTTCCTTTGACGGAAAGTTCTTACAGAAAACACCCAGCCCCCCCTCCCCCCCCAGCTCCGCGGCATGGCAGCCAGCAGGCGCCCACTTACCCCGATCTGTCTGGATTTTCCTCACTCCCGATCCCCAGGGTCATCTGAAAGCCGGCTCTGGGACATCTTTGTTAAGTTTTAAGTCAGAAATTACGGAAGGAAGAAAATAATGTCTTAGAAGGTGCCTACAGTGAAGCATCCTGAAACGAACCCCTTTTACGTTCCAGGATAAGTCCCAGCGTCAAAAACTTGCTCCCTCATCACCCAGCGCTGCCAGCAACACCACTGACACCAGGACAGTGCTGGGACAGCTTCACCCTAGGGGCTCTGCTCAGCAGCAGGTGACCCAGCGCCCAGGCTCCGCAGGGTAGGGACAGCCGACCCAGGAAATTCCACAGTAAACAACCCGGGCTTTGCCGTACGCTTTCTAAATGTAACGTTTTCTCCCAAATTCCAGAGTTTATTCTGGCCCATAAACAAGTGCTTGCCATTAACATATACATGGACCTACTTTCATACATAAATGCAAAGTCGCCCAAGACAGTTTTTCCCACCAGAAACTTCACACACGTTACCAGCGACATCACTGGAGACCTTACGGCTGGCGGTAACTGCCGAAATGTGCAGGGGCCGTAAGGAATGACTGCAGGTGAGGCCTTTATTTTAAAGAACCATCTCCACTTGTAATTGCTGTTTACTAAGCTGGTCACCAGTCGTTCCTGCCGCCAGTAACCCTAAGCGTTTACAAAGCGTTTCAAAATGCTCTCCGCGGGATTCCTTTCCAGCCGCCCTGCTGCAGAGGGCCACACGCACACACAGGGGGACCCTGGATTTGTCCCTGGCAGAACCCAGGACGGAGCCTGAGAGGGGCTGCAGGCCCGACAGCAACCAGAGTTCCAGGGAAGGGACGAAGTCTGGCAGGACGGTCGCCTGAGTGAGACCAGCACACCCTGGCTGGTTACCCAGTTACCATTGGACAGGGATGAAGCAACCAGGAGACAAGATTTGAGGAAAGAGTTGTCCCTGTGAACTCGGCCTCTGCAGGGTCCGGGACGCTGGTCACTCACGTCCCTGAGAGGCACGTGGTCCCTCAGATTCACGGGGGCCGTGTCTGTGTTCCCACAGCAGCCGGTCCAGCGTGTCTGAGTCAGGTCCACCATGCCGGGCCCGGAAGGCTGCAGCCCTGAGCCCGCACGCCCACTCTGCTCGGCCCGCTCTCGCTTGTCACCTAACGTTATTGCGTGGGGGACATTCCCGTAAACAGGCATGCTGTGTGGTGGTCAGCTCCCAACCAAAACCGGCTTCTGCCCCAGGTGTCCCACACAAACTGGTGTGCACTCAGGAACAGGCCACCTTCCGGAAGGGCCTTAGGTGTCCCATGTCATACAATATTAATCTCCCTGTCTTCCTGATGTACTGGAGATACTGAATCACTTGGACGACACCCTACCGAAGGATGTGAGTGTGAGGAGAGCATTCACTGCATCTCAGCAGCTAATGCAGAATCCATTATACACTAGGATGACAGCCAAACCTTCCGTCAATGGAAGCAGATTGGTAAATGCATGTCTGATGGCATCTCTGGGACGTCGCCACAACAGAGACTGCTGGCCCAGTGTGCTAGGACAGCTCAGCAGTTATCTGCATTCAGAAATCCTTATCAACATCCACTTCCTGTCTCACGAGGACGTCTCTCCCCCCAACCCTGGGACCCTGCGGGGCTGGAGCCCACCGTCACTTCCGTCTGTCACTCTCCCCACGGCTCCTGCCTTCTCTTCCTCTTCTGGATAAGGAAAACCAGAAATTAGAGAAGCACCATTAAAATAAAGCACTTCAGAGCAAGGTCGATTCACTCATCCGTCAGCACTTAAAATCTAACTTCCAATTTGAGAGATCAATCCAGTCTTGAATTCGGTGCTTTCTCGGAAAGCTTCTCTCCACCCCACCCCCACCTCATCTCCCCAACAAAAGGCCCTCCGCACCCAGGGTGCCTGCACACCCCCATTTCACATGCAAATGCTCTTGTTTTTGCCATTTTGCACAAGGGACTGTGATTTTTACATTTAAAGTCCAGTGACAAGGCTTTGGGAGCCCAGCCTGTGGTCTACGGATTAAGGGTTGGTTTCTAATTATCATTTCCTTTTGGTGCTACAGTGTTTGTCCCCAGCTACCGCCACTCACCGGCCTGGGTGTAAGCCAGATTAGAAGAACCTCTTTGATTTTCCTGGTTTCAAAGACACAGAAGAATTTCTCACGTTGAAAATCCCCACAGAGTTCTGGGCGGAAAATGTTTCACCTCGGGCTGTTGCCCCTCCTCAGGATGCCTCGGCCTGAAAACAGCCTGGGTGCAGCTGCTGCTTGCTTCTTGGGGATGTCAAGGCAGGGCTGCTGCCACGCGGCTGGCACCATTAACTGTGCTCAGTCTCTGAAATAATGGGTTATGTATTGAAATTCACTTTAGCGGTTTTATAAATATGTGGATACAGTTATAGACCTCATTGCAGCTCAAAATCGGACACTTGAAATTTTTGCAGAAAAATAAAACCATGTCTTTTTTGTCATCAAATAATAGGAATCACTTCTATAAGCTTCGTCAGGCTCTCCCTGTTGTACATGGTTAAAATTTGAATTAATACATCATTTAAACCTATTTAAAGTTATAAAAATGAATAAACTCCCTTAGGTAAATATGTACCAAGCATCTGTCCAGTTTTTACACATCTTCAGATAAAACTAAATTTTATGTAACAGGCTCAAGAGCACATCATTGCTTTTTTCCAACACATAAAAAAACTGCCTAATCTATGCAGAAAACTGCTTTGGGGGGGCGGGGAAGCAGTAGGGTGTCACAGGTGTTTTCTGCCACAAGCTAACTGCCTCCTCCACAATTCGAAAACATTTTATTTTGCTAACTGTAACTGGGAAAAAATCATTTTAAAAAGTAAAAACATTTTATTTGGACTCTTATCTGCATCACACGTAAGAGCTAAAAACACTTTGAACTGAAGTTAAACACAATAATGTGCTTTTTAAATATATTTTTTAAATTACTCTTAAGATTAATATAATTTTTCAATTTTCTTAATTCTTGTACATTTTAATGATCAACAAAAGCTGGCCATCCATGCTAACTTGCTTGTCATCCCAAATACATGTTATCTAAGACCTTCCAATATCTTGGCCTCGGTGTAACTGAAAATTCAATAGATCCCTTTAAAAAGCTGAAGCGGGGTGGCTGAGAGAACAGGCTTGACACCGCTTTAATGTATAAATTTACATTCGATGCACGTGTGTTCTAACCTGCGCGATGTCATTTTTAAGAATTAGGGGAAAAGTAAACAACGAAGAAAGAAACTGATACATTTGACCACCTAATTATGACTAAAGAAAAATATAATAAATGGAATCTGAGGATGCAGCCCAATTGGGAGAAAGGACATCATCCCGTGTGACACACACACGCCTCACAAGTCAACCAGGAAGAGACCAAAGGGCCAGCAGACAGAGATAGAACAGCAGCGCACAAATAAGGAGATTCGGTCCCAGATGTGTTTCTCAAATAAAACACTTGCCTTATTCTTAGAGGAGAAATTTAAAATTAAATAAATAAACAAACTTCCAAAAATTAAAAATAAAAGATGTTTAACCTAATGACAAATGAAGAAACACATGTTAATCCACTGAAATGTGTTTTGACGCTGAGACTGGCCCAGATAAAATGGAGAGAAAACCCTTAACAGCGGCTCGCATTGCTGAACGGGGCGAGCTCCTGCGACCTGAACTTGGCCTTGCCTGGAGAGGACGAGTTAGCAACGCACTAGAACACAGGGCTCACGCAGTCGGACCCAGAAATTCTTCTAGGGTCTCAGTCTAAGGAAAGGGTACAGACAACGCGGAAAACAGGAACGGATGGAAAGGCCCCAGAGAGCGGGATTCCGATTAACCGCGACACTCCGTACCCACTAAGCCACTCTGCGGGCGCCCACCGCACCCAGCGTCCACGGGGAAGTGCAAGGCACAGAGAGCGACATCGCGGCCGGGCGCCGGGTCCTGCACGAATGAGGCCGAGGCCGGCGCCACCTGCTCGCACCCTGCAGCGCGTCCGTCCGCGGGGCTCGAGCTCCAGCCCTCAGAGCCACGGCAAGCGCGTCTCTGTGGACAGTTGAAGACGCAGGACGAGACGGATCGTGCGAACAGCACCCGCGGCGAACGAAGCCAGCGACTTGCCAGCGTCAGCCACCGCCGGCTGTGGCACTGTCACGCTCCGTCCCAGCCGGGGTGGCACGCGGCGCGGGGCACGCCTGTGTCCGCACACTCTCCGGGCCCGCCAGGGGCAGCGCCGGGGCTGTGGCCGGCCTGGCTGCCCCGCAGGTCGCAGACGGAGGCGAGGGCCGAGGACCCAGACCCCCGAGGACCCAGACCCCGAGGACCCAGACCCCGGAGCCGCTCAGGGCTGCTGCGCGGGAACACTGCCTCCCGGCCTTCTGCCTGGGGACTTTACCCAGCTTGAGTCTACCTGGCCTTAGGAAGATCCTGTCACCCCTCCACCTGCACAGCCGTCATGGGCAACCACGTCCACGGTGAGGCCCAAACCCTCCCCGCAAGGGGAACGGGCTTGACGTGGCCGCGCGAGGACTCCGGCTACTGGCTCATGCCCATGACACCCCCCCCACACACACCACACACAAATACACATCTACACACAGACACACCCACACACACACACTCCAGACACACACCACACACACACACACACAAATACACATCTACACACAGACATGCACACCCCACACACTCCACACAGACACACATCACACACATACACCACACACACACACACTCAATCCACACAGACACACATGCCACATGCACACACACCACACACACAAATACACATCTACACACAGACACACATACCCACACACACTCACTCCATGCAGACACGCATCACACACACACCACACACACACACATAAATACACATCTACACACAGACACACCCACCCACACACACTCCAGACACACACCACACACCACACACACACACATAAATACACATCTACACACAGACATGCACACCCCACACACTCACTCCACACAGACTCGCATCACACACACCACACACACAGTCACTCCACACAGACACATGCCACACACACACCACACACACACTCAATCCACACAGACACACATCACACACACCACACACACAAATACACATCTACACACACATACCCACACACACACTCACTCCATGCTGACACACACCGCACACACCACACACCACACACAAATACACATCTACACACAGACACACACACCACACACAAATATATACCACAGACACATGCCACACACACACATACAAATACACACCACACACACACACCACACACACACTCCACACAGACACACATCACACACATACACCACACACACAAACACTCAATCCACAGACACACATGCCACATGCACACACACCACACACACAAATACACATCTACACAGACACACACAACACACACAAATATATACCACAGACACATGCCACACACACATACAAATACACACCACATGTACACACACACCACACACGCAGACACACACACCCTACATGGGCATGTTCAGTGCAAGTCTGATCAGGACACGGTGTGGACACCTCGTCCCTCCTCGAAGCCTTCCCCAGGTCTGTGTGCTACTTGACACTCTGTTTTAGCGAAGAGCTCTCTCTGCCCTAAGCAGGAACCTATCCAGGCAACGGAGCCCACCAGTGAGCAAGGAGAACACGTCGAGAAGTGATCTGAATCCAGCCAACTTTAAAGATCTCCAAACCAGTCATTTCACAGGAAGAATAATGAAATCCAAATGGAATGAAAACAGAAAACGAGCGTAAATTGTAAAATCATATCCAGAACGAAACCTGAGTAGGGGTCTTCCACTGGACAGGTGTACAGACCCCGCCCTGGGCAGGACGCATCTGAGCAGGCCGAGCAGGACCCAGGCCCGCCTGAAGGAGGGTCTCCTCACACAGGGAGATGGAAGGGGGAGCCTGGAGGGCCCAGGGCGGCGGGGGCCACGGCCGCCAGCGAAGGAGCTGAGCTCGACTTCTTCCCAGCTGAGGGAAGCAGAGCCCAACCTCTGCACGCAGAGCACCTGAGGGCCAGGGTGGCGTCAGAGGGGACAACAGGCCTTCTGTAAGCTCCTGCCCCTCTGATGGCCCCCAGCTGTCTCTGCTGCCCCCCACCCCATCATCACAGCCAGGACTGCAAACGCTGACAGCTGACCACATGTGAAAGGGAAAGTTCACGGTGAGAATTTGGAAAATAAAACAGCCAAGTAGAAAGACCAGCTGGGAGCCCAGATTTTTATTTCTTCAGAAGGATTTTTCCCAAGAAAAGTATTGCCGTTTGTGCGCATACACCGTACGCCTTCTCCACACCGGGAGACCCTGGGCGGAGATGAGCAGCTGGTCCAGGCCCTTGGGGAGTCACAGGGGAGTCCCAGGGGCTACAGTGGAGCCGGGCATGACACTGGGGCAGAATGACAGCCCGAACGGCATCGGGGACAAAGGGGCCCGGGGGGGTGGAGTGGGGCAGAAGCAGACCCCCTGGTTAGTGGGGTGAGGGGGCTGGGAATACAAAGGGGTTTAGAAGGGAATCAAGGACGGCTCAGAGGGACAGCGGGGAGCTGGGAGGCCTTTTTAAGAGTTGGGGCTTTGTCCTAAAGGCAGTGAAAAATCATTAAAGAGTTCAGACAAGGAACTCATGGGGCCAGGGGGGTGGGGGGCAGGGTGAGAGCTGCGGAAGGTTCTGGAGAGGCTGCAGACAACGGGAATATGCCTGACGCAACTGAGTGGACACTTAGAAATGGTGAAGATACTCAATTTCATGTCTGGAGCTTTTATCACAATAAAAAGAAAGGACCCAGCACAGAAACAGCACATGAGGGGTTCACGCAGCGGGTGTTGCCCAGGTGAACGTCTATGTGACAAGGGACGTCTTCTCGGCATGTAGGACGCAGGACCGGTGGCAGCCCTTGGTGGCTTGAATCTCGACAGGAAGGGACTAGGAAGAGTGAACAGGTGAGAAAATCCGGGAGGTGGAAAGGCCGCGGGGGGAGGGGGCGGGGGGCCAGGCGGCGGGAAGGGCTTCAAGGCCCACCACCCCAGGAGTCCCACGCTCACTGCCACCGTGGGGAGAGGCATTCGCCGCCATGTGTCACGTCCTCGTCACTGAGGCAGCACGAGCTCACCCTGGGCGATGAACTTTTATCACTCCAACCTCAGACTAAGGACGCGTTACGATGTATCATTAGCAACAGCTAATAACAGTAATGATTTAATAAGTGTAGCGCATTCTGAGGCACTTGACGAATAAACAAAAATTAAACCAAACTGGGCAAAATGCCCAGATGACTTCCCACACACACAAAACTGGGAAGGAATGTCCCACAGCAACGACTGCTTGGGGCAGTAACACAGTGGGAGACTTTTTCCTTCCCTGTATTAGTTTTTGTTCCTATGTTTTAAACATAAGCACGAACACCTTTTATAATGGAAAAACTTAATGAAACAAGTTGTATTGTCACAAATGCCACTGGGGGGGGCACACTGCCTTAGGCACTGGGAGGCCTGTTCTCGCCTGCGGACCCCTGGGCAGCCCGGCTCCGGAGCAGGCCAGGCAGGTCACAGCTCCCTGGTGGCAGGTGGCCTGTGGCCGACTTTGCACACCCTCACGGGCTCTTCCCGGCAGGCACTTCTTGGCCGTCGTGACTCAGGTGCTGGCCGTCGCCAGGGTGCGCTTCGGCCCTGAGCTTAACTAGAAAGCGGGGACAGCGGGAGCACAGCCTCCCTCGCTGCGCCGAGGGCAACGTGTCACGTCACCGGCCAGGCCCCAGCAGAGGGCCAGTGGGGAGCAGCGCCCTCTCCAAAAGAGAAGACGTGGGGTCCCCGGAATGGAGAGCCCGCAGGCCTGCGGCCCAGCAGCCCAGCCCCAGACCAGGCGATGCCGCCGGCCTTCCGGTTCCTTCCGCAGACGTGTCCCTCACGCAGACACGTCGCCTCCCGCAGCTGGCCTGTCGCCGGGTTCCCAATTTCTTTCTACCCCGACATTGGACCTAAACCCACAGTGTTCATTCTTGTTAGAGGCGAATTATTGAACAGAATCAAAGAAAATTTCATTCATGCAGCAAATGTCCAGTCAGAGCTGGACGCCGGGTGTGGACCGGTGACCGGGACAGACAAGGGTCAGCCTCACAAAGCTGGAGTCTGACCCACAAAAGCACAAGCCACGTGTCTTACAAGCACGCGATTGCTGTGGGAAACGTGTCACATACAAGTCACCCCTGGATCCAGGTGCACGGGGAGCTGACACTGGCCTCGGGACAGCCGCCGACGTCACCGTGGGACACCGGAAGCTCGTCAGGCACCGGCAGGTCCACGTCCCTTCCTCCTGGTGCGGACGCCGAGTCCGAGGGGACGGCAGTGACGCTCAGAAGCAGGCGGCCGCCCCGTCTGCTGTGGGGGAGCACGGGGGGACCGCCCGCGGGAACTCGCTGAGAGACGCCCCTGGGAGACTCCACGTGATGCCGCAAGAGAAGGCCGGGAGCCGACGGTGGTCAGACCCTGCCCGGCCCCGGGCAGCTGTGGGCCTGGCCTCCCTGGACGCAGCTGCCGAGGGAGAAGCGGGGTGCCGCCCGTCCCGCCGCCTCTGTGGGTGGCCGCGCTGGCGCGCGCAGGGCAACAGCAACCGACTGGCCATCGGCCGCGGGCGGGCGGCTTTGCGGCCTTGGCGTCCCCCACCCCCAGCCGCCGGCCGGTCCGGCTCCCAAGGCGAGGCCGGGGTGGGGGTCGCAGACCGCCCCAAGCGTCCACGGCCGGCTCCTGGGGGCGCCGCACACGGCGCTGCGCGGCCATCGTCCCGGCCGCCGGGCGAGCACAGCCCAGCGCGGCCCCCGCTGGCCGCAGCGCCGCACGCGCCACACAGAACGCGGCGCCTTCTCCGCCCTCCGAACGTTCGAGTGCGCGGTGGTTTCAGAATCACGCAGCGGCACCCACGGGCGCCCAGCCCGACGGATGCGGCTTCCACGGGTCCGCGCGCCTGTGCCCCGGCCCTCGGGTGACAGCGGACCTGCCTGAGCGTCACCTCTGACAGTAGGGAGCGATTCCGGAGCGATGAGCAGCGAGTCCAGCCCCCTCCCCCACGCTGCGCAGCTATTGTTTTCGGGTGAAGAAACTGAGGCTCAGGGAGGGTTTATAATTGCCCGAAGGGTCCCCTTCCGGTGAATAATGTAACGCGAATTTGAACCCGGTCTTTTGAGGCTAAATTTACGTTTTCTCCACTGTCCCACGTTGTGCCATAATTAGAAAATGTTAGGTTTTTTTCAGTTCCACATAAAAGTTTGGGGTGAGCAACCGATGCGACAGTGTCCACACCGACGCCGCACTGTGCGCTCCGGCTGCTGCGCGCTGACCCGCGCCGCACTCGGCTTGCGCAGGAAGCCGCGGTCAGCGGAGGCGCGTCCTGTGCATACTCCCCACGAAGCTGCCGTGATTCTGGAGTCGAGGCTTACACGTCGACTTCTGCACGTTTTAACTTTTGCAATAGTCTTAAACTGACTCAGGATATAAACACACTAGTAAGTCTGTAACTTGAAATTTTGGGGAAAATATTCCTTTAGAGGAACAGCACGTCGGGGCAGGGGCGGGAAGTGGGGGAGGATCCGACCGAGGGGGTTCGCATCCGAGCGCCCACACACGTCCCTGCCGTACCCGCGGGGGCTTGGACAGTGACCGCCTGCTGTCATCGAGAAACGTGACACCCAGAGTGACTCCCGCCAGCAGTGGTCAGGACACTCGTGTGCTTGCTCCCGAGAACACCACCTAGGCTGGGTGTTTGCTGTCGGTCCTCCAGACACGCTGACAACGCTTTTGGTCGCCTTGGAGATGCTCACCACAAAGTCGGTGTCACGCCCTCGCAGAGACAGCTAAACACAAAATCCACTTCTTCTACCGAGCTGGACAGAATGAACGTAAGATTCCGTCTTGGAAGCCGACGGTGCAAATACCCAACGGATTCGCTGCAAACTCGGGAGCGCTGTGTGCGTGCGGCGGACGCTGCGGGCTGGCTGCCCGACACCTCTCTGACCCCGACCACTGGCAGGGGGACGACGTACCCAGCCTGACGCTCGGCCCCTGTCCTCCACGCCTAGGGCTCCCTCTCACGGCCAGCTGAAGGGGGGCTTCTGCGGAGTGGGTTCCAGGATGAACCCTCCTCTGATAAAAAGGGGTGTGACCAGAGAAAGACCTGGCCACACCCGCCATCCTCCTCCTGCCAGGCTTTCTGCCTCGGACATCACAGGAAGACATGATGCCTGGGACTGTGGCAGCCACCTTGTGATCAAGAGGGATGACACAGCTAACGCCTGAGGACAGCAACGCCGAAGGACTACAGAAGCCTGGTCAGCACCAGGATGAAAAGGGCTGTCACCTCACCATGGCAGCAAACCCGAGTCCAAGAAGCACAGAGGAGCCCTCTGTCCTCTCCACCCTCCCGTCAGGTACGGCCCCTCGGCCAAGGACGGGCCTTGCTCTGCAGCAGGAGACCGCTAGGGGCCTGAGGGTGCTGGCAGGGTGACCCGGTCCCTGAGTCACACCCGTCCTGCCCTCACCCTCCCAAATAATCATGGCAGGCTGGCAGAGTCCCCTCCCATCCTAGGGGCATTTCCATTTGCCAGCACGATCCGTCCGAGACAACAATGACCGAGCCGTCCATTAGAGTCGAGCGCTCTGAAACGCCTTAATTATTTAAAGTACATTATCAAACCAAAGTCCATTTCCCCTCTATCTCGTCGGCATACGTGAGGCTTTTTGTGGGGCAGGGAGCAGACAGCGAGGTCCCTTCAGACACATTAAGCTCAGGGGACCCACGGGACGAAAGGCAGAGGTTGACAGCAGCCGGGGAAGAGCACTCAGCCCAGAGGGCTTGACACTGGACAGAGATGGAAGGACGACCCCCCCAGGGCGGTGACGCGGCTGTGGGGGCCGAGGACGGGCCGAGGACGAAGAGCGAAGGCACCGGGGGAAACCCGGCGGAAAGCAGACCCTGGAAGGCCAGCGAGTCCGAGCACCTGTGTCTCTGCGGCGGCTCTGACCTGCCCCCCGCCCCCGCCCCGTCTCCACGACGCCGATGATGACAACAACAAAACACAGGGAAAAGAAGACAACTCTCTCGGACAAGGGCAAGTCCCGGCAAGGCCAGAAGGAGCCTTGAGCAAGGCCAGGACCAGAACGACGCTTCCTCTGCAAGGGGGAGGGAGGGACCGGGAGGCGCGGCCCGCGTTGGGCGGTGGAGCTGAGCCCTGGCCTGGTCTGTGGCCGAAGCCGTGTCCGTGAATGAGACATCCTGCTCCCTCAGGTGAAGGGCAGCCGGTCCTCTCGGGCGGATCGAGGTCACTCGCCCGGTCAGAAGCCCGCCTCTCCCCACCCTGGCATCACACACGTCACTCTGCTGCAGTCAGAAACACAGGTCGTCTGAACGGTTGCTCATCGGCGTCCACGTTAGCTGGGAGCACCCCAACCACGCTCCACGGCCGCCCACCACTCCGGCACAGGCACCAAGTACGCTGGTTTGCTGGGTCATTTTTTAGCCCCTTGGTGCAAATTTACAAAACAAATATTCTTCATGAACTAATATCGTGAAAGCAATTCGTCCATATAATTTATGTTACATAGATGCTACTGTTAGGTTTGCTAACACAATTTAAGCAATGTCACAATACCGCGAGTCTAATATCTTCGTGTTTGTGATGACCGGCCATCAGACGGGGCAGCTTCTGGCTAAACCCGTTAAACTCAGCTCCGGAAAAGGTCGCCCTGACTTGCCTGATCTGTGAATGAAGTAGAGTGAAATAACCTCATAACTTAAAGCGGTGACAGATGCACAGAGAGACTTGGTGTCCGTAACACCAGTGGGAGAGTTTCCTGCAGCTTATAAGCCTGTCTGGTAGGACAGGGAGAAAATGGTCAGACGAGCCCTTCTCTGCCCGATCACACGCCATGGAAAACGACATGAGCCTCCATGCTGATGGCCCGAGCCAAACAGAGGCTAACGCGCTCGGAAACGGCCTTTCCGGGAGTCTGGCTTTTCATGCCAGCGACTGGCAAGTCACCGTGCATTATACAAAAATTTATCAGGACATATAGCTTGGATATCCGATAGCGTGGGAGATTTAGGGAGATGTTACTACTTCAGTTTACGTGAACTGCAGCCCTGACAAGAACACAACTGTTTTCAGACCTGCCCAGGTGAAACAGCAGAATGTTTAGCTTCGTTAAAAGGGAAACTGCTTTGTGGGCGGCACTCACGACAGGCCCCGACGGCCGCCAACGCTGCCGCGCCCTCTGACCTCTGAGCGTGAGAGGCTATTCTCAGCGACAGGATGGCATCTTTGCCATCTTGCTGGGCTTTCGCCCCCTAAACCTGGGCACCCCCAGGGTTCTGCGTTGGTCCCGGGGGGCACAGGAAGCAGCATTAGTCTGCATTCTGCCCAGAGGGCTCTGTTCTCAGCCTGAACTCTAGTCAAGATACTAAGCTGCGGTGTAAAACACCCCTTCCACCACCAGCAGCTTCCCAGATGGTGACACGTGCCAGACGGAAGGCCCTGCGTGCACGGACCTCATGGTCAGGCTGGCAGGAAGTCAACGCGGAAGTTCTGCAGAGTAAAACGACAGAAGCAAAACCCCCCAGAAATCAGATGGTAAAACCTAGTATATTAAATAAAGTTAACAATTTTTAAGTTAAATCACATTAGCATCAAATAAGCTCAACATGCAACTAATGATCATGGCCGCGGGGCACAGAGGCGGCAGAACGTGGGTCAGATGGTGGTCGGGCTGTACCTGGAAGCAGTACTGAGCCTTCCTACTTAAAAGGCTCAGAATGTCACCTCGAAACCCCCACACAGGAAAGTGTTCGTAACTGGGAGATGTATTTAAGTCCTTGTATCTCTAAATGCGTGTCATTTTCCTCCTCTCCCTGGTTTCTTATCACCTTCATAAAGTCCTGAATTAAAGAACCCCTTCCAAGTACTGCTGTAGGAGATAAAAAGATACTTGGTCTGACACCCGGGTATTTGCCAAGATTCCGGTACTCAAATGAGCCAAACGGATAAGCAGCATCCATCACGACACTCATTTCTTCTGAGTGTCCTACAAGTTGCATTTGCACAAATGGATCTTAGCAAGAGCTATGATCTTAAGTCGATTATTGTTCAGTCTTTGAAATAAATTACACCTTCAGCTAAAATCCCCACACACAGCAGCAGCCCCAGAATGAGGACATAATAAGGGTGGCGATCGGACCAGAAGGCGGAGCGACAGCTGTTTGTGCGGAGCAAACACGCTGCTTTTCTTAAATCTTCCGTTACAAATGTTATGAAAAGAGTAATGTTTCCTAGAGTCACTTTTATCCACATCTTAGTTAAGATTGTGAAAATATGGCTTATCCACGATTAGGTGATGATGATGCTTTTATTTTTTCCAAAGGTTCAAAAGTGGTTTTACTTCATTATCATCTGGTGATTTCATTTGCAGGTGGCTCGGACCGGGGACCGGAGGGGCCTGGACAGCAAAGCCAAACCCGGGCAGGGAGTCTGCCGTCCGCAGGATGAAGACCACGCCCCCTCTCCACGTTAGGCCGCCCTCCGCTGACCCCTTGCCACCTGCTCCGCAGGCAGTTAGCACCGTCACGCACCATTCTGCCTGTTCTGGACATTTTCTCGTCTCCCCGTGTCCCCGTGTCCCCTCACGCCGCCCACTCTGGCTCAAAAACGCCGTTCACCCAGTCTCCCCACCTGTCAGAAGTGAGCCCATTCTGCAACGTCCGCCTCGAATTCCGGCTGCTTCGCTAGACCTAACGTGACTTCCTCCAACTAGAACAAACTTCTTTCTGTCCCCGGTTCCCTGTCCGGCTGCTGCACCCACCGTACTCTCCCTGTACCCCAGGAAGCCGCGTGTGCTGCTTGGTTCCACCTTCTAAAGGACTGGGACTTCTCAAGAGCAAGGACAGCTCTGCCGTCCTCTCTGTGCAGCCACTTACCCAACCTGAAACCTAAAATATGGACTATCAGCAGGTAACGGCCGAGAAGCACAGGGAAGGAGCGGGCAGGAAAGTGGGCGGAGCGGAGCTGACCCCCAGCCCTCCGCCCCAACGCCCGGACATGGCCCATGGCCTCGGGAGACCCGGCACAAGGTGCGTGGCTCTGTTAGGCTCTGTTCCTAATACGTTGACATTTAACCACGTGATATTTAAAAGTGGAGGGAACAATAAAACTCTGCAAAACAAAGAGCTTGACTGGCGCCTGACTGCCTGAGGCCCAAACCTGGGGAGCTGGGGAGCTGGGGTTCCTGCGCTGCCAGGCGAGGCGCGCAGAAGCGGGAGGGCGACAAGGAGCCGCGGGTCCCCCACTTCTGCTTCGGGAACTCATCCGCCGACACGCGCAGGGGTTCGGAGGCCCTCTCCATCAGCACAGACGATCTTAGACGCAAACGCGCACGAAGTTCAGCGCCGCGGAACGCTGGAAACGACCCAAACGTCCATCCACAGAGACCGAGCGGAACCGCGAGACAGTCATTCAATACAATCGCATGTAACTGAATAAAAATGAAACTGATGAGAATAATTTTTTTATGAAAGAAGCAGAGTGTAAAGCGACATATACGATAGACTCCCACTTCCGTAAACCAAAGGCGGGTATGTATATAGATGGAGTGTTTTATAAACTCGATACTTCTGGAGGGAATACATTAGAAGTGGTTGCTTCGAGGTGGGGCAGGGTCCCCCACCCCCGGGCACAGACAGTACTGGTTGGTGGCCTGTTGGGAACCGGTCCGCACAGCAGGAGGTGGGCCGTGGGCAGGCGAGGGAAGCTTCACCTGCATCTGCGGCCGCTCCCAGCGCTGGCGTCAGGGCCTCAACTCTGCCTCAGACCATCAGGCATTATGTTCCCACAGGAGCGCCGTCCCTGGGGCCACAAAGGTTGGGGACCGCTGGGGTAGGGGACTGCGGTTGGGGTTTGGAGTCGGATTTACTTTTCACATATATCCACCTATAAACATAAGAAGCTATTACCACGTTCTTATATGACTTCTTCAATTTAAAAAAGTACAATAAAATTGTTTATAAGCTGTATATGTCACCAAATCAACTCAAAATGGATGATAGACTCAAATGTATGATGTTAAAACTATAAAACTTTGAAAAGAAAATGTGGGAAAACCTTTTTGTGACTTTAGGTTAGGAAAAGGCATTCTTAAATACAATGAAGGCTCAACCCATAACAGAAAAAAACTGATAAAGGGCTTCATCAAAATGAAAACCTCTGCTCTGAGTAAGACTGTACCGAGAATGAAAAGACACGAAACAGACTAAAAGAAAATATTTTCAAATCACATATCTGACAGAGAACTGGTATCTGGAATACATGGATAACTCTAAACTCAACAGTGAGAAAACAACAATCTAACTTAAAAGACAGACAAAATATTTTGGACATTCGGCAAGAAAATGTGACGATGGCACATACATACATCAAGTATTCAGTATCACTCTTTATTAGAGAAATACAAATTAAAACCACGATGAGATATGTCTGCACAGCTATTAGAATGCCTAAAACAAGAAAAAATGGAGACCACCAGCTGCTGGCTAGGATCTGAGTGACAGGGACCGTCGGTCACTGTCGGAAGGAATGCAAAATCAGTTGGGTGGTTTCTTACAAAGTCAGGCATACACTTATCCTGTGATCCTGCAACCCCATTCCCAGGTACACACCCAAGAGAAATGAGAATTTATGTTCACACAAAACCTGCACGCAGATGTTTAGTAGCAGCTTTGTCCATAGTGGCCCTGACAGGGGGACGACCAGATGTCTGTCCTTCAGGGGTACTGCTCAGCAGTGGGCCACCTGGACAGTGGGACGCTGCTCACAATATGAAGGAAAAAATGCCGACACACAAGAAGTCAGAAGGCATTATGCTGAATGGAAAAAGTCAACTTCAAAAGGTTATGTTCTGGATGATTCCATTTATATGACATCCTGAAAAGGGCAAAACACAGGGACAGAGGACAGCTCAGTGGCCAGAGGCTGGAGGCTTCGACTCTGGTGGAGTAAGCACCAGGGAGTTTTGGGGAGAGAGACATGTCTGGCGCCTTGATTGTCCAAACTCATTACACTGTGTTAAGTGGATTTTACTGTACATAAGTTAAAATGAATTTTAAAAATCTAAACCGATTATGCGGCTGCATCTCCTCATTCCTTGCCTGCCTTCCCGTCCCTTCCCTTCGCGTCCTCCTTTGTAAGTGAATACTGTGCTTACACGAAAATTCAAATACAACCCGACAAGCGTAAGCAAGGAATGGAGCCGGCAGCGGGGGGAAGGAAGCCCTTGACTGCGTAAGCCTGTTAGCTATGTGTGCCGTTCAAGAAGATGCTCCGTCCATGCCACCCATTCTCAGAACTGGTTTCCTCCCCACCAGGCTGGAAGCGGCCGGATGGGTGACCCAGACACTGACTGAGGGCCTGTCTCCCCCCAGGAGCCCTCATGCTGGGAAAACGCCCTTAGAAAATGCAGAAGCGGAAAAACGCAATCCACGGGGCATGGATAGGGCAAGGAAAAGTACTTGGCTCTGCTGCAAACCCACAGTTACCTCCAGGCAACCCAGAGCAGAGCTCCGCCGGGTTGTTACACACTCCAAGGAGCAGGGGTGCAAGGGGGAGCTCCCTGGACCATCACGTCTGAAAACAGGAAGAGGACAAGAAACTGCAGTGATTTTGAACTAAGGCATTGTTAAGAGGAAGCCCTAAACTCCTGAGCTGCAACTTACTAACCATGACCTTGAGTATGTAACAATGTCCCCTTCAAAGGCTTACTGCGAAGATGGTATCTGGCTTAGATCACAATGGCGGGCTCACTGTGGGTATGTCACTGCCACCAGATTGGGGGGGGGGTCTCTAAGTTTCTACAGCAAACAAAATGACACCCATACCCACAGATCTTGAGGAAGGACCGATCATGAAACAAGAGAAAGACACTAAGTTTGACTGGCTCCGACTGTTAAGGCTGTCTACCGCTCCCAGCTCCCCAGTCCGCGCCTGCGAGCCCACAGAGGCGGGAGGCCCAGGAGACGCCAGCAGAGTGTCTTAACGTCAACGTCTCAATAAACTCTCATTTAATTCATGGATTTAAATTCTCTGACAAATGGTCATAGGAATCATATGGGTCTCTTAATATACAAAATATAGGTAGACAAGGTTTTAAAAACTTAGTTGCAAACTATGGTTTCTTCATCTTTTTTAAACTCAGAAAATGAATAAACACAGGATGAAATCCAGAAAATTTGTCTTTTTGGTTACTAATTTGACTTAGATATTTGAAAATGTAAGGGAAACTTCTACACCTTAGTCATTTTTTTAAAATAAAGATAATCCTTCTCTTAAAAAGGGCAGGGTTAAATATCTAGTACCTTAGGAGCCTGAGAAGACAGATTATATTGATAAATTCTCTTTAACATGACAGAATGAAGTTCAAGGTCATTTCCCCTTGATCTTCTCCCTTTTGGAAACCGAGATTTTAACTACACTATGTGAAGGCACAGGGTTGTGTTAGCTATTTCATGCTCTATCAGCATTTTCCAACAGCTTAAAAAAAAAATTTGTCCAAAACATCAAGTCATAAAAATAATATAGTTTCTGATATGTGATTCCAATAATATATTAGGTAATCAAACAAGAACAGAAACATATCAAACAGATGCAAACCTGAATTCAGTCATACAGTGAATTTTTAGGTCCATACAAACTTAAGTATTATTTTTAGGCTTTTATTAAAAGAATAAAAACAAAAAAACTGAGAAATAAATATTTTTAAAATAATGTGGAAAGAACCCTATAAGCAATGAAGACTTCAATTCCTTTAATGGTTGTTCTCATTAAAAATTCCTACAACCTGCTAATGGATAAGATTTTTGTCCTCTTCATTTTTTTACTTTAGGGCATAAAACGTTATACTGAATAAATGTTTGTTGAATAAATGAATCTTCGCATAGCATATTTTTATTGAAATCAGCAGTCAAATGTACTAATTTACCAGTTATATTCACCAAAGCCTTTCTATTTTTTTCTAAATTTCCATTTATAATTCAAATTATGATCAATAAGTTGATCTGTTAATAAAATCCATGAAATGTCTTTAATTAAAATCTTTCATTCCTTTGGACTCTTGTGCTTTTCCAATTCTATGTTTCTCTCAACCATGGCTTAGAAAGAGGAAAACGATTCATACCTTAATTTGATTCTGATTCAATCCAGAATTGATTCGAAAAAGAATTATTAAAGAACAAGGAGAAACATGTCTGGGAAAGTGACAGTTAAAATATATACTGGGACTGAGGCCTAAAATATTTCACCTCTTCACAGGAAAACACTCTTGTCCCTTCTTCTTATTATTATTACTTTTTATTTCTAGTATGCGCAAGATTGCTTGCAGGCAAATGTGATTCTGCAGTCAGAGGGTGTCAGTGCTTCTGGGCCACCTGCCTGGACCAATCAGGTAGGCTGGAGTGACCGACGATTCCAGCAACCTATGTCCGCGTCCTGTGCAAATCCAGGCAGCGATCACTAAAACAGGCTTCCGTGAGGCTGTGCCAGCGCAAGTCCGAAAGGAGGACATTGGTCGCGCGGAGCACTGCAGCGATGTCCTCCACTGGGCTTCCAGTGAGGTCCTCTAAACAGGCTCTTCTCTGCCAATCGGCAGTGACCTCTGACCTCTCATGCAAATTTCTTCCTAGTAACTATTTTCACACTTACTGCTTCTTAGACCAATAGAGGTATTCTAAACATAGAATGAGATTTCACAGATATTTTTACGAATGCATATATTGTATTTAAATTAACATTTTATTTCCTCAATGCTTATATAAGTATATATACATACATATTTAGCCAAATAGACATAAAAATGATTTTTGCATGGAATGTGATTTCTCATGTTGCAAATAGCAATAAACCTTCATTTTTAGTTACATAAATATCACAAATACAGATTTAATGATGCCTGCTACCACAATTCTTCAGGAAAAAAAAAAATAGCTCTGAGTGCCATTAAAAATGCATTGCCATAAAATTAGTCCTGGATTCTATAAAAATTTTAAAGCCTACCCAATTTCTTTGGGACAGAGTGCCATTCAAAAAAAAGTACACATTAATCTTTAGTCATTGCATAAAAAAAGGCACACAAAGGTTGTCCCTAAAATAACACTACCTACACATATGACGATCCAAATGCGGCAAAGACCTTGTTAAGTGTCAGCCAAACTTTACTGTCATGTGTCCATAAATTCTGAAGGTCCTGGAGGGCCCCCAGATCTCCACAGGGCCCTAAGGAAAGACCGTTCTGAGGGGCGCCCTCTTCCCTCCCAGAGTCCCCGTCAAGCAACTGTGCCCTCTTTCTAAACAGGAGCCCACGCTTCGGGGTAGAGGCGGCCCTGGCCGCGGGGGGCCGCCCCGCACCCACCGCCTGACCCGGCGGGCTGGTGCCTGCTGGGACCCGGAGCCCAGGGCTGACGCTGCTCCCGGGGCGGCCGCAGGAGCTCTGCGGGACACCAAGTCATAGATCACAACCAGGTCACGCCCTTGCTATCATTCGACACGCAAACAGAAAACAGGGCTCAATGAGCAGCCTCTGCAGCGCTGGGGACCCCGCCCCCCAAGACGTGGGAGCAGAGAACGCTGTTCTGGCGGGGCAGCGACGGTTGGGTGCGGCGCTGTCTAAAAGTTGAGACCTGCGTGTAACCTCTGGACAAGGTTCCTTGTCCCCTGTGGGTGGACCGATCCAGCAGGCCCTCTGCAGGCCCTGGGGTGGGGATTCTGGGCTGCATTTCCCCCGGGGGCCCCGGGATCCTTGGAGCGGCGCCGCATCCCGTGTCATGACAGCTGGGGGTGCGCCTGACGCGCCAAGTGTGAGCGTGTCCGTGTGTGAGCGTGTGCACGGGT
>NW_011889063.1:341852-343361 GCF_000151845.1 Pteropus vampyrus | reverse complement strand
GCCCCGCCTCACCTGCAAGCGCCCAGCGTCGCAGCTCGGTCCTGGGCCCCTTTCCTCCTCTGTCTCTTCTCCCCAGCTGGGCACACACAGCTCCGTGGCTTTGAACAGTCTCTACTGTGACATACGTTCCCAAATGTCATCCCCTGTCCCGATCTCCTGCTGCCAGCCGCATGCACCTCGGCCTGGACGTTTTTGTTTCAAGCTCGCCCTGGGCGAAACCGACCTCCTTTTCCTCTATCTCCCTGCTGGGCCCACCGCGGTTCCGGTCTCACGTCTCCGGACCCAACCTCAGAGCGCCTTCGTCCGCCATGTGGTCCGACAGCAGCTCGTCGGTGCTCTTCACACAGATGCAGCCACTTCCCGACTTCCAGGGCCGGCCCCCTGGTCCAAGCCCCCAACGCGGCTCACCTGCCTGCTTCCACCTGGCCGCCCACGGGCAGCCCGCCCGGAGTAGCCAGCACCTGAAGCCCCATGAGTGCCCTCCCGCTCTGGTGCGAGCTGAGGCCTGCCCTCCATTCCTGCCCCCGCACGCACTCGCCCTGCTTCCAGCCCTGCCCCATCCCACCCCAGGCCACCTGGCCTTGTTCTCATGCCTAGGTCTCCTCGGGTCACCGCACCTGGGCCATGCCTCCCCTTCCCCCGCGGGGATTGCTCCCCCATTTCCTTCAGGCCTCTGTGCCAGTGTCACCTTGTTGGTGAGGCCTCCTGAGTGCCCTGTGCTATAAGTGAAGTGTCCCCCAGAATCCCTCTGTCGAGCCCTAACCTTCAGGACCTCAGCATGTGACCTTGCATGGAAGTAGAGTGCGTGCGGGTAACTGGTAAAGATGAGGTCACGCAGGAGCAGCATGGGTCCCTGATCCAGCGACTGGTGTCCTTATGAAGGGGAATTTCGGACAAGGTCATGCGTGCGGGCAGAATGCCATGTGAACACGAGGGCAGAGGTCAGGGTTACGTGTCCAGAAACCAGTGGACAGGGTGGAAGGCCCACAAACACCAGGGGCTGAGGAAGGGGGCTGGACCAGAGTCCCTCATGGCCTCGGCAGGACCCGACCCTGCCGACACAGAGACCTGGGTCTCGGTCGTCCAGCCTCCAGCACTGGGAGAGGACAGAGTGGCACTGTTTCAGCCACTCAGGTGGTGGCACTTGGTGGCAGATCCCCCAGAAACGGACACATCTGTGTGACGATGGCGCCTGCCCTCCCTCTTCCCCTCACCTGGCAATGCCGGGCCCTCGTGCACGTGGGACTGTGTGATAGTTTCCGGTTATCTGCTTCACTGGCCCTCATCCTCATGGAAAGGAGGCTTCGTGAGGCCGGGGCGGGGCTTTGCTCACCGTCCCAGCACCTGCAACCTGCGACCTGCAGCCTCGGCAGCTCTTGCAGCCCTCACGCACTGCTGCTCAGCAGTATCTGCTGAATGGAGAAGTGTGTTTGTCCAGGATCCTTAGAAGACTGAAGAGCGGTGAGTTGAACTCCGGCTCTACCCTAAAGCCCAACTCTGTATGGCAGC
>NW_011889063.1:335785-340662 GCF_000151845.1 Pteropus vampyrus | reverse complement strand
AAACGCCTTTATGCTGACGCTCACTTGATTAGAACATGGGTATGAAAATGTATAATATGTGTGTATGTATATTTGTGTGTACAAAGAGAAGAACGTTTAAAGCGAAACGACCCAAAGAAAAAGTATTGACACAGCTTTTATGGGCACAGGAAGCGAATACCTTAATACAGAGACAGGACACGCACCTTATGAAAAAGGAGGACAGGTTTCAGGGAGACTCGTGGAAGAATGTGACCCCGAAAAAAATTAAAATTAAAATTAAAAATTAACATTAAATTACAATTAAAATTAAAAAATAAAAGAAGAAAAAATAAAAATAAAAGAAATAGTAAAGAAAGAAAGAGAAAGAGAAGGAAGGAAGGAAGGAAGGAAGGAAGGAAGGAAGGAAGGAAGGAAGGAAGGAAGGAAGGAAGGAAGGAAGGAAGGAAGGAAAGGAAGAGAGAGAGAGAGAGAGAAGAAATTCATCGGCAAAGTCCTGTTTTCGCGCGTAAACTGGGAGAGAAGAGACGCTAAGGAATGAAAACTGCCCCAGAGCTTCAGGACGAACGCTGGGTGTTGCTGATACAGATGTGAATTGGTACAAACTCTTTGAAGGTCATTTTCTCAACAAAAAAAAAGCCTTAAAAGTGCATATAATTTTTTATTTTGAAAACAATCACGAACACGAGCAAAGACCTTTCCTTGTGGCGGTTTTTACAGCACTGAAAACATGAACAAACGATGGCAGCCACCTGGAACCACCTGAGTGGGCGTGAGCGCCCGCGGTGCACGGACGCGGCCGTGGACACCGTTTCAGGGGCAGCGGTCGCCAGAACACAATGTCCGGTTATCAGTGAGCGGTGCGCCCCGGCGGGCGCTCGCAGCCTTCGCTTCCTCCTGCTTCGCGTTCACTCTGCCCTGGCCGCTGTCCTTGGGAGCCCTTGTCCCTGTGAGTGGCCTCGCATGTGCTGCTCCCACCTGCCCAGCGCGCCCTCCCCGCTTTACCCGACGTGGGGCGTGTGTGGGGTGGGTCTGGATCGGATATGATCACTGTCAGGGGGCTCGATGCGCCCTCCTCTGAGGGCCCCGCGGGCAGGCGTCCACACCTGTCACAGCCACGTGCGAGCCGCAGGGCAGTGTCGCTTGGGTCCAGGTGAAGGAAATGGGGCCCGGCCGTGCAGACGCCCAGCCACAGGGCCGCAGCCGCTGTCACAGCCCCGTGGGACACCCTCTGCTGCGCGGACGCCACGGGGCGCCGTAGCTCACGGCGTTTTCCGATGCTGACTTAAGGCCTTTCCTTTCCTCCTCTTTCCCGTCTGAGGCTGGAGTCCCTCCGCCTGCTTTTCCTTTTGCTCAAATGAACAGAAGCTGTGTACCGAGTGTATCCGGACCAGGTCGTGTGGGCACCCGGCAGAGTCCCCAGGAGATTCAGGGCCCGCCCTGCCTCGCGCCTTCTGGCGGTCACCCACGGCGGCGTTCGCGGGGCTCAGACACGCGTGACAGTGCGCGGTGCCCGCTAAGCGGCCATGCGCACAGGTGGCGAGGACGGCCGATCCCCGCCTCGATAGGAAGACGGTTTACACTGCAGGCCTGGTTCGTCCGGTGGGGTCCTGCCTCCCGCACCACCCCGAGGTCAGCCGGGCAGAAGGGAGCGGGTGAGCCGTCTCCAGGGAGCGCTGAGCCGGTTCCCAAATAAGCATTTAAATGAATACACCTGAGGTCCGAGCAACCTGAGCGCAATCGACCCAAAGGGCAGGCGTCTCAGCCGCACCGAGGACGTCGGCGGTGCGACGCGCAGACACCTCAGCTCCCGCCGCTCTTGACCCACGCGTTACATGCAGACGGGTGTCGGGAGGCTGGCTCCGAAGACGCCACTACCGCACGGAGGACGCCGCCCCCCGGCCCTCTGCTCCCCCGGTTCGACTTCCTGTCTTTTCTCCGCACGATCCTGCTTCAGCCGACCAGCCTGCTCTTTCCTCCATGACGCCACGTGGATCTCTGCCTCCTAGCGAGGGCACCGCTGCGCTGCCCCAGACTTCGAGTACGTCGTCTTCCGGTCACTCGGTCACTGGGCGGGGCTTCTGGCCGCAGCAATCGCTGCGCTGTGTGCGGCGCCCCCGCTGGGCCGGCTGCTTCTCGGGCACGCGTCCTACTTCCCAGCGGCGGTGTCACCGGCACCTTGAAGTCAGGGCTGTGTCTAGGCTCCCACCCCCAGAACCCAGCATGTGTTCCACAAACGGCAGGCACTAAATAAATGATGATTTGGTGATGGCTGAACCAGTCACCAGAAAAGGGAAAATCCCTGGAAATGGGCTTTTTTTTTTTTTTTTTTTTACATAGGAACTTTAAAAAGAATAATTTTTTTTCATTTTTCCGTCATTTATGGCTCCTTCAGAGTGATAGGAAATGCAGAGACAGACTTTGAGGAACACGCTGGCCTTCAGCTGACAGCTCACGGATGCCTTATCATCTGAAGTCAGCCCAGATGTTTCTGACTCTCACATTTACGTGTATTTCACAAAATCTCATCGATATTCTAATACCTATTAAGCTGTAATCTTTTTTGTAAAGTGTTAATTACAAAGGCAACATGCTCACGGTAAACACGCGAACCGTACCGAAGTCTGCAAAGTGAGAGATCGGGGTGCTGCCTTCCCCCACCCTTCTGGGGCTGAGCACGCCTGCAAGGACCCGAGCTGCACACGTGGGGGGCTGGGCTGCAGTTCGGGGCGTCCTTACATGTCGGCACGTGCAGATTGTCTTTGCTTTAAAATTTTAATGTAATATTGATACCTACAGACGACTTATGTAACAAATATGCAATAATTAAAATAAAATATGACGATGAGCCTGTATCGATATAACGAAACTATGGATTCTCGGCATTACTTTTTATGAAATGGAAGTTTTTACTGAGACAGTTGTAGGTGCAATGAGGTTGTAGGAAATTACACAGTGAAACCCCATACGCTCGGCCGGTGGCCCGTGTTGAGCTTTCACGGAGCTACAGCACAGCGTCACAGCCCGGATGCTGGCGCCGACACAGCCAGCAGCCTGGCTCAGACGCCCCCCCTGCTGTTGGCGCTGTGCGCGCGTGTGTGTGCATGTGTGTGCGCGTGTGCGGATGTGTGCATATGTGGGTGCGCGGATGGGGTGTGCGCGTGCGTGAGTGTGCATGTGTGTGTGTGTGCATGTGTGCATGCATGGGTGTGTGTGGATGTGGATGTGTGTGTGCATGTGCACTTGTGTGCACGCGTGTGTGCATGTGTGCAGGGTTGTGTGCAGGCACACATGTGTGCATGTGTGTGTGCATGTGTGCATGTGTTCATGTGTGCATGGGTGTGGGTGTGCGTGTATGCACGTGTGTGGGTGTGTGCATGTGTGGATGAGCGTGTGCATGTGCACATGTGTGCACTAACTTCTCGGTCTCATCTCCTGTGGGGATGCAGCTAGACACCACACAGCTCCAACACCGCACGGACCCTGCCTGCTGCTCCCTCCTGAACCCGTGGACCACCCGTCCATCCCGTTTCTAAAATGTCACTTTTTGCAAAATGTCCCCTACCAGGAACTGAAGTACGTCACCTCTGGAGACTGACGTTGTCACTCGTGGGCTTTCCCCAGCTCATGTGGGCGTGGCATGTGCCAGCACCCTCCTCTCTACCGCGGGGCAGTGCGCACTGGCATCTCAGTGACCTGACCGCATGGTGCCGTCAGACACCTTGGCACACGGTCCGGAGTCGACACAAGAGGCTGGGAGATGACCTCAGGCCCAGCGTGGTTTCAGGGGCGAAGCGGTGGCTTCGCGAGTGTGGTGCTGGGCGAGGCCCGGGACCGTCTTTCCAATGGAAGGGTCCACTGCGTCTGAATGTCCTTGTCATTTGGTCAATGCGATGTACTCTGGCGATAAGGGACAAAGCCGTCACAGGCCTCCCCGACTGGGCCACTTCCCAGCGTGGGCAGGGCCGCGAGCCAGTGCCCGGGGAGCCAGCGTGGGCCCAGTGGCCTGAGCCGGCAATGGGCAGCGACCCCGAGGGCTCTCTGCTGTGGGAGGACGTCCTGTGGGAGCCCGGGGACCCTCCCAGGGCGCAGAGCTAACACTGCCCACTTGGCGGGCTCGTAGGGAGCTGAGGGAAACTGCCAACTCAGGACGCACCTAACCGAACCGCTACGGGACGTGTCTCAGGACATGCGAGCTAGCTGCTGTCCAAAGAATTCTCTAGAGAACAGGAGCAGCTGTACAAGCGTAAGGGGTCCCTTCCTGAGCGATGCCGGTGCGTGGGGACGCGGGACGCGGGAGGCGGGAGGCAGGGGAGGGAACCGAGGCAAGAAAACACATCCGGCGCCGGCTCGTGGTGGAAAACGAGCATCTGACCCTTTATGTTTCAGTCAGTTACAACGGGCCCCGAGGACCTGCGTGCAGGAGCAGCGGGGAATGCGAACAGCGAACGTCCCCGGTTTGCGGGTGGCACGTGAAGGCGACTCTGCGGAAACAGACCTGAGAGAACAGAAGAGAAGTGAGGAGTCGCGGTCCCAGCCGGGCCGTCACGCCCCGTTTCTGCCCAAAGCGCTTCCTGGTTCCCCCGCTGCTTGGAAGGGCGCACCCCGTGCACCCCACTTGACAGCGAGCGAAGTGTCGACGTGTGGGCCGCCTGCCTCTTGTCTGGCTCACGGCTTCCCGGCTTCCCAGCGGGGCCCCTGCTGGTCCCCGGCTCCGCCCCTGGCACTCACGCCGGGCCCGGCCTCCCGACACCAGACCCCCCCACCCCCGGCGGCACCCCCGCTGCCACTGCCCCCGAGGGTCCGCAGGGTGTTCAGAACGATGTCCGGCCCTGTGGTTAAGGGCCAAGACCCCTGGCCACGTGGCCGGCCTGGGCCATGGCCACCACCATGCACCC
>NW_011889063.1:330573-334120 GCF_000151845.1 Pteropus vampyrus | reverse complement strand
ATATTAAAATATTTTTCATGCCAATAAATGCGATTCTACCACTTTTTATGGCTGCACAGAATTCTACTATGAGTAAGTTATTTGGTTATTTGATTTTGACTTTTCGGATTGTTTCTAACTTTTTACTTTATTATAATCTACGTCAGCTAAACTGTAACAAACATCTTGTTCTTAAACACCCGTACGCCTCATTGGTTCTGGCCCTCGAGTGAATTTCTAGCTCTTCGAAACGTATGCAGCCGGCCCCGGAGCCACACGGGTGCACGTACCCGGCCTTGGACCGAGCACCGCGAGCGGATCTCCTCTTCCCGTGGTTCCTGACGATGTCCCCTTCCCTCCGCTTGCTTTACTGAGCACACAGCGGACGACGCATCTGACATCCAGCGCGCACGCGGCCAGCCGCTTGTTTCTGCAAGGCCTCGGTCAGCAGCAGGCCCTCAGGGGTCCAGCTCCGGGCGGCCACGTGGATCTTCGTGTGGGGTCACGCCCCTACGCCCTGCGCCGTTCAGGGATCAACCGTGTTTTACATACACTTTGAAGCTTTAGGCACATAATATAAACATGAATGTTTTGACAAAATTACACGCCCATGAGCGGTGACTGTGTGAGTGGCCCTGCCATCACACATGTATAAAGTGTACGCTGATTTATTTTATTTTATTTTTTAAAATCTCTGCTAATTCAATAGGTGAACTATTGTGCGTGGTTTTAACTGGTTTTTCTTCGATGGCTGCTGAGGCTGTGTGACTCTTCGCATCTTTCACGTGGCCTTGGCCTGGGAGAACACCCCAGGCTGTCTCCTGTACACTCTGGGTGATAAGGGCCTCCGCTGGCACCTGCTGGGCACACAGCTTCAGGACTGCGCTGACTACGCCGGGTGGTATGTGATTTACTCTCCAGGAAGAGCCTGCCGCCTGCGATGCCCCCTCTGCGGACACAGACGCTGAGGTCTGGAGGGGTCAGTCCCTCGGCCAGCAATGAGTTGGATGGTCTTGGAACCTGCCTCTTGACAAGCTGACAAGAGCCAGTCCATCTAAACAGCCTGCCAACTGTGTGGGGCTCGCTCGGCGGCTGTTCGACAAGCTGCGGCGAGGTTCACGTCCCCAGAGTCACATTCAGAGTCACAACCTCAGAAAACTATCAAGTGAATATGCCTGCTTCCATACTTCTGCCATAGCTCTACGTCACTCTCAACACAAATCAGTGTTAACCGATATATTCAAGTATTTTTAGATGTAATCTATCAAAATATTCTGGGTCTGATGCACGAGACACAGCACAGCACCCTGTATGCCGGTATCTCGCGATCCGCACTGTGCCGCTCGGCTCCGCACGGGACGTTTTAACAGTGTGCCATTTCCGGACCTCGCAGCGTTCAAAACTGAAGTTGGAGAAGCCGCAGATTTAAGGCGTCCTTTTCACAAATCTTCCAGATAATTCAGAGGGGAGAGCGTGTCGTTAATCTTTGACAGTAATTGTGTTTTAATTATCAAAAAATTAACCTTGTGTCAGCAGTGGAAAAACAAGAAAACCAGCGGCTTTAAGGGAGCTTCCATTCCAGCCGGGGCACGGGAGGGGAGACATGCCACAAACGAGCAGAGGTCACGGCAGGCGGTTTAAGGGGCGATGAAGAGAAAGAGGCGGCGAAGGCGCCGGGAGGCAGGGCAGCGGTGGGTGGGGACGCAGCTATTTTTAACAGGAGGATCTGGGACGGCTGCTCCGCTGTGCTGGCATTTGCACAGGGACCTAAATGAAGGGGTGGAGCGCGAAGTTATTTGGGGAAGAGCGGCCCGGGCAGAGGACAGGCAAGTGCACAGGGCCTGGGCCCATGGAGCACGTGGGCCGGGGCGGGGGGAGGGCTGAGGCTGACGCTGAGGCACAGGGGGTTTTGGGCAGAGCAGAGGGCTGACAACGCAGAGTCCCACCCTCGCTGCTCCAGGGACAGCCAGCCGACTGCCCGGGGCAAGGACGAAAGCAGGGCCCGGCCGGGCGGGCGCGGCCGCTCCGACCAAGGTGGCGCTGACTCCGGCCGGCTGACGACCTCGGAGAAGGGGCTGCGGTCAGACGCGGGAAAGACAGCGAGGCGGCCCGCACGCGCGGGACTCTGCCTCGAGGCTCCGCCTCGTTCCTTCACGCGCCCTGCACGGCTCACGCATCGGTGTTTCTGCAGGATGACGGGCCGTGCAGGCGCTGGACGCTGGGAAGCCCCGGGAAAGAGGGCCCGACCGCCCGCGGATTCTGGAGGCACATGTTTCAGTAACTGTTTTACCACTCGTTATAAAACATATTCCCTGAAGATATTTTGACGAAGAAAATACACAGGAAAAGTAATATTCCACCAAAGTGTTAAAGTCCGGAAATTTTAACGTACTCTTCCTTGAAATACTTAACCACGTCTAACAAAACTCCCTCCTGTCTTTCTAATTTCCGTACTGCCTGAGACACAGGTGACAACGTGCTGGGCTCATGACCCGGATGCAGCTGGGCGCCCAGCGCTTCTCTCAACACAGCTCCCTTGGCACGTCACTTAAAGGTTTTCAGAAACGTTAACTTTAACGGCTACATCTTACTTCATTTTATGAACTCACCAAAGTTTCTTGACAATTTCCACATATTTGATTACTTTCTTTGGGAGGAAAAAAATCATTGAAATGGAGTTTCTGGGTCAAAGGATGTACATTTTTGAAAGCTCTTGAAGAAATTAAGTAGTTCTCTTGAAAATACCAATTATGTCCTGCCCAGCGGCACCTGAGCACTTCCTTCTCCCTGGTCCGCTCCCAGCACTGAGAGGTAATTTTTTTTGATTGCCAGTTTTCGAAGCAAGAAAAAGGTTGTTCATTACTGCTTTAACTTGCATTTCTTTGAACACTGAGAAGTTTAAATATTAAGTTATACATCTTAGTTTATCTGCCATTAATCCTTGAGTTCACGCCCTCCTCGTGGGGGTCCCTGGGGTGGGGAGGACCAGTTTCCAGCGAAGGAAGCTGGAGATTAAGCAGACTGGGGGCTCCCTGGGCATGGGCCCTTCGGCAGAGACAATGAGCCTCAGATCGAGTCTTTCCATGGCTGGTCCGATCTGGGCCCTCGACAGTCTGTCCCCAGATGGCTCAAGCCCCCAACTCACATGCAATGAATACAATTTATTTACTTCAAATACAGTACGTAGCGCAGTAGCGACGGACTCTGCGCGTCCCATCTGCACTTCACACCGTTCCCACTGACTAGGCGTCTGGAGAGGCAGTTTGATAATAAATTCAGCAAGTGCAGATGCAGTGCCAACTAACTACCCGCAAGCCGACTCGAGTAAATGAGGAGCGGCACACGGGTCCAGCGGACTCCCGACCGCAGACACAGCGATGACACACAGGGACGAGGACACGGGAACGCCGTCTGCCGAGCACTCGGGACGGGGCTCGGCGGGGCTCAGCCAAGCCCCTGCGGACGGCCCCCCACAGCCTCAGGCACGTCCGCGTCTCTGCTCTTGGGGGTCTGTGCGTACACGTGAGACGCTGGCCTTGTCTCCACTCCCCGAAAATGCCGCCGCCGC
>NW_011889063.1:328392-330523 GCF_000151845.1 Pteropus vampyrus | reverse complement strand
CCTTCTGATTTTAAACTAAATTAGAACACTTTCTCAGGCCCCAAGAACGCCGCGGGCCCCAGACACTGTGCCACCCGGAGCTTTCTCATCCCCCCGGCAGGTGGGTGCCCGTCGGTGCTTCCTGCCCGCAGATGCCCGGGGCCTGCTCGCTCAGCGAAGGTCTGATGAATAAACACACCCATGAAAGAGACCAAGCAGGAGCTAGTAAGCCTGTAAACATGTCCGTGCGACAGGCCGATGCTGCACTAAGCCCTCCACCATCGTCCTCAAAACACCCGGTGACACAGGTGGCTGGTCTCACCCACGGCCCACGCAACGGAAGCTGGAGAGGCAGAGCGATGTGCCCACTCACACAGGGCCAAGTGTGGCCCCTGCCCCTGCCCAAGCCCAGGCTGTTCTCACGCGAAGTGACCCTCTTGGTCTGGAATATTTTTTAAGTGGCAACTTCTTAGATAATCTCCCCCCGCCCCCCCGCAAAAAAAAAATAAAAATAAAAATAAAAAACAGTATCCTTATAAAAACTTTTTAAAACTTTCTTTTAGAAAACGAGGGAAAATCATCCACAATCACAGCTCCCTAATCCTAGGATTTTACATACTCCTTTCCTAATCCTTTGCAAGACGCATAGGTCTGTCACAAAGCGACTCCGCCCCGATGCCTTGCTGCTGCCTGCGTGGTTTTGCCTTTTGTCCTCGTGGTTTTGCCTTTTGTCCTCGTAGTTTTGCCTTTTGTCCTCGTGGTTTTCAGAAGCGGCACTTGAGGGGTTTGCGGCCGCACCGTTGTTCCCCTCGTGGCCTCCTCCGGTTCTCCCCCATTTCAGATCGCTCGGAGGGGGCATCGCTTTTTCATTGGATTATAATATGAGGTCACAATTTCAGATGTGGCTTGTTCAAAAACAGTGTTTTGTCCAATACCTTGAAATTCATGTAAATTTTGTCTCTATTCAATATCTGTATAACTAAGACTAAAATTAAACTGAACTTAGTGAAATCAAAATTTTTATGGAGCCCTAAGCACCTAAATTTTCAGTCAAAAATCCAATAAGAACAATCTTCCTCAAATTAATCAATATACGAAGAGCTAGTTATTTCAAAATTTTTATTACTATCACTTTCCTGTTTATTTCAAAAGTAACACACTTATTTAAAAATTGTTTCACACACAGACGGACAGAGTTGGAAACGGTTTACCCTTCGTTCCACCAGCCACAGGTTTAGTCTAGCTTCCTTCTAGACTTTTAATGCTTATTTTCACTTTTTAAAAAGCTCATCTGTAGCTGTGCTATGAATACAACGTTACTTCCTGACTTACTCATTTAACGTTTCCGCATAATCAGACAGTTCACGGCTGTCAGTGTGTGGCATTCACGTGGCTCTTACTGTGATGCACCCCCGACTCTGCTAACACCCGCCAGCGTTTACTGAGGCTGCCCCGCCCGGCGGAGGGATGTCTCGGTGCCCCCCCCACCCGGCGCCCTGCGGGCCAGCAGCCCTTCGGCCAGGGAAGGCAGGCCTGCGCGGCTCCGGGCTGGCCCCGCAGCTGACACCGCAGCTGCCCGGCTGCGGCCTGCGCTCCCTGGGTCTCTCTCCATGCTGCGCGCGCCCTCACGCAGGTTCTCCACCGTATGTGCTAGTTTCCCACTGAAACGTGTCCGGAGGTCGTCATACCTGCGTGTTTTGAAATCTAAGATAACCATCATCTTCTTTAAGAAAAAAGCACTACCTGTTCACTGAAGGACATTATAAAATAGACCAAAAAAAAAGCACAAAGCATCTGCATGCGTCTCAGGCCTCGGCCCGCCCCTCCGCGCGTGCCCCTCGCTCTCTGCGCCCACTCGCCCCTGCTCCGTCACCGTCGCCGACGACAGAGACAAGCCCAAGTCCTCGTCCTGGACGAGAAGGAAGGCTGCACCCTGGGCCCGAACTTTCACTTTCTTGTGCCCTTTTGTCAAAGGGAGTCAGGAAGCCGTAGCTACTGGGTCGAGAAACAGAAACCAGCAAGTGGGCGAGGCCGGGGCCGATGAGAAAAGAGGGGACACGGCAAGGTGGACAGCGGGGCTGGGTGTCCAGTGCTGGCCCTCAGCTGCTGTGGCTTCCCGCCTTGCACCTGGCAGCCCACCCAGTGCTCCCCC
>NW_011889063.1:326162-328342 GCF_000151845.1 Pteropus vampyrus | reverse complement strand
TCCCAGCACTGAGAGGTAATTTTTTTTGATTGCCAGTTTTCGAAGCAAGAAAAAGGTTGTTCATTACTGCTTTAACTTGCATTTCTTTGAACACTGAGAAGTTTAAATATTAAGTTATACATCTTAGTTTATCTGCCATTAATCCTTGAGTTCACGCCCTCCTCGTGGGGGTCCCTGGGGGGGGGAGGACCCGTTTCCAGCGAAGGCAGCTGGAGATTAAGCAGACTGGGGGCTCCCTGGGCACGGGCCCTTCGGCAGAGACAATGAGCCTCAGATCGAGTCTTTCCATGGCTGGTCCAATCTGGGCCCTCGACAGTCTGTCCCCAGATGGCTCAAGCCCCCAACTCACATGCAATGAATACAATTTATTTACTTCAAATACAGTACATAGCGCAGTAGCGACGGACTCTGCGCGTCCCATCTGCACTTCACACCGTTCCCGCTGACTAGGCGTCTGGAGAGGCAGTTTGATAATAAATTCAGCAAGTGCAGATGCAGTGCCAACTAACTACCCGCAAGCCGACTCGGGTAAATGAGGAGCGGCACACGGGTCCAGTCGCACGGGGGACAGCGGACTCCTGACAGCAGACACAGCGATGACACACAGGGACGAGGACACGGGAACGCCGTCTGCCGAGCACACGGGACGGGGCTCGGCGGGGCTTGGCCAAGCCCCTGCAGACGGCCCCCCACCAGCCTCAGGCACGTCCGCGTCTCTGCTCTTGGGGGTCTGTGCGTACACGTGAGACGCTGGCCTTGTCTCCACTCCCCGAAAATGCCGCCGCCGCCGGAGCACCGTGCTGCCCCCTTCTTCCCTCGACACCCTTCTACGGTGCGGCGTGTTAAGCCGATGCCCTGAGTGCTGGCCTCGTCCACAGGGACGCAGCTCGCGATGACTTTCACCCTTCCAAGCACCGGGACTGTGTTTCACTACTGTACGTCGTGCGTTAAATATCATAGCTTTTCATATGTTAGTGTATTTTAATGTATTATAATATCGTATGGTCAAATATTGTCTTCATTTTCCTTCTGATTTTAAACTAAATTAGAACACTTTCTCAGGCCCCAAGAACGCCGCGGGCCCCAGACACTGTGCCACCCGGAGCTTTCTCATCCCCCCAGCAGGTGGGTGCCCGTCGGTGCTTCCTGCCCGCAGATGCCCGGGGCCTGCTCGCTCAGCGAAGGTCTGATGAATAAACACACCCATGAAAGAGACCAAGCAGGAGCTAGTAAGCCTGTAAACATGTCCGTGTGACAGGCCGATGCTGCACTAAGCCCTCCACCATCGTCCTCAAAACACCCGGTGACACAGGTGGCTGGTCTCACCCACGGCCCACGCAACGGAAGCTGGAGAGGCAGAGCGATGTGCCCACTCACACAGGGCCAAGTGTGGCCCCTGCCCCTGCCCAAGCCCAGGCTGTTCTCACGCGAAGTGACCCTCTTGGTCTGGAATATTTTTTAAGTGGCAACTTCTTAGATAATCTCCCCCCGCCCCCCCGCAAAAAAAAAATAAAAATAAAAATAAAAAACAGTATCCTTATAAAAACTTTTTAAAACTTTCTTTTAGAAAACGAGGGAAAATCATCCACAATCACAGCTCCCTAATCCTAGGATTTTACATACTCCTTTCCTAATCCTTTGCAAGACGCATAGGTCTGTCACAAAGCGACTCCGCCCCGATGCCTTGCTGCTGCCTGCGTGGTTTTGCCTTTTGTCCTCGTGGTTTTGCCTTTTGTCCTCGTAGTTTTGCCTTTTGTCCTCGTGGTTTTCAGAAGCGGCACTTGAGGGGTTTGCGGCCGCACCGTTGTTCCCCTCGTGGCCTCCTCCGGTTCTCCCCCATTTCAGATCGCTCGGAGGGGGCATCGCTTTTTCATTGGATTATAATATGAGGTCACAATTTCAGATGTGGCTTGTTCAAAAACAGTGTTTTGTCCAATACCTTGAAATTCATGTAAATTTTGTCTCTATTCAATATCTGTATAACTAAGACTAAAATTAAACTGAACTTAGTGAAATCAAAATTTTTATGGAGCCCTAAGCACCTAAATTTTCAGTCAAAAATCCAATAAGAACAATCTTCCTCAAATTAATCAATATACGAAGAGCTAGTTATTTCAAAATTTTTATTACTATCACTTTCCTGTTTATTTCAAAAGTAACACACTTATTTAAAAATTGTT
>NW_011889063.1:320597-324322 GCF_000151845.1 Pteropus vampyrus | reverse complement strand
CAGGGACGAGAGAAAGCCCCTTGCATTTCACGCCATAAAACGGTGCCCGGCACTGCGGCTCACGTGTGCGTGTCCCAGGGTACGGCGCCAGCTCAGGCGTGTCGAAGAAAGGGAAGGGGCTGAGAATTAGGTGGAGTGGCCGGTGGGACACAGACGCACAGAGCTGGCTCTGCCGCACGACAGCAAACAGCCACGGACTCAGCACCGCCGTCGGCTCCAGACTCTCACCACCAACCTGGTCCCAGCAGAGGGTTTAGGCAGGGACGAGGACACGCGTGAGCCCGCATCGGGCGCCGAGTGAGGGGGCGCCATGTCGGCAGCACGTGCTGGCTGTGACCGAGCCGTGACGGGCTCCCAGGAGCGACAGGTCTGCGGTGAGACCACGCTTCTGGAGTCACGCAATCCGGACTTTCCTTACTTTGCTGCGGTTGCTAAGAGCAGTTTGGCCCTCGCGGCTCAGGCTCCGTGGCCGGTCCGGTCAGCGGCCAGCGGGAGGGAAAACGCGGTGGCTGCGGAGGGAAGGGCCTGCCCTCCGGGCCCGAACCCCGCTTCAGCACTGGCAGGGAGACGGTGAAGCAGGCGCCCGTGCCCGTGAGCCTGCTGGCTACTCTGTCTCCGTGACAACGGACGCGGCATTGGTCTCTCACTGGCCATCGCTCCCCACCTACAGCCTCCTAGTCTGGAAGGGTCGGTGCTTCAAGACGTGTAGGCCACGCTAATCTGCTCGAAACAGCGTCCGTGGGCCCCCCAGGCCCTGGGTCACCGGACCTCCGTGCTGCCACACGCCGTCACCCCACACCAGCCGTGCCCGGCTTTGCTCAAGGCCTCTGCTCAATGCCATCTTCTCAATGAGACCATTTAAAACCGCCCCGCCTGCGCGCACCTCCCTCCCGGCTTCACCACCCCCGTCTGTGTCAAAACCCGGCACAGCACACGTGTGCACCTGTGTCACCACCCCCTCCGCCAGAGACAGCGTACGCTCAGCAAGCACCGACGTACGCTGTTGTGGCACTCAGCCTTTGACAGCCGTTTGCTGAATGAATGAACGAATGAATGAATGAATGAATGATCTCCATCGCCATCCGCAGTGGAAGACCTAAGAGCAACGTAAATGTGCAAACCAGGATGTGTGAGCCTGATGGGCACAGGACAGGGCAGTGTGAAGGTCAAGGTCAAGGTAAACCTGTCCCCTCGGTCACTTCTCAGGAGGACCACGCTCTTCTGCGGGCCAGGGACAGTGCTGTACTGACCCTAACCTCGCCCCCTGCCCCCACGCAGCACGAGGACCCTGCTGTGGCCACTGTCACTCCCGTTAACAGCTCAGCCAGCGCTGACGGGTGGAGGGCGTCTGCCCACACGGAGACATTCCCTCGTGCCTGCTTTCAGCCCTGAGATGGGGACGTTTGAGAGACTGAGACATGCGATTCTGTTTTTCACATAATAATCGGATATTTAAAACGGTCTGGTATTTGGACCGGCCTTTCAAAGTACGGCCTGGATATTTAAAGGCAGGCACTACGTGACTCCAGACAAAAATATACCGTGTCACACTGGAGGCTACGGACGCCTCGCCAGCTGCTGCAGGGACATCTGTCATGTGGTGACAGCATTCTTCACACTTGTAATCACGCGCAGACTCAACCAGCGCCCACCACCTCTGCTACAGATTCCGTCCTGGTGAAGTCCATTTTCAAGGACCCTTTGGGAGCCAACGTAAGGAGGGTCTTCGGTCCCCTCCCGCGTTTTCGAACCATCCCAAAGCCAAGTGTTTAATCAGTGGAAACCAGATTTCCACGCTGCGCGGGGTGGGGCCAGGGCTGAGGTGAAACCAGACACCCCCAGGCCTGGGCAGGGTCTCCCCGCTCTGGGATTCAGCGTCAGCCTTGGATGCCAGCGACAGCAGAGTCATCGAACGTGCTCTGGAGGACTTTTAATTATAGCTCTCTCTGTCCTGGCATAGGCGAGTTAGCCAGTCAGCAGTGTGGGGTGGGACTCCTTTTTCACACAGAGGCCACAGGAAGGAAAACTGGGTGTAAACGGAGGGCCGCGTCGGGACACGCAGTGTCAGCTCACAAGGGAACACAACGTGGAGCTTAAGCCCGTAGAAGCCGAAGCAGGCGAAGCTGCGCGTCTGCGGGAGGGAAGGACGTGCTTCCCCGCCCTCGGCCAGCACCAGGCAACCACGCGCACGGGTCCCCAGGCCCGGCCCCACGCCGGCAGCGCCCGCATCGCCCCAGACGTGCTCGGGATACAGGCCCCCAAACCCCCGGCTCCCCGCACCCCGGGCCGGCTCAGAGGGAAACGGCGGGTGGAGTCCAGCCAGACCGGCCCTCCGCACGAGCCCGATGCCCGCGGGGTCAGTCCCGGGTCCGGGGTGGCGTCCTCCAGCACGAGGAGCGCGAGGCAGCGCCTGGGGACCGGCCGGGGCCTCCAGTGCCCGGCCCGGGGCAAGGCCCCGTGGACTCTCGTGGAGGGAGGGGATGGGAGGGCACGTTCACGCACACACACATGCACGTGCGCGTGCAAGAGCAGGCTCCCCGCTCCACCACTCCGTTTGCCCTTCCTGTTCCAAAGGAGAGGGATGCAGCACCGTGCCAAGCGGCACCACGAGTGGACATGGCCGTGCGTGGCCCTCGTGTTACCTTTGTTCACGTGTGCATCACCTGGATGACAGATGTGAGGCGGCTGCTTTCTTCACCTGGCTCATGTACACGCCCCCACGTACCAGGTCAGCCACATGCCTGTCACTTTACGCTTTACGATCGTCTATGTGTCTTCTTGCGGTGGCTCAAAAATATGAAATAACTCTGGCTTTTACGACCAGCAATACTGGCGGCGGCACTTGAGGCTCCCGCAGAAGACAGCACCGAGTGCTGCCATGCGCTAGGTTCAGCGGCACAGGGGCCACGGCGAGAGCGCCCCGGAGCTTACCGACCGGGGACACCCAGTGAAGGAGCAGGCCCCTGGAAGAGAACGTTGGGGTCGGCACGAGGGGAAGTGACGGACATGGGCTGGCTGGGAGGCCAGGTCAGTCCAGGTTTCGAGAACGGCCTTCCCCAGGGCTGACGGCGCGGCTAGCAGGCCGTGTGCTGGGTGCTCCCCGCCAGTTCCCTTGGCTCCGGAGGAAGGTCACGCGAGGCACAATCAAAGCCGAGGCTGGAGGGCCGACAGCGCCCAGACGCGGGGGGCACGGCGCCCGCAGGCGGCCATCCTCACGGATGCACCGATGAGGCCGGGATGTGACGGGGACAATAGGAAAAGGTTGGCACGCACACGTGTGCCGCACGGAGGTAAGATCCGTGGGCCCACATCGCCGGCCGTCTAAGCCGCGCACAGCGAGGACCGCCGTGAGACCGTGGTGATTGCCTGCACACTCGGCGTGCCGCGGCCCCCTGCCCGATGTCCCCCGACGTCACAGCACAAAGCAGTTCTCATGGACGTCTGTGCTGGAAAAGCCGGCCTTTGACCGACACGCCACATGCTACGGCACGCTACGGCAGTCACGGTGTTCTCGGACCCACATGCCGGCCGCCCCCCGGCACCGGGCTGAAGGCCGTGCGCGCACCGCAGTCCCAGTGGACAGGGCCATCCTCGCGTGTTTATGAGGGAAAACATAAGAACTTACATAAAAGAAGTAAAATGAGGAACTTATACAAAGAATCAGATAAGAAGGAACTGAGGACATAAGAACAAGAAAAACAGGTAAGAGCAGGTAGAAGCGCGCC
>NW_011889063.1:298304-320547 GCF_000151845.1 Pteropus vampyrus | reverse complement strand
AAAGCCAAGTGTTTAATCAGTGGAAACCAGATTTCCACGCTGCGCGGGGTGGGGCCAGGGCTGAGGTGAAACCAGACACCCCCAGGCCTGGGCAGGGTCTCTCCGCTCTGGGATTCAGCGTCAGCCTTGGATGCCAGCGACAGCAGAGTCATCGAACGTGCTCTGGAGGACTTTTAATTATAGCTCTCTCTGTCCTGGCATAGGCGAGTTAGCCAGTCAGCAGTGTGGGGTGGGACTCCTTTTTCACACAGAGGCCACAGGAAGGAAAACTGGGTGTAAACGGAGGGCCGCGTCGGGACACGCAGTGTCAGCTCACAAGGGAACACAACGTGGAGCTTAAGCCCGTAGAAGCCGAAGCAGGCGAAGCTGCGCGTCTGCGGGAGGGAAGGACGTGCTTCCCCGCCCTCGGCCAGCAGCAGGCAACCACGCGCACGGGTCCCCAGGCCTGGCCCCACGCCGGCAGCGCCCGCATCGCCCCAGACGTGCTCGGGATACAGGCCCCCAAACCCCCGGCTCCCCGCACCCCGGGCCGGCTCAGAGGGAAACGGCGGGTGGAGTCCAGCCAGACCGGCCCTCCGCACGAGCCCGATGACCATGGGGTCAGTCCCGGGTCCGGGGTGGCGTCCTCCAGCACGAGGAGCGCGAGGCAGCGCCTGGGGACCGGCTGGGGCCTCCAGTGCCCAGCCCGGGGCAAGGCCCCGTGGACTCTCGTGGACGGAGGGGATGGGAGGGCACGTTCACGCACACACACATGCACGTGCGCGTGCAAGAGCAGGCTCCCCGCTCCACCACTCCGTTTGCCCTTCCTGTTCCGAAGGAGAGGGACGCAGCACCGTGCCGAGCGGCACCGCGAGTGGACACGGCCGTGCGTGGCCCTCGTGTTACCTTTGTTCACGTGTGCGTCACCTGCATGACAGATGTGAGGCGGCTGCTTTCTTCACCTGGCTCATGTACACGCCCCCACGTACCAGGTCAGCCACATGCCTGTCATTTTACACCTTACGATAGTCTATGTGTCTTCTTGCGGTGGCTCAAAAATATGAAATAACTCTGGCTTTTACGACCAGCAGTACTGGCGGCGGCTCTTGAGGCTCCCGCAGAAGACAGCACCGAGTGCTGCCATGCGCTAGGTCCAGCAGCACAGGGGCCATGGCGAGAGCGCCCCGGAGTTTACCGACCGGGGACACCCAGTGAAGGAGCAGGCCCCTGGAAGAAAACGTTGGGGTCAGCACGAGGGGAAGTGACGGACATGGGCTGGCTGGGAGGCCAGGTCAGTCCAGGTTTCGAGAACGGCCTTCCCCAGGGCTGACGGCGCGGCTAGCAGGCCGTGTGCCGGGTGCTCCCCACCAGTTCCCTTGGCTCCGGAGGAAGGTCACGCGAGGCACAATCAAAGCCGAGGCTGGAGGGCCAACAGCGCCCAGACGCGGGGGGCACGGCGCCCACGGGCGGCCATCCTCACGGATGCACCGATGAGGCCGGGATGTGACGGGGACAATAGGAAAAGGTTGGCACGCACACGTGTGCCGCACGGAGGTAAGATCCGTGGGCCCACGTCGCCGGCCGTCTAAGCCGCGCACAGCGAGGACCGCCGTGAGACCGTGGTGATCGCCTGCACACTCGGCGTGCCGCGGCCCCCTGCCCGATGTCCCCCGACGTCACAGCACAAAGCAGTTCTCATGGACGTCTGTGCTGGAAAAGCTGGCCTTTGACCGACACGCCACATGCTACAGCACTCTACGGCAGTCACGGTGTTCTCGGACCCACACGCCGGCCGCCCCCTGGCTCCGGGCTGAAGGCCGTGCGCGCACCGCAGTCCCAGTGGACACGCGTGTTTATGAGGGAAAACATAAGAACTTACATAAAAGAAGGAAAATGAGGAACTTATACAAAGAATCAGATAAGAAGGAACTGAGGACATAAGAACAAGAAAAACAGGTAAGAGCAGGTAGAAGCGCGCCGACACGCCAGCGGCCACCAACACGCCAGCGGCCACCCCGCTTCCGGGCCAGCCAGCGAGCGAGGGCGTGGCTCCCTCGCCGCCACCTCAGACGCTACCGATTGCTTTGGGCCCTGAAACTCTTTAAATTTTTAAAATAAATTTCGCCGGAACTATGACACAGAAACTTCATTTTTCTCATAACCCTCTTAAAAGATTGTATTGTTTATACAATGCCAGTTATTAGTATCTATGAGTTGGTGGTAATTACAAAGTAAAAATAGTATCTTTACTACAGATAAAATGTATTAAAGATCTTGATTCTCACAGTGACAGACACCCACAAAGCCTGCCACACGCATACTGAGCGCATCACAACTAGTTATACTGAGCGCATCACACCTAGTTATAATTCTCCCCACAGCCTTGAAAAATATTCTCATCTCCATGTAACCGTCGAGAAAACCGAGGAACGAAGGATGACTTACCAAAGTGACTTACCAAAAATGCTTGGCCAGTCAGTAGGACAGGGCACTCAGTCCAGAGTCCTGGACGTCACGCGACACCCCCTAATCACTCCGCCAAGACGCTGTCTGTGATGGGGATGCCCCGCAGGAGAGCCCAGGTCTGCAGGTGCTAGCTTACGTGTGACTCCTGAGGTGCTGGCCTCGCAAAGCAAACTGATGGGGAAAGGTGTCTGCACCAGCTAAAACCTGATTTATTTTAACTAATAATCAAAGGAATTAAAAGAATAACTGAACAAATGACATTCTCTATTTGATGTACATTCTTTGGCAGTACTTCAAGATAAATTAACAGTGCAAGAAATTATCATGAAATATGAATTAATTTGAAATCAATATCATAATTGTACATAAATGGATATTTCTTAAATAATCAGTTTATTCTCTGATAATAATTGCAATAAGCTTACTCTATAACCTTTTTCAATGAGTCTATAATATGACATACTCTATGGATATCTTGTGAAACAACCACAATCAAGTTAATCAACACATCGATGTCACAGTTACCAATTTTTTAATTTTATTTTTTTGTGGTGAGAACACTGAAGATTTACTCTTACTATATTTATTTGTTTTGCTACTGAGTAGTATGAGTTTACATATTTTGGCTATTAACCTCTTATTGGTCATGTGCTTTGCAAATATCCCCTCTCATTCTGTGGGTTGCTTTTTCATTTTGTTGACTGTTTCCTTTGCCTATTAGTTCGATATAGTCCCCACTTATTTATTTTTGCTTTTGTTGCCTGTGATTTCCGTGTCCTACCCAAAAATTCATTGCCAAAGTCAACATCGGGGCGCTTTCCCGTTTTCTCCTAGCAGCTTTACGCTTCCGGGTCTTGCGTTGAAGTCTTTAATCCACTTCGAATTAATTTCTGCGTACGGCGTAAGATAAGGGTCCAATTTCACTCTTTTGCGTGTGGCTTTCCAGTTTTCCCAACAGCATTTGTTGAAAAGATGATCTTTTACCTATTGTGTATTCTTGGTGCCCCCGTCAAAGATTAGTTGACCGTACGTACATTTTTATTTCTGGGCTCTCGACCGTTCCATTGGTCTATGTGTCTGGCCACGCTCTTTTGACCAGTGTAGCTTTGCAATATAGTTTGAAATCGGAGAGCATATTTCCAGCTTTGTTCTTCTTTCTCGGGATTGCTTTGGCTAGTCGGGGTCCTTTGTAGCTCCCAATCAATATTTTAGAATTTGATGTTTCTATTTTTGTGAAAAATGCCTTTGGAAATTTGAGCATGATCGCATTGAATTCTGTAGATTGCTCTGGGCAGTATGGACATTGTAACTACATTAGCCCTCCCAGTTCATAACCATAGAGTATCTTCCCATTTATCTGTGTCCTTTCCATCTCTTTCATCGAGGTGTCACAGTTTTCAGCGTACGGGTCTTTCACCTCCTCGGTTCTATTTATTCGTAAGTATAATTGTTTGCTGCTATTGTAAATGGGATCTCCTCAATTTCTTTTTCAGGTAGTTTGTTGCTAGCACACTAAACACAACTGATTTTTGCGTGTGGCTTTTGTGTCCTGCAACGTCTCTGCGTCCCTTCAGCAGTTCTAACAGTCTGGGTGGAGTCCGTAGTGTTGTCTATATACGGGAGCCTGTCATCTGCAGACAGAAGTATTTTTACTTCTTCCTTTCTGATTCGATGCCTTTTATTTACTTTTCTCGCCTGACTGCTCAGGCGAGGACTGAACAGACGTGGCGAGAGGGGGCGTCTTTGTCTCCTTCCTGATCTTAGGGAAAAACTTCCAGCTTTTCACTGTGGGGTATGATCACAAAAGGATATCGAATTTTGTCAAATGCTTTTTCTGCATCTATTGAGATGCTGGCATATGCTTCTGATGCTTCCTAGTCACCAGGCACTGATTCGGGCAGCGGGGAAACTGTGTGGCCTCGGACAGTTTCTTACTCTCTCCGGCCCTGTTTTCTCACATGGAAAATGTATTTACCTCTTAGAATTGTTATAGAAAGGTAGGCGTTAACGCGCACGTGGTGCTTGTAACTGCGCCTGCATAGTAAGCGCCGGCATCAGCTTGTATTTTTAACTAACACAGAAATGCATAGCAAAAAGTGAAAATCCGCACCTCATCCCATTCTTCAGACAGAACCACTGGTAACAGCGCTTCACCTCACCCACGTTTTTATGTGCATCTGCGAACGCTTATCTGTACGTGTTACTGTTATATTTCAAGCGGGTTCGTTCCAGTCCACTTGCTTTTCCACTTATCTATATTTTATAATCAGAAAGAAATGGCTGCTCACTCCACGTTACATGTAGTGACTTCAATAAACTACGTACGAATTAGCTCCTGACACACACACGCCATCAAATACAGATAAGATGACCTCCAGGCTCCTGGAAACCACGCTGCGTGGCCTCCGGTTACAGAGAACCATGCAGCACAGGACATGGTCCGTAGCTAAGCTGGTGACCTGTTTTGTTCATGGACATCGAGGCCAGCTTTTCTTCTTTAAAAGTCACCTAAGAGTATCTGATACATGAGAGAATAAAGCCGAGACTAATGCCAGATCCATCCAAACCAAACTATGTCCACAGCAGCAGAGGGCAGTCCTGGATCAGTGGGGATAGCAAGTGACCAGCAGGATGTGGCGAGCTTCTCTTAGGGAGGCAGTGTTCTCCATCAGATCCCCAGAGCTGGGGAGAGACAGCAGACGCGACCACCCTGCGGGCCTGGACGGGGCACGTCTGGCTGGAGCTCTGGGGCATGAGGCTGAGAAAGCATCACGGTGCCTCAGGCACGTCCGGCGAGGTCCCCCTTCCACTGTCTCCGGTTCATTCTGCAGGGGAAGGTTAGGCTCATCGGAACGGTAGGAGACATGCCCAGGTCACTTCGGCGTATGACACTGACGTCAAAGTCGTCAGCCACTCCGCCGAGCCCGCGATGAAGGCAGTCCTGCAGAACCACCGCAGCAGCCCAGCTCCAGGACAGATAAGAGGTCCGGCGCCTCCCCCACGATGGGACCACATTCCCAGGCCCTCCAGAACCTCCCCCCCAGGTCCAGCCCACACGTTTGCCCTTGGCCCTGGTCCAGTCAGTGAAGGTCACGAAAGCACGGCTGGCTCCCGACATGCTCCCTACAAACATTATCAACTTCACAGGAGGTGCCAAAAACAAAAAACAAAAAACAAAACGCTTTCAGAAATACTTAGCAGGCCCTTACTTAGGAATTCGCGGACCTTCCCCTTTGTACTCCACCCTGTGCCTGCCAGGAACACTTCTAGGAATTTATCCTAGGCACGCACAAATAGTTACAATAATCATAACCCAGAAAACTACGTGTCAAGCAAGAACGGATCGATTAGAGCTACGGCAGGTCACGTAACGGCACATGCCAAGTAGCTCCTGAAAGTACAGATGCTGTTTCTGAGGGTCAGCTGGCGAACGATTCCCACAAGCCCGCACGTGCTGGGGGGTGGGTAAGAGCACCACCTCTCTTTTGCAGATTTTACAAACCTGACTTAGAGATCATATTTACCAACAGAAAAATCTTTGCAGTGGACTATTAGGGAACATGGGAAGTTACAAAACAATCTAATGTATAGAATTTGGGCAATTTCCTTGACTTTTTTCTTGTGTATTTTCTAATTTTTTCCTCAATGAATTTGTGTTCTTTATGTAACTGAAATTACAGGGGCAGGATATTTTAAATTAAAGTTTAGTTATTTTTCAGTACTTGAGATAATTGGAAACTCAAGCTTCGTGCCTGTATTTACTTTCTTTCTTATTCTTTGGCCTTTTTTTTTTTTTTTTAGAGACAGGGCAAATAGAGTTGGTTTCCTTAGTAATAGTAGCTAAAGCTCCCAAACATTCTTTTCTTTTTGTCTTTTTTCATTACTTTCTTTTAAAACTGTTTGGATTTCCTGAGTAAAGATATGCATACTAATCACTAGCCCGATTTTATTCGAGGAGCTTAAAAATGATGACTGTGAAAACAGCTCGATTCAAAGTTTAAATCAACAATTTTAAGTGGGTCATCAGTTCCTCCTAGGATTTTTAGACACTTTTCAATACTGCAACTCAAGTTCAAGGGCCGGGGTCTTATAGCACAGATGTCAACAAAGGTTCGCATATCAAACATAAAGGTTGTATTTGAAGGATTCTTCAACTTTGTATTGATTTTTAAATTAAACGCATGTTTATTAAACTGTGCAAAGAGGACAGAAAGCCTCAAAGTCTCCTCTCTGCCCCAGTTCTCCACCCAAGGGATCGGATGCCAGCGTCCTGCACGTTTGCACTAAAACGTTCACCGTGTATGACAGCTCTAGTGGAGATGTATTCCCTGTCACGCGTCACGCAGCGGGCTCACACCACACTACGGACTTGTGGCATCTCTCTCCACCTCGTCTTAACTGTTGCTGAGTACTCGATGGGATAGATGTCCCATCACGTAAACAGCTAGTCTCCTTCCAATGACCAGGCACGCCCGCTCCCACAGGCGTGGGGACACGCCCCGGCCACGCCTGACACGGGCCTGTCCCTTTGGAGTCGTCCCCAGCGGGCACCTAGGCCACCTGGGGGTCACAATGTGGCCTCCAGAAAGGCGCGGCTCGCCTCGGGGGCCCCCTGTCCCCTCTGCTCACAGCGGTGGGTCCCCTGCTCCGCCTGCTGGCGCCAGGTGCTGTCTGCAACCAGGGGATCCTGACGTTTCTTCCTCACTGGCTCAGGCACCTACCTGTAAGCTCGCCCCTGGCCGTGAGGGGGAGCGGTGCACAGCGCCGAGTGCTCTGGGGGCCCTTGTGTCCTGCGCATGGCCCAGAAGCAGCGTGGGAACCACCAGGCTGAGTGTGCAGGACCGACCGAGGGGTGTGACCTGGGACTGACTGGGCCCCTCGAATAGGTGACTGGAGACGGGTCCCCCAATGTGGACTGCACTGGCCTCCAGAATTCTGACTCAACTGTAAGAGAAAAGGAGAAATCTCAGTTAATGAAACATCTTTGTGGGATGTGGGACTTAAAATAGAAATTAAGTTGAATCGCAGGAGAATGAAGTTTCTCTCTTGTCCACCTTAGTTTAGCGGCTGAGATTTATGTGGCAACAGAAATCACGGGTTTTGTAATACTTTACATAAAGTGCTATGTGACGTATTATTTCACCAGACCCATTCAGTTAGAAATCTAATTACTCATTGCATAATGAATTCACTAGTTCGCCATATCAAGATTTTTACATATCCTAATAACTTTATCCTGATATCAATCCTAAAAAATTATCCATCCTATAAAAAAACTAAGAAAGAGAATCTGCTGAGGACACACAAATATTTAATAAGCATGTGAAAAGTAACCAACCTCATGAATAATCAAGGAAATGTACACAAAAGCAAGGAGAGGAAATGCATTTTTGCCTCTCAGAACAGCAATGAGAAAGGCTGATCGGATACTGTATGAATGAGAGTTTGGCACCAAAAAAAGGCCAAAACGTCCCCTTAAAGACTGTTGCTCTCACTGGCAACGTGTATGGTATTTCTGGGCCGTTTCAGACACACCGTTAGCTCTATGTTTGCGTTAGCGATTCCTGCTCCCAAATCTGTGCTCGGGGCACTCGCACCCGGGCAGGTGGAGGACCGGCCGCTCACTGCACCCTGCTCTCAGCAGCGAAGCGCAGTCCGGGAGAAGCACCGCCACCTGTGTGACAGCATGTCTCCACGTCTCCACCGAGCAAGGCCGTGGGAGGGGGGAGGAGGGAGCCGTGGAGGGGGGCGGCAGGGCAGAGGGAGCTGCCACTATCGCAGGCGCATGTCTTTAAAGCAGGGACAGTTTAAGTCCCAGACTAGCCGCTACCAGGACCTCTGGCAAAGTGCTTCAGTTTCGAAGTGGTGATAACCAAGGCACTCATCTCCCGGAGGTGACACAGCTAACGCACAACAGCAGACAACGGCTAACGAAGCTTTCTTTTGTAAAAGGGCTACTGCCAGGTGCTTGTATAAAGCTAGTTTTGTGGTTAAGGAAGCAAATTCCACTGACATGCGCACAGATAGGTATATAGCAGGCCCTTAAAAAAGAGGAATATGAATACTGAGAATCAGTGACTTGAAAAAATAAAACCTCCTTTATGCAACTTTGTATCTTCCATAATACCCTGAAGCACACATTCAATTTAACTCAATTAAACACTTAATCAAAACAATTACCATGTGCTAAGTATCAGGTAAAGAAGGGCGTGCACTTACCCGCCAGATGAAAAGGATGAAAAGGGTCACGGAGACCTTGAAAGTTCAGAGGATGAGCAGGACGACTGCTTTCATCTGCAGACAGGCCGCACGAGATTACCATCCTCTAGAATGGCCGTCTTCCCCAGGGCTGTAAACCGCAAGAGCAGGGACCTCACCTTTTCTCTGTATTTCTCATGTGTACTGTGTCAGTGTCTGATTATAGCAGGGGCCAAACAAATATCCCTCTAATTAAATGAATTAAGGAATAAAAGAAAAAGTGAACGGGGGTTCTCCTCTTCCGTCTTTTGGTCGTCCTAGGACTTATCGAACTAATTTTTATTTGTGTTTACTGTCTCTACCTACTGCTGGGACACAGGCTCCAGGAGAGAGAGACCTGTCTGGTTTGCGTCACCTTTGTCTTCCACAGGCTGCGACTGTGCCCAAACATAGTTGTTGAATCAGTGCTTATCTTGCCTTAAAACCTGCCAAGGGGAGAATCTCTGGAATTTTACTAGATAACCTCTCCAAAGCCACCTTCAGACAACTGACTTCTTGAAAGAGCCATCCACTTTTGGTTATTCTGGACCAACTGGAGCATCCTTCGCTGTAATCCTCAGGATGGGGTGTAGCAGCTGTGGACAGCCTGTTTCCCCATCAGTGTGTAGGCTTGCTTTCCTTCATGGAGAGTGCCTGCTCAGGAGACCTAGTTTTGGTAGTAACAAGCTGCTGTCACCCCTACAAGCCAGGTAACCAATCTCTTCAAGTCTCTGGCCCCCACAATGCACAGGGGACTGCCAGACCGACCGGGCCCGCCCTCGGGACAGGGCTGGGAGAACCAGAACAGTGAGCAGCCTGAGGACAGGAGCCCGTGGCCACCCAGAGAGCTTCCTGGGTGTTTTGGGGCCCAGTCTGTGATTTTCCTGAATAAAAAGACAGGTCTCAATTCTGCCTGACCCTGATTCCTAGACTTTTTCTCCTCTGTATTCATAGCATTTGGTACATTTGGTTTTGTCTAACCAAAATAAAATGTTTAACTTCATGTATGGAAAACAAACTCAATACTTTTAAAATTTAACATTTTAATTGGAAACAGTTCATGTGGTCTGTTCAACAAAAGCTCAGATGGGCAAAGTGCAATAAACAGAATGAAATAGTACACCTAAGTCTCTGTTTAGACCACATGAAAAGACATCCAGGATATTTCAAATGGAAAATGCAAGCTACAGAATAATATTACAGTGAGAGTCCACTATCGAACATTGTTTCTAAACTATATATATTTATGTGGTAGATTATTTTTGCAAGTATGTTATTGTTTTAATAATACAAAAACAAAATTAATAATAATGTTCAAAACATTTATTTACTAAGTCACTTTTCAGGTTGATTAATGTTTAATGAAAAAAAATGTGGTATACAATGTACTTGTCTCTAGAAAAAAGTCTTATTTACAAAATAAAGATCAAAGGTATTTAAGTAAATGTAGGATTTTAAAAAAACATTCATCACGGGTTACAATACAAATAAATTTCCTAAAGACAACTCAAGTATCCAGTGAAGTCTAAGAGGTGAACCCAATCCCTTCAGTCATATTCAGAGAATCTAATGTGCATGCTTGCTTGCTGAGTCTTTGCCAGTCTAATCTTCTCAGCTTTGGTGATTAACTACAGAGAAAGAAACCAGAAATTAGAATGTACTGGATACCTAAAAACAAAAGACAATTATGACTAGAAAAACTTTACAACCATCAGCCTGAATAAATTTTTTTCAAAAGGGAGAGAGGTAGATAAATAAGATAATTAAGCTTAGGTCAAATTAATCACAGAAAGAGCTGTCTAGATTTAGGTTTATTAAACATAACAGACATTCAACCTTTAGATGATCTAAAACTGTCCCACTTTAGTTCCGCATTACTAAAAATTTTTCAACTAAAAATAGCCAGTCTGAGCTGGCAACTTTTTTTGACGTTTTAGGAGGGCTCGGGACCTGTATCTGTTCGTTGTTTCATATCCCCTTGGGCTTGGATGCTTCTTAAATGCCGTGTGGCTCTCAGTAACTGTACTGTGCTTGAGAATTACGTATTATTTGAATGAAACACTATATTTTGGGCTGAGTGCAACACAAAGGTTCTTACAAATTGCTTACAAATTTAAAAGTTAAAATATCCCAAATATGGTTGTATTAAGACTATTTGTTACTCCCTCACATAAACACTTGAATATTTTTAAAGGCAAATGAAATTACCTGGAGTGCAGAAGACCATTTAAACTGTTTAAATATTCCAAACGTTTTCTTGACGGAAAAATTTTTAATATTTTATTTAGCTTTGGAAAAATGAAAATCTTCTCTTAACAGATTCTAATGAGTAATTACTAACATAGTATCTTTAAAGCATTTGGTGACCCATGTCCACTGACAGGAAGTTGCTTTAAGGTAAATGAAAAAGGCTGTTCTTCAGCGAGGTGAGTCAACAGGTAACTACCACGCCACGTGCTCTTCACACATTTTATGACTTCTGTCTTTACCTGCTGACTATCTGACATATCAGTAATCTATAAAGTCCGTTTCGATAAAAACTAAAATCGAAATATGCTTTAAAAGCTAAAGAAAAACGAGAAGGGCCTCGGGCTGTCTCCAAGCAGCTACTGTCAAAGCTGGTCTTGCAAGAGTGCGTGACATTCTGTGGACAGATTTTTTCCTGCAGCTTCCCGATCTTCTCTGAAAAGTCTTAATTTAATTTTCCTGGACTTTTATGTGTAAGGATATAAACGTAGGAAATCCGATTATTTTCCACCCATTCCTTTTAGTTCTGTATGAACTGACCGAGGCTTAGGGAACTAACTATCCCCCGGACCCTACCCCATAACGTGAAAATGAAGAAGCAGGATTTTTCTTAGTGCTTCTCTTTCACGCCGTCATGGCGCAACCCAGCAGTGCCGCGGCGATGCGGGCTGCGGGTCGGCGTGGTGCGTGTCACACCTGGGCTGCTACCCTTTCCTGACACGCGCCCGTGACCGAGGCGCTGGCTCCCAGCACTCCCGCTCCACTGTCCCAGCCTGTCTCCCCCACGGCCGCTGCACTTTCCAGTGCTGTCATCCAGCCTTGCGGCTGCTGGCAAGCCCCGGGCTCAGCTCCACTGTCGCCTTCGCGGAGGGAGCTCCCAGACAACCCCCTCCACAGCACCTACATCACCGACCATGCCGCTCCCTGCAGCTTCAGGGAAGCGGGACCTTCCTGCCCACGGCTACTGCCCCAGCGGGGAGGGCAGTGGCCGACACCGACGGGCACGCAAGTGCGTGAATCGGTGGGCTCACGGAAAAGCAGGCTGACAAACTGATCGCTCCACCCCCTCCTCGAAAGAGCCTGTGCAGTCTGTGTGGCCTGGTTTCCATTTCACGGCAGGAGCCGACCAGCCAGCTCCATAACTTCAGCGAAGATCTCGCCCTTGAAGACATTTCTAGTTACGAGGACGAGCCCGGCGTGCGACGGGAAATGGGGTCGGGAGAGCCCCACACTCAGCACGGAGCAACTCGCAGCTTGTAAAACTCCAACCCAATTAAACTCCCCAGTCAGTGCTTCCTGGCCTCACATTTAGTTTTTGAAAATGGAATCTTCCCGAAAAACAAAATGACTAATTCCTAGTTTCACAAATATATAAAATTTAAATAAAATTACACACCAATTAAAGGATAAGTATTATTTAACAAAGTGACTTCATTTCGGGGGTGAGCTCTGGATTAACAATTTTAACATTTAAATAATCTCAAACTGGCTTTAAAATTAACACCTCACAGACCTGAAAGGCCCTCAGGAAGGAAGGGGGCCGCCCCCACCTGAGCAAATTGTCTGCATGCATGGAAACCGAATTAACAAAGACCAGTGGGAAACCTCCTCTCAAATCATCCGAAATTCCGATAACTCCGAGGTCAGTAACTCAAGGCTGATGAAAAACACTTGACTTTTAAGTTAAATTCAAAAAAATAATATTTTATACTAATACGATTCCGAATCAACAAACCTAGAACACAGAAGTATGACTTTTTAAGTGCTAACCAACAACAAAAGGGTGTATATCTTTTTAGATTTTTTTTTTGCAACATACATTTTAAAATTTTGGTAACAGTAATATAGTTACTATGTGCCCTATTTTGTTCTAAGCATTTCAAGAGGTAGTAACCTTTACAAGTACAATCATTTGTTTTAAAAAAAAAAAAAATAACCTTCACCCCTCACTGGCAAAAATGATTTGATAACCTGTCAGTGAGAAACTTGCTTTAAATTATTTAATATATCTAAGCTTGTTTATATCACTTGTTGACCATTTTAGAGAAAAATAAAGCTTATCACCGCTATGGGAACACTATACACAAAGTCTCTCAATCTTATCTCTGGAGACTACTATCTTTAAACACCACTCTAAATACATTGTGTTTTTACCATTAAGACAATGTTTAAATAATCATTTACCACCTAACTACAAAACACACAGCAACCAGAAACACATTGCTTTAAGTTACATCTCTAGTTCAAAAAAGAAAACTCTAAATTAAAATCTTGTACCATTGTGGAGAAAATAATTCTGGTTTCGTGTATTACAGAGAAGTGTTTCCTCTCAACGTACGTCTTTGTTATGCACAGCAAAACCAAGGTTATGTTAGGGCTACGCAGTACTTCCAGAGACCATCGGCCTCTGAAAAACGGCTAGAAAACAAAAACTCCACACTAAAAACAAATATGAACTGATTACCTTCTCAGTGCCTCTTTTCTTTTCTCGAGGCTGATTAAGTTTGGCCTGCCTGTCTACCAAAATCTTCTGCCAATATCTCTGTTCATGATCACCTTGAAAACAAACAGAAACATCGGTCACCGAACATAAGGGAACGTATGAAGACATATTCGATGTGTTAAATGACCAATAATACAGCTAGCATAGCTGTCCAATTACATTTGGTGCTACTTGATCCATACAAAAGCATGAAAAAAAAATACTAGTTTCATTAGCAAAACTCAGAAAGTACAATCACCCCGTGATAAGAACTGTCCAAAAGGAAAATTCTATGAAGTTTTACCAGAAAGGATCTCGAGCTTCCAGGAGTGCTTCTTTTTAATGTCCGTGTGTGCATTTAACACTGCTTGGGCGTCCTCGGGAGTTTTAAACCTAGCATGGCATTCTGTGTCCCCTTCTAGCAAGTCCACGTAAACCACCTCTGAGACTGCTGCCAAAGTGTCCTGCATTAGTGTTCAGAAAGACGTACCATGAATGAAAAACGTTTCATCGTAATTCTAAAGTTTTTCCAATGGCTGTGTAGGAAGCATTCTGTAAATAAGCCTTGCGAAGCTTAAAACGAGAACTGCCCGACCTCACACGTCTCTCCTAGAGTATTTACAAATGCTCTTTCAAACTAACAGGGACAGAGCTGAGAACCAGTTTAAACTAACGCCAACTAGAATCATAGCTTTCTCTCATTCAACCACACTGCTAAACCTTAACTAGGGTGGAACCGTTCCTACGGACAGCAGGACAGCAGGCCCGCAGGCCAGGGTGCACGAATACCCCCGCCGCCCGCAATCAGGAAAAGGGGTTCCGAGTCTGCGTGCGGCTAGAACAAGGAATGAGAGCAAAACGAAAAGCCCCACACAGTTTGGGGGAGAAGGTGTGTTTCCACTAACTTGCACAAAACCACTTATGACTTGAAACGTGTAAAAACCACTCCACCTTTTATAACAACTCATGAATAAAACAAGTTTCGTGAAACCTACAAAAACTTGAGGTTCCCAGGTGGATCTATGGGAACGTAGCCCAAAAGCTTTTACTTTCTGATAAAATAACCTAAGCAACTTCTGTACAACTCTTGGTCACTCAGCAAGAAAAAGTTCTACCTGGAAAGCCCGCTGTGAGGGCAAACTAATGAGATTCCTGCATTCCTCCTCATTTTTTTTTCACAGCTGGTTCTACAGTAAATACAATGCAATTATGCAGGAATGTTGCACTAATTCTTAATTCCTCAACCTCCATTCAGGAAGTGAAAGAAGAAACTGGAGATTCCCAACGGGGGGAAAAAGCCTCTTACTCATCTTGTCCCCTGTGGTTTTATCAGTTTTAGTTTTCACCCAAAATATCAAGCCACAGCTAATTTAGATTACTTTTAGATATTGGGTTTTTAAAGTCTGAAGTACAGAAAGAACTGAGCAACACTTGGAAATACTACTGATTGCAGAATAAGAAAAGTTTACTAGTTAATAACAAGCATAAGTAGTAAGAACCTGCGTGTCTGCAGAAGCGCGGGAGCAAATAAGTCTCAGCTCATCCCAACACACCGCCTAACACAGAAGGCGCACTTGCGATGCTTGCGAATTCAATGCAAAGAGAAAAGAACTAGAGACAAACTTGCCAATTCTTCCCAATTCTTTGGTTAATAGTAGTATTAAATTTAGACACAAAAGAAGAAAAATAAGCAATTTCAAAGCTGATAAAATCTAACTAGTCAAGAATAGTATAGCTGTTAGTGATTTATAAGATTAGATCACTGCAATTGAAAAGATATTTAGTAAACATCCATTCTAATCTTGGGTAATCTCTGGATTTAAAACTTCTCTAAATGACAAATTAGCCTGGTAATCGCAAGGGGTAAGGCACAAACAGTAGCCGCCATCCTCATCACTCTGATTTGTTCCAGCAAAATGTAAATAACCATTACTTAATAGTTACTTTATGATTAATAGATTTTGATGATCATAAATGAAGAGTTTGTAATTGATAGTTACCATTCAGAGAATAAAAGCTCTTTAATGTAATTAAATCTGTCAGCCATTGCAAATAACGAACCTTAAATTTTCTTTTAAATCTTTTGCAACCTAACTAACCACAGCAGCACTTAATATCCTTAATTTCATCCTTCTTATCTAAACTTCTATTCTGCTACAATACTCTACAAGCTGGTAATATCAGTTGGGGACTGACCAAATCCTTCATCGACATCATTAAAAGAATCTACGTTTTCATGTTAGTGACAGACAGAATTTTAGGGCAGAGTTTCAGACAGAGCGCTTACATACGATCAGTGAGCAGCCTCGACGGCTGTGCAAGTGAAACAGGACGGGTGTGAGCATGGGACACCCCAACGGCAAAGCACACGCTGAGGGGCAGGGAGAGAATCATAAATATACGTGCTACGTTACACAGAATTTTACACTGTGTAAAAAGTGTCTCACCTAAATAGGTGACAGGGTAAGGGTGAATGAGACACCGTGCTCCCCCACGAAAGAATACGTCAGTAAGAAACACTGCTGCATTGCTGCATAAAAGGCTTAGGCAAGCTATACAGTGTGAGAAGACTGCAGACCAGCACCGAGAGCAAGTTGTAAACTACATATAACTATGGATTTATCTGCACACGTATTTGAAATTTTTGTAGTTGTTCAAAATACACTTTTCTGTCATTGTTCCAATTTTTAAAAACAATCAGCAAGGCTTAATAACACCAAAAAAATTTTTTAAACATAAAATTAAAAAGGGCTCTTTCCCACAAAGTAACATGCATTTCTTTCAGGAAAAAAAGGTTCAATTTCCAAGGGGATTCATTGACAAAAATAAACTAAATCCATGGTAAAAAAAATGTATGCATTTTGTTTCTTTTAGTCCAAAGTAGTTTTGACTTTTTTTACGTCAAAAACCTTTTAGCAATCTATTGAAAGCTCAGAACACTGCTGAAAGCAAATTACGAATTTTCCAGTTTGCTCCCAAACCTGAGAACAGCAGATTAGTTTTCAAATAATTTCTGACCAATTAATGTTGATCAAATATTTAAAAAAGTTTTGGCACTAAGTATTTTTCTAAAATCCATTTTTCCTGAAAACAGAAAAAGTGCCTTAAAAAGTGGACACGGAGACAGCACTGAACTGTACCCGCCCCTTCAGTCACAACGCCTGCAGTGTGGTTCCCTCACTCGCCACACAACTCTCCATCAGGCACCAATAAAAATGAGCCGAACTGCAGTTTTCCTACAGAAAAATGTGTGCACTGTGCTCACAGGACTTTTGAGCCAGCGAGGTCTTCGGTCTTACATTTGACTAAAAGTCAAATTTAAGAGTCACTATGGGATCAAACCCTGCAAGCAGCTTACCACAGAGCAACAAATTCTAATTTGATTTGCTTCGTTTTCCATATTCAAAACATTTTCACACAGGGATTTTCAGGGGAAGCAGGGACAACTACCCTGGGGACTCCAAAGCCTTACCCTGACGAATTTCCTGCCAGGCAGAGGCTCAGCGCTAACAATCTTCACAATCACGCCACTCACAAACTGGGGTCCTGCCACATCCGCCTTCTCTTGGGGACAACACTGGGCACTGTTTGCTGTGGATTAAAAAGACCAGAAATAAACCTCTTACACTTAATCATTCAACACTTAGGAGGCCCACTTTAGAATCATCACTTCTTAGCTGCTTTAGTTGATTTACTTAAATTATCTTGAATTAGTAATTAATAAAGTCATTATGTTCTAAGTTGTTGGGACTCAAGGTAGGTCTCCTCGACAGTCATACTACATATTGCAGAATACCATGAAATGAAATACAAAAATTTCTATTACTCAATGCAAACTGTTACTGTTGAGAGCACTAATAAGGCACTCAAAAAAGTCCCCTTTCTCTGAAGCAAGTGACAAAAGTGCTCTTACATTTGATGAGGTGAAAAGGCAGACAAGGACAGAATGACACAGAATCCTTTATAAGATAATTCAGACAGGAAAATTTATGTTTCCATTACAGGAATTTAAAATATACACTAACATTGAGAATTTCATAAAATTGTTGCTCTAATTTGTTCCTTCTTTTGATTAATATTATGGAATGAAATTACAAGTGAGAAATTACAATGTGTTTCTACAAACTTGCTCAATTCATAAACTAGGCACTCACTACTAAATCTAAGAATGAAACTGTATAGAAAACAAATGTGTGATTTTAAAATATACTGTTTTAAATAAGCCCTTCAAATGTGCTTATATCAAGAATAAATCACATCTGGGCAACTAATCAATTTTTCTAACAATGATCATCATATAATTAAGTTTTTATAAATTAAAGTTTATCCTATAACTCAAATGTAGTACTTTAGTATGCAAATAAACATAATGCTACAAAGAGTATCATATTGATGTTTACTTTTTTCATTTTTCATTCCAGACTTATTAGTTACTCCATGGTCTGTTTCCATTTCTGACTCCGATTTTATTTGGGATATCGTTTTTTTTAAAGAAGCCATACTGGCTTTCTGCAGTGCTAAATACTCTTTCTTCAAATCCATCCACTCGCTCCTGTAATGAAAAAAACGTACATTTGAAATAATGATAACAGATACTTGCATGTAAAGTAAGTATCTAAATACATACTTTACAGTGACTTGTAACCACTCCTCCCCCAACTTATTTCTTAAACACACTCGATTTACTTCCCGGGTTCTAAATCTATCTAGCAAACAAGCAAATGGGAGTTCCCCCAGCACCGACATTCAGATTAAATGTTTTAAATTTGCAATCCGATTCTTAAGTCTATTTCAATTATGTGCATTTTTGAAAATAAAAGTTTTGAATTAACTAGTAGCATTTACTTAGAAGAGTCATCTTTGGGGGGAAAACGAGAGGTTAAAATTTAAAGATTACTTGTTAAACTGCCTCCAATTTCAGAGATAACATTCTTTCGTATTTAACTAGAATCAAAGGGAATTTCTAAGAAGAAAAAAACACCCCTGGAAGCAATTTATTCATTGACACACCTTTAACATGTAGATGCCTCTTCAAACAGCTGGAGCCCTCCAGATAGGAGCACAATGGGTTGAGGCTCCAGGAGCGGCTTTGTCAGCCCTAATCTATGCCATCAAACGAGCAGATAGCGATTTTTTAAAGAGGAGGATATCTTGTGGTAATGGTTTTAGCTGTTAACATTGACGTCTGTATACTTCAAAAAAAGAAAAGAGAGATCTAGACCCACCCAGGATCGTACCTTCCCAGAGATCTGATCCATTAGAATAACAAAAGGCTCTTAATGACTCTCACAGATAAAAAGGCAAAGAAACTCAGGAGTTAAGAATAGCATAAATACCAGAGCCTCAAGCCTTTGCCTCTTAAGCGTGCAGACCAGAACCCAACTCTCGGGACCAGTAACCCGGAAGGTCAAGAAACCCTTCCCAGAGGTACGCCTGCGGTTTGCCCTCTCCTGCGCGGTCTCCTCATCTGGTCCATGGGCTCCCTTTAACTTTAACATGGAAGTGCTTTCTGTCACTTTCCAAGTAGTAAGTGCTTCCATGTTTTAGTAGAAGTGAGTCCAAATTGCTCCTCGGATCCCACATGGCACCCTTGTTACTCTAGAGACGACGGGGACTCCTCTGCTCTAACGTGCGGTACTGCTACTTCAGACAAAAGTAAGTGCCTCCATGTTTCAGTGGAGGTATCTCCAAACCCACACAGGTTTATTCTCTAAACTTTGCAGGTCGAAGCTGCTCCCGTTCCCATGGTCTTCCGAGCCTGGGCTCCCCATCACTTAAACGTGGATGTACTGGCTCTGAACTACAGAAGTAAGTGCTTCCATGTTTAGTGATGGTGAGTCTGCTTGCCACAGCCCCCGACCTGCCACCCATGGCACACGGAAGCCGCACCTTTAGTCTGTGTGTTTAGGGACACCCACGACTATAACGTGGAGGCATTTGCTGGGACACGACAGCAGTAAGTGCTTCCATGTTTTAGTGTGGTGGTCCCTCTTCAACCTCAATCGCGACAGTCGTGCCGTCGCCAACCCGGGCCACAGGCCGTTACTGTTGCTAATATGCAACTCTGTTCACACAGCTGGAATTGCACTTTAGCAATGGTGACGGACTGTGCGCACTGCCACGCGGCGCCGGGCACCTACTTGGACAGCACGCGCAGGGGGATGACCTCCTCTCCCATTCTGTGCCTCTCTTTATGCTTTTTCTTATGCTTCCTTTTTGCCTTTAAGAGGGATCCGTCTTTTACATCTCCAGTATCCTTTTCCTCTTCAGTAGAGACTTCTAAGTCTTTAAGAAATAAAAGACAAAAATTAAGAAATGAGAAACTTTCTCTGTCTAGCCCTATCTCAAGGTGTGACTACCTTTGTCTTCTCTGGACACCTCCGAGGCTTTTTTCAGGCTGTCGCTCTGAGCCTTCCTCTTGACCTTGGACCTGGGGGCAAGGACCTCCGCCTCTCCAGATCTACTTCTCTTCCTCTTCCCCCTTCTGATGGAAGGTGAGCTGCTCACTTCAGCTCTGTCCCGCTTCTTCTTCCTCTTGGCGGGCGGCTTCTGCGGCTCTGCGGCCTCCGTTTCAGAGCCCTCTGAGGCGGCCCTGGGCCTCTTGGCCGTGAGGCCGCTGCTGTCCGGGCCCACGTCCCCGGCAGACTCTCCGGTCCGGGTGCTGTCCTCCTTTTTCACGCGCCCTTTTTTCTTCTTTTTCCTTTTCTTTTCTTCTGTAACGACACTGCCGTTAGTTTTCACTTTCCTTAAACTGCACCCACTTACATGCGACAGCGTGTAACTCACCAGCGACTCTAAGGGCAGGAATGGGCTTATTTTTCACGGTTTTGGGAAATATGCCAGGTTTTCTTGGTGCTTCCTCTGGTGGGTTGTTAAGAAACTGAAATGAAATCGGCACAAAGTGTTTGTTGCCATTTTTAAAAAACACTTGCTAACTAAGCCTTTGCTTTTTCTTTTCAGGTCCTGGGCCTACCTCTATAGCTTTGGCTGCCTGTTCTTTCGTTTCAAATTCCACGAAGGCGAAGCCCTTCGGGTCCCCGGTGGACTTGTAGTGTGGTATGCTGACGTACACGACGCTGCCGCACTTCCCGAACACTCTTTCGATCCAGCTGTGATTGACGTTTTTGGGAAGTAATTCCTACGATAAATTAGACGCAGTATTAAATGTTAGGGTTTTTCAGGTCAATAAATTTTCACTTGAATATTAAAATGTTTCTTTTGACTTTCTAGAAAAATGGCTTACCACATACACTGTCCGTTCATCCTCATCCTGTGGTCTTTCACCCAGAGGCTTTTTTCTCCTGATCCTGGTGCCTTCTAAATCCAACTTTAAAAGAGCACATAAGTTTAATAAATTAATACAATACAAGATATAAAAAAATTGTAACAATTCTTACCTCTACAACAGCTGAACTTCTCAGTGCTCTGGCTATTAACTTGCCATCCGTGGTCAATTTTTTCATTTTGTTAAAAGACACGAGAAGCGATATATCAACATCTAATAAAAATGTAAAAGTGAATAAATAACATCTACTAGATAGGTGCAGTCACATTTCAATACTTAAACACATTTACCTCCTTTAAAAACTGGTGTTTTAGAATTTGTACCACAAAATGCCCTGTCTTCAATTTAACTTAAAGCACAGAATATGCCTAATACCTGTCCATTCTTATCTCTGAAACAATATGTGGTAAATCTATTTACTAAAATTGGTCTTTAGAAAGATTTTGGAGTAACTGTTTTGGTGTAAAATTCTAGAGTCCTAAACCCTACTTGGTGTCATAAGCTACAAATGGTTCTTTTCTGGAGGAAATTCGAATGTGCACATATGTATACATGCAACGAAAACAGTGTGATAGTGTCTGTAGCCTATAATAGTCACTAATTTCCCAGGTAAACATAGTAACATAGTACATTACACACCAATTATACTGTATATTTCACAAGTAGATAATAAAAGACAGCACATATCTAAACTGGTTCCATTACACAGAAGCAAACTTACATCCATCTCTGGATTTTTCTATCTGCTCTCGAAGAAACCTATCCTTGTGCAGATTTGCATCTCCAAACCAGAAGTCCACTTGCTTAGCAATATCTGCAAGCACCTGTTTAACTCGAGACCGTTTCTTTTTTTCTACTTTTTTTTCAGTACTTTCCTCTTCCATTGCTTTTTCTTGATTTCCACTTTCAGTTTCCATTCCTGTGAATCAGAGGTAAATATTTAAGTCTGGTAATAGAGAAAAACATTTAGTATTTGATTGTCTGAAGGGCAGTGGACTATCTTTTAGGACAGTGAGTCCAAGTGTAAGACTAAGGGACTCAAGACATTTCATCTCCACAGACTACAAAAAAGTTGTTTGCATTTTTAAATATGTCGCCTCCAATGAAAATAATCAGCCTTCAGGTGGCCCTCCCATCGCAGTGTTTTCTTGGGCAATTCCCAAGCCCCTCCAGTTCCTTGGCATGCCTGTCTCCTTTGCCCCTCAGCTCCGGCCACACTGGTCCAGCTGTCCCTAAGCTCAGCCAGCAAACTCAATGAGGGCCTTTTAAGCCTGCTGCTCTCAAACACTTATCCCCCAAATGACATGGCTTGCTCCCTCATGTGCTGAAATCCTGTTCAAATGTTACTTCAGGGAGGTCTTCACCCTTAACAGTATTTAAAACCGAAAATTTCTGCACAAACACATTACCTCCGTGGTACGTACTGCCTCTAACATCACTAATGTTTTTTATTCTTCCTAGAAATGTAGGATTGATGAAGTCTGATTTTTGTCTGTTTTATTCACTGATGGATGCATTCCCAGTCCCTGGCACATAGGAGTCAAATA
>NW_011889063.1:285042-298254 GCF_000151845.1 Pteropus vampyrus | reverse complement strand
TAAGCTCAGCCAGCAAACTCAATGAGGGCCTTTTAAGCCTGCTGCTCTCAAACACTTATCCCCCAAATGACATGGCTTGCTCCCTCATGTGCTGAAATCCTGTTCAAATGTTACTTCAGGGAGGTCTTCACCCTTAACAGTATTTAAAACCGAAAATTTCTGCACAAACACATTACCTCCGTGGTACGTACTGCCTCTAACATCACTAATGTTTTTTATTCTTCCTAGAAATGTAGGATTGATGAAGTCTGATTTTTGTCTGTTTTATTCACTGATGGATGCATTCCCAGTCCCTGGCACATAGGAGTCAAATAAATACTTGTTGAATGCGTCGTCAGAATTAAATCACTAGAGATCTGCACACAAAAATGAGTACATGAGCAAAGGCTTACCATCAGGCCTGGGATGATGCAAGCCTGCCTGAGAATAAGCTCGGTCTCACTTGAGAGTTAAAAAAAAAAAGGCAATGGATTTGGGTTAATTGCTGGGTCTGGGTAAGCACTGGGGCAGGCCTCTGGGTGAGAGAAAAATGCCGTCACTACTGTATCTTCTGCCTTGTACCCTTCTCTAAAGCTCAGTAAACAGGGCGTTAGATTAAAGCCTATTTGTGTCTGAGTCTAGACTAGAATCTTTGCAGCACTGATGCTGCAGCGAGAAACAGAAATAAAGTGTTTCAAAGTGACACCCAGTAAGAGGGCACAAAGCCCTCTTCGAATCTCCAACGACGCGTGCATTCTCGCCAAGGTGTAGTTTTTTTCAGAAGGGTTAGCAGTGGATTCTGCTGTGGATTCACCTGGTCCAGGCTGTCAATGTTTTGCCTGAACTACATACAGCACCTAACGTCAGCTTGCTTCTGTCTTCCTCCATCAGCATCAACTTTCCAGACAGCAGAGTAAGCCAGACCACGTCAGCCTCTTGCATGAAATTCTCCAAAGGTTTTACTACCACACTCAGAATCAAACCCCAGGTCCCTACTGTGGCCTACCAGGCCCGGGGCTCTCTCTCTAACTTCACCTCTTACAATTCTTCCCTGCAGGTCTCTCCACCCACACATCCCACCTTTGCCTTCCTCTTCCTTAAACATAAGGCTGTCCCTGTCAGACCTCTGCTCTAGTTGCTTTCTTTACCTTCCCCACACCTGCAGGGATTGGGTTACTGCCTTGTTCATGTAGGTCTCTGCAATTCTCACCGGCTCAAAGAGGCTTTCTTTTTGACCCAATCTACAATAGCCCCTCCCAGTTAACCTTAACGCTTCCCACCCCCTCAGCTGCCACTTTCTTCCCCGTTAACTTAGCCACTACCTGTAGTTGTAATTTTGTCCATCTGCCCCACTAGTGTAAACACTACCAGGGCTGGGACTTTAGCCTGACCACACCCTATGCACTTGTTGATTAAGTAACGTATTTGAGAGAATCTTATAAACTGTTAAGTGTCAAATTCTTTTGTGAGGAATATGATTATAAATAAAATACAAATGTAGACTATGATTATCGCCACAGTAGAATCCACTGCTAACCCTCCCTTCTGAAAAAAAACTACACATTGTAAAAGGCAGACTGCCAGCTCTCCAATTCCTCTGCTTGTCAGGGCCACCAACTAAGGAAACAGAGGGCAGAACTGCATAAGCACAGAAAGTCACAGTCTCCCAGAAACGTGGCCTTCCGCATCATTCTCATATCACAGCCCACGGGCTCCCCTTCGCTCCCTCTCCTGAGGATTACTTCTTGGCTTGAAGGATTGAGCTCAGAAACTCTTACTGGGTGTGCTATACGCGTCTGCAATCGCCATCTTAAACGCGTGTTGTGCAGTCAAACACACCTTCATTTTAGAGGAAGATATGGATTGAACAGCTCATCCATAGCTCTTAAGATGCTTTAAGGGAAACTGTGTGCCCCAAAGGTTAAGATCCAGTCACAGCCAGCCATTCGAGACTATCGGGGCACTTGCCTCTGTGCCTTCGCTTTGATGCGCCTCCCCGTCATACCTGCCCTATAAACCTCTATTCGATTTTCAAGGCCCCTTAAACGCCCAGCTCGGCTTCCCGCCTGCCTCCCCCGGACGCCGACGAGCGCACCCGTGCCCTGCAGTTCGCGCTCATTACTCGTCAGGTCCCTTCCGTCCCTAGTTTCACCTCTTTGACAAGGACTAGCGTCCTGAAAGGAAAACGACCTAATGTTCACACACAAGTCCTCACTTTCCCTGTCCTTTGGCCGCCCGAGCTCCAATCCGTGAAGTAACGCAACTTCCCGTGCGACAGCCGCCCCGGGTCGGCCCCACCCCCCCGCCCCGAGGCGCCGGGCGCCGCGCGCCCCGCCCCCAACGGCGGGGCCCCCCCCGCGGCCGCGGAGCCCGTCGCGCGCACGGAGGCCGCCCGCGCGCCGGGGCGGGCTGACCTCGCCCCACCTGAGCGGCCCTGGAGCCCGCCTGCCACTCACTCCGTTCAAGTCCCAAAATATAGGGCCAGAGACTGCGTCCTGGAGCCTTTCCGTCTCCGGGGTCCTACAGTCGGGGTTGTGTTCGCGTCATACAGCGAGCGACAGGAGTCCCGGACGCCTCAGAAAGACGCGCCGAGGCGCTGCGCCGTCTTACGTCACGGGCGTGGGCGGGGCGTCGGGCGGGGCGTCGGGCGGCTCGTAGCCAATCAGGAGTTGGATCGGCGGCTTGAAGACGGCGGTCTGCTGAGTGTCGGCTCCCGCTCAGGTGCTGTCCCGGGCTGATGACGTCACAGGCTTTCGCGCGAATATTCGAAAGGGAGTGTAGTGTGATGGGTGGGTGAAGTGAGCTGCCCCCGGGTCTCGGGGAGTCAGGGGGGCAGTGTCGCTGACTTGAGGCGGAGGGACGAAAGAATCGGCTCCGCCAGGGCAGAGAGTGAGGGCGCTGTGTGGATCCAGGATTGGCGGTCGCCGTCACAGCTTGCTCCGACTCCCGGTAGGAGTTGAGCCTCTTCACAGGTTTTCCCGGCCCCGCTTTGCAGTTCCCGCAGACGCGTGAGGACCGGAAAGGATTTTGTTGTTTGCTTTTGGGAACTGACAATGGGTCAGGTCTCCACTGTCATTTGGTTACACAGGGTCATGATAATTAGAATCTTGGCAAATGAAATGTGGACTTCTTTTGTTTATCTGGACTGGATGGTTTCTTAACGAAATACTGGGTTAGCGATTACAAAACTTTTAAATCTGTAAGCCAATTTAAGGATTCGAAAGATTCTTCTTGTTCCAAAAGAAAAAGACCGAAAGCATGGCTCGTATTTTAGTGAGGAGGCCGAATTTTATACGTAAATGTACAAACAGTACAACACGCGTGTGTGCCCTTATGCAGTTATCACAGATCAGCTAGGGTCTCCTGACCCTTTTAAAAACGTCTTTGCACATTAAACTTTCACCCATTCGAGGTGGGTCAACGCTTGAATTGTTTGACAAGCATGGATAGATGAAGACTTTCAGAAAATGTATTATCCTTGCACCTCGTTTAAATATATGATGCTGTTGGCTAAAACTTTTTCCTGTTTAATGTTAATAAAGGAGTGTTGACTCTCCTTTGAATATAGAAGTTAGGGCTCTCCTAAATATTTTAAAATTCAGTCAGCCTTTCTTTTTTTTTTTTTTTTTAGTTTAATCCTTGTAATCTAATTTACTGCTTATGAGAGTTTGGACCTTCTTGATTTCTTTTGAGTAATATCTCTAATTTTTTGAAAACAATGAGGAATTTATTTTGCAGTTCTCAAATAGCCTATAAGTAATCCTGAATTAGTAAATACTGTTTTCCTAATCTATAAATGTGATGAAAATATCTGCTCTTCAGGATTATGAGACTGACAGATACTATATGTAAAGTATCTAGTCCAGTTCCATCTTGATATTGTAGGTACTCAAAAGTAGTCATATAATTTAATATGAGCATGAGGACCTTGACTACTTAGTTTTAAATTTTGAATCTGCCATTTGTTTACTTATAATCTTGGGCAAATTACTTACCAATTATGTACCTCAGTTTCCTTTTTCGTAAAATGAATATAAGAAATAGTATCTGCACCATAAAAGGCGAGCATTTAAAGCATTTGAACAATGTCTAGCATATAATCACACTGGATAAATGATAGCTGTTATTAAAGAGATCTAATATTAATAACTACCACATGCAAGCACTGTGTCTACACCATGTAGTCTCATCTACATATACAGAATGTCCAACCCATTCAGTGGCTGGATCAAGTTGCTCTAAAAGCAGCAGTGAATGCTATCTCTCTGGACTTCCCTGTTATCTTCTTGGCATTCATTAGGCATCCAGCAATTCCAGTGGGCTGGAGGGGAGGGATGTGGGATATGGGAGTTATATCTAAGAAAGGCAGTACCTCTGTAAGTCTGGGTCCTGTCCTGTGAACTATGTCCCAGAGCAAGTATTCATATCATTTGCCTACCCCTGACCCCGTTCTTTCTCTAATTGGCGGCCAGAGCAATCTCTAAAACCAAAGTCAAATTATGTCATCTTATTCTTAAAATCCTGGCATGGCTTCTGTGCTCTTTACAGAAAACCCGAACAATTTGGCATGCCTGTAATTACTCCTTTTGTAGTCTCTGCTCTCACCACTCACCATTTTACCCTTGACTCCTTAATTGTACTACTTAGAGATCCTTGGTCTTGCGTCTTCCACAGGCCTTTGTATGGATTGATTCCTAATTGTAAATACCTTCCCTGGCATCCTCCCTTGGTTCATGGTCATTTCCGCTTACAGCTTAGGCGTTACATCCTTCGCGAAGCCTTGTTTGATGCCCTAGGCCAAGCTGGCGTCCCTCCTGTGCTTATTTCTGTCTTTTTATTGTAATTACTGTTCATCACTTCTCGATTCTGAAAATTCCTTGAGATTAGGAATACTGTTTTGTTCATTTTAGTCTCTCACATAGTAAATACTAAATAAATATATGTAATTTATAAATAATATATAGGTGGCCTAGTTTCTATGTATAAATGAGGTATTGAATCCAGAATTGCAAATTACGCTTTGTTATTGAATCCCCTACGTCTTTCAGGGCGAAATGCTCAAGTACGTGTCACTATCACCTGCAAGGCTTGTTAAAACAGACTACTAGGCACAGACTTTCTGACCTAACAGGTCAGAGGTGGACCCCAAGCATTTGAATTTTTAACTGGTTTCCAGCTGGTGCCGATGCCGTTGGTCCGGGGGTCACACCTTCGGAACCGTGGCGTCTCTGTTCTTTAATCACCATCAGCGAGTCTAGATTTCCGAGTTTGCCCAAATGACAGTTTTATCCAATGGCATAGAATAATAGAATAACTACAGTATTCGTTGCAACCATGTTGAAAAGATTTTTGTTTTCTCGCAGAGTATTATAACATCTGGCACTAGATACTGTAGTATATTGACTTTAGCATGTAAAAGGGAAAACTTTTAAACGCAAGGGGGCCATCTTGTGGTGACCATATCAACTCAGAAAACTACAAATTGAAGCTGGCTCTATAAGGAACCAAACCTTCTAGGGGGAATCATTTTCTGATGCTTGTTATGGCACCTGGAAGAATGTTTGCAGACTACTGCAAACATGTATAATATATATATTATATATATGGAAACATTTAAAATATTTATATATTTTACTTAGTTTTCTCTTTACATGGCAGTTGCATAGTCCTGGGACTCAGATCCTCCCTCTGGTCAAGAGCGTGTGGGGGTAAAGTGTATCTGATACTTCATCTTTTCATCAGGGTGGAATATGCTTTGTCGTTTTTCATTTTAGGTGATATAAATAGTTGACTAACCACTGATTATTTTCTAGAGCTGACTGATTTATAACTTCAGAAGAAACAATGGAAAGCCAAGAATTTATTGTAAGTCTTACCATTGTTTCCTTTTTTCTTCCTTCCTTCCTTTTACACTTAACAAATGTTGCTAGAGTTGCCAGATTTAGCAGAAAACAACAACAACAACAACAACAACAGTAAAATACAACCCAAAGCCTCAGAGCGGAGCAGGGCACTTGGTTAAATTTGAATTTCAGATAAACAGTGAAGAATTTTTTAGTATACATGTGTGTGTCTCAGATACCGCCCTGTATTTTACGTGGAAGCCTCATCTCTTGCCTGCCCTTCACATTTGCTGTACAAAGAAAGGCCTTTGGAACAAATTCTTAGGAAGCTCAGGACCAGGCAGTAATTTCTTTCTCTTGAAGCACTGGCATGCTTCTTTGTACATCGGTGGTTGTTAAACTGTTTGGTCTCTTAAAATTATTGAGGACCCCAAAGAGTTTTTGATTGTGGGGCTTATGTCTATTGATGTCTTCATATTAGAAATTATAACAAATTTTTGAAATACTTATTAATTCATTAAGGAACAATAAACCCATTACATTTAACAGATTACTTTTTAATGAAAATAGCTGTTTTCGAAAACTGTAACAAAAACATATTGAAAAGAGCAGCACTGCTCTACATGTTTTGCAGATCCCTTTAACATTTGACTTCATTCTCAGATCTGCTTCTCCATTAGTCTGAAATTGAACCTTGCAGCGTTGCACATACATAACTCTGCCGTAACTGCCCGCAGGAATGCGTGTGAAAAGCCAAATAACGTCGCGAAAACGCTTTGACCTCACAGACCCCTGAAAAAGCCCTGGGACCAGCAAGAGTGTCTGGGCTGCACTCTGAGAACTGCGCGTCGTGAGCCCTGTGACCGGACACTTCTCCCTTCCCACTGATGACTGAGAAGCTCACAGTGGTTTTTGTTGCTCAGTTAACTCTTCACTTCTTAGGTTTTGCTTCTCCTTTCTCCCTCCCTTGCCTTTCACTACCTAGTTTCTTTTTTTAAATTGATTTTTTTGATTATCGTTATGATATCTGTGCTTTTATTTTGATAGATGTCTTAAATATATTTTGTTTGTAGAAGGGCCTAAAAATATACAACATTTAATATATATAAATAGAAACCATTTCTTTACTTTGTATTTTTGGAATTAAGGTACTGTATACTCATCAAAAGATGAAGAAGTCAAAAGTGTGGCAAGATGGAATTCTGAAGGTCACTCGCTGCAGAAACAAAGTAAGTGCACAGCAGCTGATGGCTGAATCCGAGAGCTGGGCTCCTGCCTTTTCATGGAATGATACGAGAACTCTGTGGATGCTAAAATGTTAGGTGTCTTCATAAGCTGGCTGGACCTGAGAACAGAAGTTGCCAAATGATTCCCACATCACAGTGATTAGTTTGTACATTTCAAAAGTTCAGTAAATACTATTTATTTGTTTGTTTTGAATTAGATTTTGTTGAAACTTCTTAGGAATGTTGGAGAGTGATTTAGTAGGGTGCTTTCACGCTGCTAGGCGTGGGATCCTCGGTGGCTTCTCTTCCTACCGCCTCGGCTCCATCTGCCAGAGCTGGTGGTGTCCCTGATCGGGTCTCGTGACCCGTACACTCTGGAGCCCCCCATTCTTTATTTAACTTCTGGGACACCGGCCTCCTGCTGTTGCTCACTGACCATTTCTCAGTGTCCTCCCTCGGCCTGTTCCCTTCCCAAGCTTTAAAGCTGTCCTCGGGACTCAGTCCCACGTACTGGTATAAAGAGGCGTGTAAAGCTGTATCAGTATCTCTCGCTCTCTCCCTCTGCCTTTGTTCTATCCGGGCTTCCGCTGATTGGACGAAGCCCCTTCACATTGGGGAGGGCGATCTGCTTCCCTCGTTTGTGTGTTTTATGGACACAAAACCGACATGTACCATCACACTAGTTTTAGGTGGACGACATGATTCGATATCTGTATACAGTGCAAAATGAGCACTATAAAAAGCGTAGTTAACATCTGTGAACACACATAATTACAGACTTTTTTTCTTCTTTTCCTTATAATGAGGACTTTTAAGATTTCCTCTCTTAGCAACTTTTAGATGTGCAATGCAGCGTTGTGACTGGTGCCACCGTGCTGTGCGTCACACCCCAGGACTGACTTATTTTATAGCTGGAAGTTGGCGCCTTTTGACCCCCCCGCACCCACGCGCTCAGCCCCAGCCCCTACCCCCTCCGCTTTTGATTTAAATACTCATCGAGTGCTTACCACGTGCCAGGCATGGTGCTGTGCATGCGTCTGCGTGAGTCTCCTGTCCTCCCCTTCCCTAGGGGAGGAGACAGGCACAGAGAGGTGCGGTGGCCTGCCCATGCGTCCCACAGCTAGAAAGTGGAGGGTTCCTCCATGAACCTGGGGCTTTGGCTCCAGAGCCCACGTCCTAACCGTTCGACTGCCTCTCTCAATATCACTGGTTTAAAAGAACACCTTTATTACAGATGAGCTGACAACACAAAGCACACGTTGGTGAGACTGTGCGTCGTTAGTGAGACCATGGCCTTGGCAGTGAGGCCACCGTCCCCAGCCTGGCAGCTAACGCTCTCCGTGTCTTGTATTTATTCCATGTGGCTGTTGTAAAGTTACCTCTAGAGCAGCTTTCACTGTGAAAGGCTGCTTATCATTATCACTTTAAATTAACATTTAATTTATCAAAACAAAATTAAAAGTGTTCAAGTTCAACTTATAAATCCTATGAAATTTATAAACCTAGTTTAGTTTAACTTTCAATGGGGTCGTAGCTTAATATTTAGTCAACTTAAGTTGAACAAGGTAGATACTTTTAATAATCAGGCTATTAAAAAACAAAATCTTAAATATTTTAAATTAAATTTATAAATTTGATATATTTTATTTTCTTTCTTTAGCATTAAGTTGCCCTAACAAAACCCTCCCAGGGATGTAAATCTACCTCTTAATTCTAATAAATTGTAAACATCGTTCATCTTAAAGCCTTTTAAGATTCTAATATGATTTATAAACTGAGTAAAATTTACTTATCCCTTTTTTCAATTAACAAGTAACATATCCAAAATGAATTTCTCAATTATACATTTTAATTTAGAATCATAAAACTAATCCGTTAGATACATTTAAATGTAAATTATCTAAAAACGTTACAAGTACCTCTTAAAATGTAATTTAAAAAGCACAAATACTTTAAAATTCATCGATTGCCCAATTGTCGAAAGCTTGCCATTTGAAAAAAGTGGCGCCCTGATTAAATGGCCCTTGACAGCCTGCAGGACGCATTGGAGCAGCTTGGTTTTCCCTCGAGATTCCACTGTTGTCCCTCAGGGTCTGCCTTCACCACGTGCAGGTCCTTTTCCTCTCTTGCCAGCCAGGCGGGCCATGGGACAGGCGGGTGTGGCCTTCGTGGTCAGCGGTTCCTGGACTTGAAAGGGGCAACAGGTCACTTAAGCCGACCCAGCCTCGTCGCATCTCCCAAGGTCTAACAGCCGATAGAAATCGGGAGGCGGTGCTCGCGGGCCGTGCAGGCGCCACATGGCGGTCGCTGCTCCTTGTCCTGCTCGGCCGCTTCTCTCGAAGGCAGTGACCCTTCTCCTGCCTTGCTGCCTTCAGTTTCGACTTAGCGGGTTTCTCAGCCCCGGCCACGTCGGGTCCGTCAGACGCGGTTGTGGAGGGAGCCGAGCGAGGCGACTTCAATGGTGGTCGCGGGGGTCTGTATTCATGGACTCTGGCAGCCGTCACCACAGTCTAACTTTAGGACATTTTTGTCACCCCGCACCCGTCAGTCGTCACTATTCGGTTCGCAGGCCCGGCCTGAGCCACGCCTGTCCGCTCCTGTCTCGGTGGGTTGTCCGCTCCGGGCCTGGGAATGGCTTCCTTCCCTCAGTCCCGTGTTTCAGCGTCCATCCGTGCGGATCCACGTATCAGGACTCCAGTTTTTTGCTGAGTAACATTCTACTGTATGGGTTTGTTACATTTTGTTTATCCGTCGTAAATCCATGTGCATTTGGGTTGTGCCCACTGTTGAGTGTTGTGAGTAGTGCTGGCGTGGACGTTTGTGTGTGTTTTTGTGAGGACGTACGCTTTCATTTCTCTATGCTGAAGAGCGGACTGCTGGATCATGGGGCCACCCTCCGCTTAGTCCTTTAACAAACTGCCAGACTTTCCAAAGAGCGACAGCGCCCCTGAAGGTGCTGGCGGGGAAGCCGCTGCGAAATGGCCGAGGCACAGGCAGGAAGCCGGCGACGATCGCCACGTAGCTTCCCCCCACCCGGCGCGTGCCAGCTTCACCGTGCCTCGCCGACAGCTGGTGCTGACCACTTTGAGCACTAAGCCTCGCCCAGACCTTCCGCGGCACACTGCGACAGCCGCCTCTTCACTGGCTTGTCTCCTGCTTTGCCCTCTTCAACACATTCCTGTCTGTCTGCTCCCCAGTTCTATTCAGGATCCTCCCAGTAGGGACTAAGCTTTTGAATTTCTTCTGTGGGTGCTTTTGCTGTCTTGCACGGAGTGAGTAGATGCTGGTAAACATCTAAGATAGATGCCCTTTCTAACAGGTTAACAAGGCGGGTAATCCCTTCCTGGTGTGGTTTCCCTGTATAACAACTTTTCACTTGCTATCGAAGGTGTTTAAGAAAAGCAGAATTATATTGTCTCCTTTTAACATTTTTTTTCTTAACTATAGGCAATTTTATACGATGACAAAGGAGGATGTTTGGAGAGTTTCTTTCTTAAGTGCCTCGAGGTATTTTAATGTGTCTATCTTGTTTTAAGTTATTGTTTAAAAATCTCTGTAAATACTTCCTTTACGAATATTGTTTAATAGTATAGTCACGGTACCAATACTAATAATTGTAGCTAGTATTTATTGAGCATTTATGATTAGCCACATTGTGCTGAAAGCTTTCAGATGTTTCATTAAATCTCCGCACAGCCCTCTGAACTGTGGATCAGGGGCACGGCACAGAGGGTTCTTGGTAACTGGCCCACGCTCAGCGTCACAGCTCCCTCTGGGCTTTGTACCCGGGAGCGACTCTATAGTCTGACTCTTGTACACAGTTTTAGTAGGTAGAGAACTGGAGTTGGATCTATTGTAAAATTATTCCTATTTAAAGTAATTTCTCATACATTTATTCTGTGTTTTTCTCCTATTGGAAGAAAGAATAGAGGAGCTAACGACATATTTTAGTGTGAAAAGTAAGATTAGAGCTGTTCGTTCTGGATTCTTTGTCCACTGCCACGTCCTTCCTGGCTCACCTGGCCTCTGTGTCTGACCTCTACTGTAAAACATAGACCATAGACAGACTTCACTGGGTTGGTCTGAAAATGAGGAATAACTTTCGTGAAGTGCCCAGCGGCTCAGCACCGATTCTAAAGTGTTCAGATGCATAGTCTTATTATCATTGTGCAAGTTTTGCTCATGGTATTCAATCTATTTGTAGATTTCATATGATATTAACAGTGGTTATGGTATTTTTATATTTATCAAGAGGATCTAGGAGAAGCACTATTTTATTAGATATTTAATTGGTGGTAACTGCTATTATTTCATTTAAAATCATTTCATAAATAGAGATTAAGTACACTATCTGAGAATACACAGATTCTATGTATTATCAAATAGGTTGATTATTTTTATGTTGCAGTCAGATCGTGGCAAGCGTTATATTTTGTTGATTAAGATGATTTAAAATGCTTTTTTTAGAATATGATTGTTTAAGCAAACTAATAATTTGTAATAACTGATAATTATGCTTGTATTTAATTCACATTAATTTATAAAGATACATAATTAATATTTAATAGCTCTAATGTTTTAAAATTACATTTTGTGTTGTGGATTTTAAACCATCTCCTTGAGAGGAGATTGTATTCGTATCGGCAGTATGTGACAGGAGGCCTCATGTAGGGTGCCACCACGCACTGTTGAATTAACAGATTAGTGAAATTTTTGTTGTATTACCATCCTTTTTTGTGCTCGTTGGTAGTTAACTAGTGCATGAAAAATAATTTAGTTATCGATTTATCCAGTAACTTTTTCAAGTAGCCGTTGTGTCTTTCTAGTGCTAGTGAGCCTTCTGGAGCACGTAGATGATCAGATCTGTGTGATTTTGACATTTATTCTTTAAATTAGGTGAAACCTGGAGATGACATAGAAAGTGACCGGTACTTAATCACAGTCGAGGAGGTGAGAGCTGCTGAAGGCGTTGGTTTTGAGCAGGACGTGATTAAGGAAGCACCTGTGCTTGGCTCACGGAGGACCGTGCCCATGGGCCGGTACCTGGGGTATCAGCCCGCCGGCTTAAGGAGGAAGTTCCCTGTGAGTTCCCCTGCGTAAGATGATGAGCCAACACGTATTTCTCACATCATTCCAAGAAGTAGTGAATTGTGGAGCTATTGTGCTCCGTTATTACTGTGGTACTTCATAGTATAAGCTTAGGTCAAAAGGAAGTGACCTCTAATTAGAAAAATCTTAATAAAAATGAGTTTGCATTTTAACTTCACAAACTTTATATCTTAAATTATTTACCTTGCAAAACACACACATTCCTTTCATTTCTTTCTTCTTCTTTTTTTTTAGCCAGTTCATTTCACACACTCTTTATAGGCAACAGAACAGCTAATAATTGTTTTATTATTTTTAGGGTTTTAAAGGACCGCGTCAGGTGCCAAAGAAAGTGGTTATTGTGGAACACGGTGACTCAGCTGCAGCGTTTGAGGCTGAGGAGCCGGGGGGCCCCGTCCTTCTTTCTCCGTTCCCCAGTGCCCCATGTTTGTTCGCCGCTGTGGGCAGCAACAGTGTGAATGAGGTGCCAGCAGATGCCGAGAACCGTGTCGTTCACAGGGATCGAGATGGACGTGGCCCACCCTTTTCATCAGCTGCCTCCACTCCTTCCTGCAAGATTAACGCGGAAATGCCGTGTGAAGAAAGTGATTTTTGCTCACCCTTTGGTTCTGTGAATAAGCACTCAGATTCCTTACTGACCAGCGAACCCATGAAAAGGGGTAGCTTGACTTCTCACAGTTCAGGGACGCCCCAGACTCACAGTTCAGGAGCACCCCAGAGCATCAGGAGCAGAGCACAGATAGTAGCTCTTCTGAAGTCCAGGCCAACTCGTACGTCCCAAGAAGTAAATCATGAGACCGTGGAACGTTTCCCTCCGGTGCAGCCCCTAGGAGGGTTAGAAGTCCCCACCCACTCAGAGGGCTTAATTGCACAGGAAGAGGGTGACGATGTGGGGACAGAACGTCTGCACTGTCAGCGTCAATCAGGAAATACCGTGAAGAGTAAAAGCTGGTGGGCCACGTGTTTGTCCTCACAGCGTCCCTCTGCTCATTCTTCTACCGTAGTTGGTGATGATTTAGAAAGGAGACTCCAGGCCCAAGGAGATGATACAGATT
>NW_011889063.1:275246-284027 GCF_000151845.1 Pteropus vampyrus | reverse complement strand
GGCCCCTCAGGCCACCCCTCAGGGCCACGCGTCCCATGCACACGCAGGCACACAGCACACGCAAGCAGACGTGCTCTTTCACTATGGACCTGTGTCAGGAGGTACTTCTTTCCCGGAGTCACGAGCTCATGGTGATTCTCTCTGAACCCCAGGGTCCCCGCCTCGTCCGTAACTGCCGCTTCGTCCCTGCAGCGCAGGGGCCGGGGCTCCCAGTCCCTCCGTCGCTCAGCGCGTTCGCCTCCTCCGCCTCCAGTGCCCACAGACGGTCTCCAGGTTGTTACACCGGCGTCGCTGCCAGCAGAAAACAACTTGTGACATTCACGGACCCTTCGCAGCTTTTTTCCTTTGTTTTAGAATACACCCTACTGCAAGCACGGGGTCGAGTTTCTAAAGTTAACCGGGTTACGCTTTCTCTTGTGTGATCATGTCGTCATTTGATGTGAATACGGTTAAGTCCAGTGATATTTAGAATGAGGGCTTTATGGCCGTCCTCGTTGATTTCTTCTGACCATGTCAGATATTAACCCGGTTAAAGTCAAAGCTAGGTGGAAGTGTACCCTCGGATCCCTCCCTTTCCTGTCTGCCGTAGATAACCAAGATGTCACGCCTGTTATTCTTTTTGCAAAAATAACCAGCTCCATGTATAAGTTCTTCTTGTCCCGTGTAGAACAGGAGATACCGTGCTCTATTTTTGGCCCCTCAACTGCTGTTTTCTAGTGATAGATCCTGGAAGTCACTTCCTGTCTTTCATGGACTCCTCCCCACTTTGTTTACAGCCGTAGGATTCCTGTGTGGATGACAGTAGCTATGCAGCCAGGCTCAGGGCTCTGCTGTCACGAATAAGGAATATGGTGGCAGTGAGGCCCCTTCTGTACGTACGTGACACACCAGGCTTTCCGCGTGTTGTTGGAGGTGCGCCTGAGGGCCGGGTAACTGTCTTCATAGACACTTCAAAGCTCCCGTCCAGAAGTTAGCCCCCTTTCCTCCCCAGTACGGGGTGAGCTTGCCTGTTTGTCCACAGCTGTGCCCCAGAGTGCGGGGCCAACCTTCTGAATTTGTGCCAGTCTAATAGATGAGAGATGGCATTACAGTGTATTTTAAATTTGTGTTTCCATTACTACAAGCGAAACAGCCTCTTCATATGTTTAAACATCATTTGTGTATCTTTTGTCATGTACTCTCTGTTCTACTCCTTGTCCAGTTTTTTAATGATTTGTTTGAGTTCTACATGTTAGAAATATTAGCCCCTTACCCATGATAAATGTTGCAAATATTTTCTTTCAGTATGTCATTGGTCATTTGACTTTATGATATTTTGCCAACAATAATTTTGGAAAGAAAAATATAGAACGCGTTAGTGAATGTAGTAAATAATGTGTACACACGAACGTGAATGAACAGTGTACCTTATGATGCTCAAGTTAAAATTGAACTCTTATTTGAATATCTCAAAGGATTCCTCAGGAATGCTTTTTACTAAAATGTTTTTTTAATGTAGTTAAATTTTATGACAATTGTTAATTTTTTAAATTAAAAATAAGGAAAATTAAAAATAAATTGGGGCAGATACATAACGTCACATGAGGATATAAATTTCTATGAAGATTTAAGAAGTGTGGAATCTGGTTCTGGGCATTCTTTTTTTTCCTCATCACTTTGGAAAAGACAGTCACATGTGACCTTGCTGTCTGCAGTAGCTCTGTTCTGTGAAGTCACCACAAACACGGAGCCGGTCACCAGTCACCAGTGAGCTGAAGCTTTTAGGGAAATGCAGGGTTGGGCTCTTGCAAACCTCTGGCCAGAACATTCTCCACCAGTCCACACGGAACTGTGTCTTATGTGTATTTCTGTTTAAAGACCCTTATTGATATCGCTGACTCATTAGCATCGAACTCGGGCCAGGGATTCCTGTGACTCAGGCCATTTGCGTTTTCTCCACAAGGGACGTCACAGCCTCCCTGCCTTCAGCGACACTAGATGGCGCTGCGCGAAGGGCACATTTTAAGTGGCACAGTCACCACCAGAACTTGGCCTCAGATGTGAGGAATGTGGCACCAAGGGGACCTGAAGGGCAGGTTGACAGTGTGAGGGGGACCAGGGGAGTCCCCTCGCCCTGTCCCCGCCTGGGCGCGCCTGTCTGCGTGGCCTCCACCCGGCGTAGTGAGTGGGCCGGGTCTGCAAGACGAGGGCTGATGCTCCTGACAGGAACATATTCCTCTAAAGGATCGAGTTGGTTTTCTGGAGACAGTCTCAGGAAATTGAACTTATTGGAATATAACCAATGACTTCACAGAGTTTTATACAGAACTACAAAATCAGCTTTATTATCAATTTAGGACGTGTGAAAGTGTTAACGTTTTCTCCAGCATGTTAAAGCTTTGGCGAGGTGATGGAATTTACCTTAGAAATGTTAATTCAGAATTTTGTTCGTGAGTGAAGGCAGTAGAGGGAAAACATCAATTTTCACCCAGCGCCACCTTTAAGCTCTCTTCTGGAATAACATTAAGTTCAGAAATCCACTTATTTTTGTTTCATTTAATGTGTTCTAAGTTTCTAACAGGAAAATAATGAAAACAGAAATAAACAGATTGGCTAAAAATGAAGTCTATACCAGGTACAGCTATGATTTTCTTGTAGTAATAATCACTTTAAAATGATGATCTTGGTGTCTACAGAAGAAATTGAGATTATCGAATATGCACTCTTTCTTTTAAGAAAAAATAGCTTTTTAATCAGATCCCCAGTGAGGTGTGCGGCCTCGCCACCTTCCCTCTGCAGGCCCGCCGCCCGCCGCCCCTCAGTCTGTTGTCCTGCCCTCGCCTGGACACTGAGCCCCGGCGTGGCTGACGCTCTCTTGTCCTCAGGCCTCAGCTTACATGTCACTTCCCGGGAGAGGCCCCTCTGGTCGTCCTTTCTAAAATTACTGCTGTCATATCTCCCACTGATACAGAACCCTGTGTATCTCAATCTGAGTTTACCTGGTTTACTTATTTTGGGGGACCTTCCCTCTCGGGAGTCTCGTTTGTCTCGTCCGGCACACTGAGTGTGGAAAACGATTGACGTTTTTCTCAGCAATTATCAGCTTGGCCGCGTCTTAAAATCTGAGTTCTGCTCCTTGTTTCATTCAGTGTTAGAAACACTGGAAACAGCTGAGAGCACTGTTATTAAACGTGTGATGAAGAAAGTCACGTGATTCTGTCCGTTACAGCCGGGGAGCCCCTGATGGCGGCAGTTTCACAAGCTAGACCCAAGTCTCCTCTGAACCGGAATCCTCAGCAGGTGCGTTATTTTCCCTATCAGGATATTCTTTTATTTCGATATAGAATGTCCTGTGATTTGCAATAAGGTTATAATAACAGAGGGTCACGAGCTGTATAGGTTCGTGGCCTCACCTTGCTCTCATATTTTCTTTGCGTCCCTCAGCCAGAAGGAGCACCTGGCAGCGCCCACTTACTACATAGTCGGTGGAAGTGAGCAGCTCCAGTTCTATGTCCTAGTAACATAGTAGACGTTCTGTTTTTATAGGTCCCAGGTTCATTGAGATACAATTGACGTATCACATTGAGTTAGTTTAAGAAATTTCAACGTGATATGATTCATGTATATCCTGTGAATGGTCCCCATAAGCATTTAATTTTTAAATAGACAGTTACGGAATGTGTGCACGGGGACACTGCACAGCTTCTCAGACCTCGGAATGGGTTAGCTTTCTCGTGCCACGTTGATTTTCACGTGTTAATTGACTTTTCTCCTAGCAGTTTCCCAAAGCCCAGCTTCGCAAAGATACGATGTCATGGAATGAAATGCCATGAGATCCAAACTGCCTTGACCTAGTAGTTTGTTAGGTATCTGACAGATGTCGGGGGACAATGCTTCCTTCAGCTTAAAACATGTCGTGGGCCCCGGTGTTCGCTGTGGCACCCACGGTGCCTTGTGGTACAGTTTGTGGTATTAACACAAAGTGACAGCGTTACCAGGATGCACTGAAATTTAGAGTAAGTCATCTAGGTTAGTGTTTCTCAAGGGGGCGCTTCGCATTTTTGGAGGGACACTTTCATTATATGTCTCATTTGCCCCCATTTCTATCTTACTCTAGTTTCCATGTTACTGGTCTTTTTTTTTTTTTTTTTAAAGAATCTTTGTTTCCACCCCTTTTTTAAATATAGAAAAAGGTGAAGAAAAAAAACTTACTCCACCACTCAGAGATGAGATAATTTTAACATTTCCAGCTTTTTTTTTAAAAAAGCCTATTTTGTAAAATATGGTTAGAGCGATATGTACAAATAGTTTTATTTCCTTTCCCCTTAATGCCATGTTGTATTTTCTCACATTATTAAAACTTACCATAAATATCTTTTAAAGGATCCTTACCATTTCATCCTGTGGTTATCCTATGCTTTGGACAAAAGTTCACTATTTTTAAACATTTAGATTAATTTCAGCATTTTGCTATGTAAATAAAACTTTAGTAAATGTTTTTACACATAAATCATTGTTTACATTTTAAGTTATTTTCTTAGATTTTACTCCCAGAAGTGGAACTGATAACTGGAAAGGCTAAGAACAGCTTTCTGAGGTTCTTGGTGTACACTGTCAAGTCTAAAGATCTTACTGTTTTATAACATGAATACTTCTTTTGCTTCATGTTTACCAGTGCTATTCAGGTCTTTTGAAATTCTCGCGAAGTGAACATGGTGTTTAATCAACACTTAGTTTTTGTCTTTGATTGTTAGTTGTGGTGTTCTGGTATTTACGTCTAGTAGGAATTCACGTTTTGTTTTGTAAGTTGCCTTTCCCTGTGGTTTATCTTAATTTAGTGCCCGGCTCCTGTGATGCCAAAAGAAAATGAAGCCGAACCACGTGAGTCCCTTTCATTTCTGCAGGTGAGTTAACTTTCAAAATGTCAAGTAGCCGGAAGTTGTATGTGTATAGCGAAGTATGGCATATAATTTTATATTTGCATTTTATATTGCCCGTTTTCAAACTCATTTGTAATTAGTTAACCCATTATATGTATTTAGATGAACCTGCTTTCTTTTGTGTAAATGTCCTATGTGGTCTATAGGATTTGGTAAATAACAAACCTTTTAGCATAAAGCTAATTTTGCAGATTTGCAAGCATTACCTAATCCAAGAATTGTCGTTGACAGTGACAGCTGGGCTTGCACCTCTGTTGCCTAAAACAAAACAAGACAAAACCCCTGTAGTGACTCAAGCATTTATCACCCTTATGTAGCAAGATCAAATATATAAACTCATAAACAGTCAGCAGCTGCATAATTTAGCTTACAAATGATCACATTCGTACTGTTTTTTTCAGTTTGAAAAAATAGGATTTGAACATTTTCAAGGACAATTATCACAAAGCGTAAACAGCAAATAAACACTCATTCCTTCCGGAATGAGTTGCCATTTGAAGTCGATGTCACATATTTTTTAAAAATTCGTGGTGATCTCACAGAACAGGTCTCACAGTCTTGCAAAACAACCACTTTAATCTTTTCAGCATTAATACAGGGGCGCGTTTGTGTTTCGTGATGGCTTACGACATCTCTCTGCAACGGCCTCGTGAATATCAGTGACAGGAGGAGCTCTCAACACTTAAAGTCGGGTGCTCTTTGCGGGGGCATTAATGCCACCTTCACCGTAGTTCTGTGAGTCCAGTCTCTGCACACAGGAAAGGAGCTGCTCCAGCAGAGAAAGTCCTACGCTGATGGATCTTTAAAACTCACTATCGTAGGAAATTCTAATTTTAAAATACGAGTTGAATGATAAGCATGTGTTCGAAACAGTATCTGTTTAAAACATATTTTTAAAATTTTTTCCTTTTATTTTGTAATGTACATAGAAAATAAGGACGCAGACCATAAGTGCACAGCTCAGTAATTACCAGAAAGTGAACTCCACCATTGGGGACAGAGGGTCCACAGCCCCCAGAAGCACCCCCCTCCGGTCGTTACCCGCCCCATTCTCTCCCAAGAGAGCCCCTGTCTTGACTTCTAATACCATGTATTTGTTTCGCTTTTAAAATATTATTTTATGGTCTGATACACAGTGTGTTTTTTGTGTCTTTTGTTCGACATGGCAGTTTGAGGTCATCCATGTTGCAGCCCGAGGCTGTGTCCGGCCATCCTCGTGGCTGGTGTGGCGTTGCAGTGTGTGAACGCACCCCAGCTTGTGCATGCTGCAGCTCGGGTTGTCTGTGTTCGGGGTGGTTACCGACAGTGCTGCTGCAGGTCGTGTGCTGTGACGAGCACGTGCACATGCGACATGCTCTGCTCACCGTGCAGCCTGCCACCCAGCAGTGGAGCCGCCTGTGTTCACGCCGAGGCCCTCCGGCCAGACTGCTTCCCCGTGTCGTCGAGCTCACAGCGCCCCTGCCCCCCACCCCTTCACGCGTGCCTGCTGCTGACATTGCGTTTTGAACTTAGTTATTCTGGTGGGTGCGGGTGGGAGCTTGGTGGCGTGTCCTCGTGTTTCGTGTGCATTTCCCACCCAGCAGTGAGGCCGGGCTCTTGCCGTGAGCCTCTTCAGTCACGTGGCTGTTCGGCTTCGTGCTAGGCTTCTAATTGATGGGTGTATTTTTTATTGATTTCTAGAATTCTTTATATATCTTGGATACATGCACTTACTCATTGTTGGTTGTGTATGTTGCACGTATCTTCCCGACCTTGACATCTGCATAATGCCTTTCGATGAATGCAAGTTTATAGTTTTTGACGTGATACAGTTCATCTGCTGTTTCCTTTGTGACTAGTGCTTCCATGTCTTGTTTGAGAATTCTCTCTCTACCCCAAGGTCCTGAAGATATTCTCTCATTACCTTGGAGAAGGTTTACCACTTCGCCTTTCGTATTTTCATCTACCGTTCACCTGTGATTGATTTCTGTGTATTGAGGTACAGATGGGAGTTTCACATTTTTTCCATAGGGACATCCAGGTGGCCTAGCACCACTTACTGAAAAAGCTCTTTTCTCAATTCCTTTTTATTGCCCCCTTTGCCATAAATCAGGTGTCCATGTATTTGGGGGTCTGTTTGTGCTTTCTGTTCTGGTTCGTTGGGCTGTGGTTTTGGAAGTCTCTATATCTTACAAAGGGTTGTTCACATGACTTTAGATCCTCCCACTTGTTCTTGCCTTTTTGCCTTTGCACATACATTTAGAATTAGCCAAACGGTTTCCACACACGAACGTGCTGGGAATGGGGCTGGAATGCCATTGTGAGCACAGATCGTGGCAAGAACTGACATTTGCGCAGTGTTTTATTGATGCGTTTTCCGCATTGTAGTGACGTGTCCCCCCCGCCATCTTCTCATTCCCCCAGTAATGGTTCGGGTTGTCACAGCGTAGAGACTAGAGGTTGCAGTAGGTGGGCGAGCAAGGCTGGCCGGAGCGCCACCCTCCGCGGCCGGAAGCCCGTGTGGGGCCTCGACTCCAGAGCAGCTCGCTGGCTGCAACGGCGGGCGCTGCACCCTCACGTAGGGCCTAGAGCACCCGGCGTGCGGTCGGCCCCCCCTGCAGGCTTCCAGGGGGGTCAGTGCCCTTCCAGCGGGGTCAGTGCCCTCCCAGCGGGGTCAGCACCCTCCCAGCGGGGTCAGCACCCTCCCAGCGGGGTCAGCACCCTCCCAGCGGTGGTCAGCACCCTCCCAGCTGCAGCGGGCTGGGTAGGGGGCCGGCTGGGTGCATGTTGGGAAGACCCGCGTGCCGTTGGCCTGAGCCGTCCGTGCGTGTTGTCCAGCGGTCGGCTGTATTTGTTTGGCTCGTAGGAGCTCTTGCGTGATGTGAAATGCCGTCACATGTACGGTGCATTCCTGCTTCAGCGATGTAAAGGCGTGAGAAATGTGATTGGAAGGAATTGCTGGACCCTAACGTTCTCTGCTTTTCCCGCATGCATTGGCTTCACATCACCTCTTTTCTGTCTTTCTGTGTCTCAAGTCAGCACCGTAGACTGTGTGTGTGTCTGCGTATACAGAGAGACAAAGGTACGGATATGTGCACACACAGTTTTGTCTTGACTAAATGAGCTGATAAATGACTCTGTTTTCTAGTTTCCAGATGAAGAAAACTTTCCAAAAGGAGGCGCTCGCTTTAATGTTGAAGCCAATTTTCAAGCAATAGCTGAGGCTAGTGAGGACTCAATTGAAATTGATTGTAAGTAAATTATAAGTAAAATGTAACATGAAGAAAGTATTTGATATCGAACAAACTTATGTAAAGATCCATGCTTTTTGTCTCCACAGCAATTTTAGATTTTCCTTCTAAAGATTCAGAATATTCACGACATTTGGATTACGATTTTCCGTCAGCAGCGAGGACTTCATGGGAAGCAAATAAGGTATAACGAAAATGAAGTTTTAATGGTGGAAGTCAAAAGTTTTGGTAGTCTTATGAAAAATGAATGTCTTGAAAAGTAAAAAGATAAAAATCTTAAGGCTGGTTTCTTTTAACACGATTGAGAAAGTTTATCAACACCGCCCGACACTGTTTCAGCGATGGATGGGCCGGGCGGTTTCTGCAGGAGAAGCCACAGTGGGCATGGCTGCTCTCTCTGTCATCCAGAGATGCTTTGATTCTTACAACATGACATGAGATGAGAGGCATACGTAATTAGAAAGTAAGAAATAGAAGAGTCAATTAAAAACGAGACGTTAAGAATTGTGTAAAGGAGTCAAAGATAAACACGAGAAACGAATGGCTGTCCTAAGCCAATTAGGACACGTAATGTAAGAGGAGGCCGGCCGCAGTCAGAAGCGGTGTGTGCGCCAAGCCTAGGCGTCCCGAGC
>NW_011889063.1:273005-275196 GCF_000151845.1 Pteropus vampyrus | reverse complement strand
CTAGTGAGGACTCAATTGAAATTGATTGTAAGTAAATTATAAGTAAAATGTAACATGAAGAAAGTATTTGATATCGAACAAACTTATGTAAAGATCCATGCTTTTTGTCTCCACAGCAATTTTAGATTTTCCTTCTAAAGATTCAGAATATTCACGACATTTGGATTACGATTTTCCGTCAGCAGCGAGGACTTCATGGGAAGCAAATAAGGTATAACGAAAATGAAGTTTTAATGGTGGAAGTCAAAAGTTTTGGTAGTCTTATGAAAAATGAATGTCTTGAAAAGTAAAAAGATAAAAATCTTAAGGCTGGTTTCTTTTAACACGATTGAGAAAGTTTATCAACACCGCCCGACACTGTTTCAGCGATGGATGGGCCGGGCGGTTTCTGCAGGAGAAGCCACAGTGGGCATGGCTGCTCTCTCTGTCATCCAGAGATGCTTTGATTCTTACAACATGACATGAGATGAGAGGCATACGTAATTAGAAAGTAAGAAATAGAAGAGTCAATTAAAAACGAGACGTTAAGAATTGTGTAAAGGAGTCAAAGATAAACACGAGAAACGAATGGCTGTCCTAAGCCAATTAGGACACGTAATGTAAGAGGAGGCCGGCCGCAGTCAGAAGCGGTGTGTGCGCCAAGCCTAGGCGTCCCGAGCTTGGGGCGGACTGAAGTCTCACCATGAACCGTGAGACCCGAGAGGTACTAGGCATCGCGCCGTGCTGGTGCCTTCTGCAGGCCGGGAGTGTGTGGGCGTGGCTAGAGTGATGGACAGAACACGTGAGGTCTGCTCTTAAAGGCAGCGGGGGCGGTGGCGGGGGGGAGGTAGTAACCCAGGGGACAAACAGAAACTGACTGGGATGACCGCTGTGTGGGGAAGCTGGCAAGTCCCTGGATGGTTTGCTGCTAAAGGCCCGTGACTCAGTGTGCATCCTGGAGGTTTTGCTGGCTGCTCGTGGATGGTGGGCCCGCTGGTGTGCGGTGGGGGCAGGGCGTGAGAGGAGCCGTGGGTGACAGTGACCCGGAGTGGGGACTAGCAGGGAAGGTGTGGAGTGTTAGTAAGTAGGTTTCAGGTCAGTGTTGGGGGTGAGCACAGTTGTTCCTGGGCTGGAGGGGAGGGAGGAGAGAGACCCCTGACTTTGTGACTTGACAGCGTGTGGGGGAAGGGGCTTCCAGGCAGAGGAAGATGGTGTACCTTCCAGGCGGCTGGGCGGTTCAAGGGCACAGCGGAAGTCTACAGTCGTGGGGTGGCTGCCGTGGTTTCTGGGGAGGACTCCTGGCTCGCAGGGGCCGCCGTCTCTCTGTGCCCTCACCACCTTTTGTTGGCATGTGCACCTGCGTGGGGGCAGAGGGAGACGGAGACGCCTCTCCCCGGGGACGCGGATTCTCTTGGCCCATGGTCCCCTCCTGTGACCTCATTTCGCCTGTATTACCTCTTGAAGCACCTGTCTCCAAATGCAGTCACATTGGGGTCAGGGCTTCAGCACAGGGGCGTGGGGGACAGTGCAGCCCTCGGCGGTGGGGAGGGGGGCCTCGCTCACGTAGAGATGCAGAGCGAGGAGGCGGGGACACGGGTCTGGTGGGGCCAGAGCTTGGTCATTGCACGTAGAAGAGCTAAAGCATCGAGAGGGGACTGCCCGCGTGGTGTGGAGAAGACTTTCTGTCCTGTCGGCAAGAGCCGGGACGGGGAGGGGCCGCGGCGTCAGTCCCTGCTGGCGTGAGGAGGGAATCGATCTGCTGGGCCCCTGGCGGGAGCGGTCACAGCGAAGCGAGGGTAGGGATCCGTTACCGCGGTTGCTGAGTGGTGAGTGACAGGCGAGGAAGTGGGACTGGACAGGGAATGCTCCCTAGACGAGCTCGCTGGGTGGTCGGTCACTCAGCGGATACTTCTGTGATCCCTGGGTTGCGGTGCCCTGGGCGCCCGGACCTGCCCTCGGGAACTTGGGCCTCCTGAAGAAAGGCAGACAGCAAGTACGGGTGGCCCCTCGGAGGGCCTTGCGTAGGGGGGACAGCCGGCTGTGTGAGGGTGGCACCCTATGTTCCGGGGTCGAAGGGGGCCTCTGATCATGCGGTCGAGGAGAGACCTGAAGTCAGAGGGGCACAGGGCACAGGGCAGCGCCTGCAGCTCCGGGCCAGGAGTGTGGGGAGACGGGACACTGGTGTGGGGCCCGGGGGTGTGGGGAGATGGGA
>NW_011889063.1:264544-271650 GCF_000151845.1 Pteropus vampyrus | reverse complement strand
CCCCGGCCACACGCCTAGGCCCCTCGTTTCCTGTGCGTAGACTCCCCACGGTCACTCCCTGCTTGATAAGTGTCATACGTCCTGTGGGGTCCCTTCCGCTAACTCGTCATCTCTCTTTTCTGCCCATCTCACCCGTGCAGCGCCCCGATTCTGAAGCTGTGTGGGGTGAGGGGTGACGTTGCTGGCGGTTACCCTGTCCTGGGTGGCGGATGTGAAGAGCTTTGTCACGTGGACGGGTGGTCGGGCAGAGCCCGCGGGTGTGCTCTGTAGAGGAGCAAGGCAGGGGAGGGTCCGTGTCAAAAACAGGCGTGACCCCAGGGGACCCGATGGCTGCCATAGCCATGCCCGGCACCCTTACTCTGTGATGAGGTTTTAACTTCTCTGTCGGTGTCGCTCGATGGGCCGTTAGGACCACAGCCTAACACTTTATAAAAGGGTGTCCCTGGCTTGCCTGCTGCTCTGCTAGCTTCCCAGGCGATCGCCGGAGTTTATACCCAGCAGAACAGAAACTGCTTCAAGAAGGCACATTGTTCTGAAATGGGAAACCGCAGCATTGTCAGACAAAAACTTTCAGCCTATGTAGTCCCAGGCAGTATTAGCCATTCATTGATTTATTCAACAAATATTTGTTGTTGCTTTTTGCTTTTTCAGGAATATTCTATTACTAACACAGCCAAAACACGAGTTGGCCAGAACTGAACTCTTATCATGTACCAATAGATTAAAAAAAAAAAAAAAGCTAAATGTCTTTTTTACCCTGAAGGTTGATACATTAATTCGTGAGTGTCATAAAAACTTGGAGGACATTACAGTCACAGTCAGATAAACGCACCATGAACTTGGTTCTCTGGGGAAGGACGTGAAGTTGAGAACGAGAACTTGAGGGTGCTCCTCCTGCCCGCCGGTCGGTGCTCGGGTCCCCCCTTGGCCTTGGCGGTCCCACCTGCACGCCGAGAGCGACGCGCCATGGCTGGAAGTGCCCTGAACACCTAGGTGCCGTGTCACATGGTGTGGCGATGGGGGTCGGTGGCTGAGGGATAAGGAAGGGATGGTGTCAAATTCATCGACTTTAGAGGAGTTTCAGAGTCTATTAGTTAAACTTTGAAAGGTTTATGTTTTTTTGAGACTAAAACCATTAATTTTTTTTAATTTTAAAAAAGGAAATGAAATTATGTGATTTTTTTTTTTTTCAAAGCCAGTTGATACTTTTTTGTATAGATACCCACTTCTCTGGAGCCTAGGTATGACCTTAACATATTTTTTTAATTGGTGTTTTTTTTTCCAGTAATGAAAAAATTCAGCTCTCTGGAGAATAAGGACTTTCAAAGGCTCCCGTTAGAAAGTAGCATGCTAGAAAGTAGCATGCGCGTTCCGCTTGTCACGTTGCCACCTGCTGATGGGCCCCCTGACCTGGATCCTCAGTCCCATGTGACCGGCTGTGACAGGCCAGAGTCCTCGGGTTCTCCCGTATTCAACCTGTGTGAAGACTCAGTGACTCTTCCTTTCGGCCTTGGGCCTGAGGGCCAAAGAGAAGCTTCTTCGTTTAAGGGTTGCAGGGCAGTGACACCAGGGGGCGACTCACTTCTCAGAAACATGTCTGCTCAGAGCAAGTGGCTGAAATATCAAAACACACCCCAGTGCAACCTGCCAAAACGGAGCAGACTGGACACGGAAGTCACAGGTGGCTTCTTCGCCGAGTCTGTCTCGGGCGGGTGTTTTGGTGACATGGGTGAAAGGCAGAGCGACGCCGTGAGGGGACGCTCTTTGGATGCCGTGCACGTGCGGATGATACGAGGCATGCTCCGTCAGCAGCAGCAGGGCGTCAGTCACGACTGGGTGAGCGGAGGGAAAGCACCTTCTCTGAATTTAAAGCAGACTTCCAGGACCGAGGAAACTCAGACGGAGCCGGGCGGGCCTGCCTGCCGTGAGCACGCTGCGACGGGGCGCTCACAGGTGAGGAAGCCCGGCAGCGTGTCCGCGAGCTTGTTCCAGCAGTTACTGTCTGGAATTCCACAGAAGACCAGTGATTTCACTCTCGGAGCCAGTGGCTTTTGGTTTGTTTAGTTTTCTGTAACTTAGCTACAGTCACCTCTGTGACTTAATCTTTCCTAGCTGTTGCGAGTGTCGGTGAAATCAGGTGTTTGAAAGTGTCCGGGGCCGTGTTTGGCACAGAGCAGGCTCTCGGCTGTTGCTGGCTGTGTCTGCCAGCACTTCCATTGTGCGAGTGTTCTCGTGTTGGCTGTCAGCTCGGTTTCGCTGGTTGTGAGGGGAGCATGGCGTCGTGTCACACGGTGGCTGTGAGCAGTTCTTATTACGGCTGTAATTAGAAATAGACATAATGATCCATTCACATCAGGTGAGCTTTTCCTGGCAGAAAGCACTTAAAAACTTGTTCAAGGCAGACAAGAAGTGAGTCTTCTGTATCATCAGGAGTGCTACGCATAGCCGTTCTTGCTATGCTGGTTTCTCATTTAAAATGGAAAATCATTTTCAAGGATTCTGGAAATTTTGCTTAATTGTTTATTTTCTTAAACATCTCTAGAAAATAGTTTACTTATAAGTAAACAGCGTTTGGGTTTTTTTCGTAGTTGTGGTAGTAACTTGAGTTATTCCATTTCAGGAGATAAGTGACTCTGAGCTGTGCTTCCCGAGCGGGCAGAAGGTGAAGTCCGCTCGCCTCCCCCGGCGGCAGACGTGCATTCCAGCTGTCTTTCAGTCTCCTGCCCATTACAAGCGGCTCTTTGCGTCCTGCCTCATAGGTTTGCTGGCCACCTTCGTACTTTATTACAGTCGATTGCTGCATAATGTCAGTAGTAAACTGTGAGAAAATGTGATATCTTCTATCGTGAATTCTTATAATAAATTCTCTGCTTGGGATTTGTTATTCTCTATGTTTATTCCAGTTTTTGAGAGTAACTTATATTCTAAATTCAGGTGAAAATTGAGCTTTAAAAGTAGGAAATGGCTGTGTTACCTTTCTCAAGTCATAGTTGTGTTTTTTTAACTAGAAGTGTTACATTTGGTTTTGTTAAGTAGGAAATGTATGATGCACGATTAGTTTGTTGTACAAGGGGAAATGTTGCCTTTAAAACGTGGATATTAGTATTAGGTTATCATTTACTATGTTAAAACACTGTTTTCAAATTTAGCTAACAAACAGCACACGTGTCACACAAACACAAAGTTGTTCTGGATTTAATTTTCATCTGTTTCTTTTTCCGTAGAACATCTAAATATATTGCTGTTTGGGCTGGCACAAAGGTTGCATGAAGCTCTTGCAAAAGTCGACATATCATTTTACACGTCGTCAAAGGGAGAGAAACTGGAAGATGTGGAAAATAACGTGCCGTCCTGTCATCACCGTCAGCCTGCGAAACTCGTCATGGTTAAAAAGGAGGGTCCGAATAAGGTCTCGTTGTCCCCTCCCCTGCCATCACCCCACTGCGGACTCCTGTCGCGAGAGGTCCGGGTGCCTGTGGCTTCGTGACCAGCTCAGTTCCAAGCTGGTCTTGACGGGGCCCTCTCTCCGAGGCTCTGGTGACTTAGGCTCTCAGTGCGGTCCCTGGAGAGACGCCTGTGCTCAGGGGCACCCATGGAATAAGAGCTGCCTCGAAGCCTCTCAGGGGCTTGCTGCACTAGTGGGTGGAGGGACGGCCGGCGTTTCCTGGGGGGCTGCAGCTGGAGAAAGGGTGACCTGCCAGGGCGAGCGGCACCCCGCTGTCGGCTCTGTGCCCCTGGGACGAGGCTCAGAAAGTGTCCTGGTCAAATTTCTATTGCTGGATACATGTTACAGTGGCAGAAGTCAGTGAAACGTTTGTGCGTTGGCTGATGGTTTGTCCTCGTAAGACCTGCTCTCAGTCGTAATGACAGTTTTCCTCCCTTGTTTGCGTATCCCATGTCATCGTTAGCTGGGTGTGTAAGCTTAGATTTAAATTCAGTTATCAACTACAAGAGTTCATAAGTAATATTAGGACCATGGAATAAAATATAATAGAGCCACTAAAACTCCTTGTTCAAGATTACTTGATGACATGGGTGTCATACAGTTAGGTACAAAGGTTAGGTTACAGAGCAGAAAGTGTGTTTGTTATCTGAGTTTTATTTAAAAAATTAGGTGTCTCCTGCGCGGGCCCGTGTCTCGTGCGTGCGCCCGTGTCTCGTGTGTGCGCCTGTGTCTCGTGCACGGGCCCGTGTCTCGTGCATGCGCCCGTGTCTCGTGTGTGTGCCCGTGTCTCGTGTGCGGGCTCATGCATGTGTGTGCGCCCGTGCGCGTGAGAGAGGGGCCGGGAAGGAGCACGTGGGCTGCCCTGGCAGTTGTCACTGGGCAGTAGCGCCCAGGCTGTCTGTAGTGATCATTTCAAACCAGAAAACAAGTGAATTTTAGTTTTCAAATTGGCTAGTATTTTCAGAATAGTGTAATTTTTTGATAAGGAGAAAGCAAATGATGATTTTAAATTTTATTGTTTAAATTAATGAAAAGATTAAGTTGCATAGTGACTAATTTATTAGAGTACATTAATGCCATCAACCTTTATAAAAGTCCTGACAAACCCAGTACAAACACAGTGAAAATAAAAACATTATTGTTCTCACTAAATTTTAATACCTTCTCCCCCTAGGGCCGTCTTTTTTACACCTGCCATGCACCCAAAGCTGACCAATGTAAGTTCTTCAAGTGGCTTGAGGAAGCGACCCCAGGACACTCGACGCGGGAGGCATCTGCCTCCCGCACGGTGTTGAGTGATGTGAAGAGCATCGGCTTGTACCTAAGGAGTCAGAAAATACCCTTCTACGAGGAGTGTCAGCTTCTGGTGAGGTGTGTGTCACGCTGCAAGTAACTGCCTCTAGTTATACCAGAAATTAGTAACCTCACAGAATTATCGTCAGTTTTAAAAGCAGTTGAGATGGGAAAAGTGTCTCGAAGGTAGAGGACCTCAGTTTTGCTCTGAAATGGAGACAGTTCCCTACGCTGTTTTCGGCCCGCTCTGTGCATCGAGCAGCGAGCGCCTGCGCCACCAGGGAGTGTGCGCTCCCAGCCACGCCTCCACGTCGTCGTGAAGGGAAGCCCTCGCAGCACACCACGGGGGCAGGTTTTACTGTGCAGCGCGACAGGCCCAGGTCACCCCCAAGCCCGGGCCACGGGCTTCACAGGGTGGCAGAGTGCTGCTCCCTGGAGACCGGTCTTTAAAAAGTGGGATGAACCCAAAGAGCAAGTAGAATGAGCGTTTCCGTGATGATTTAACAAGATCAAGTTCTGGGAGCTGTGTGCCAGGCGCTCTTCTTGGCACTTTGGTCTTCGTGATGGCCTGTGAGACGGGGGGCTCACGGGGCCGGTTTATTATTCCCATCTCACAGCCTCAGCAGCCAAGGTTTCAAGTACTTTTTCTGTCTCAGGCTCTTAAAACTAGTGATGACTGAGGATGGCTGTTTCTTCCTATAATGATGACACAGTGTATTTTTAGTGTGTGTGTGTGTGTGTGTGTGTGTGTGTGTACACATATATATGAAAGTATGTGAACATACACACACCCTGGTTCTCTTCTTTTCATATTGTGTGTTAAAGATTTAAAAAAATATTTATACCTTCAAACTCTTAGTGATAAAATAAGTCCTTGGGATGTGATGTGTAGTGTGGTGACCTTACTTAATACTGTTTGTGTATTTAAAAGCTGTCGAGAGTAAATCTTAAAAGTTCTCACAAGAAAAAAATAACTATGTGGTGATGGACGTTAGCTAGACTCGTCCTGGCAAATCGTCTTGCAACACCTGACACTAATAGAATGTTACATGTCAATTATACAACATTTAAAAAAAAATTGGTACCTTTACATTCAAATCATTCAAATTCACTTTTGTTTTTTACTCATATTGCAGGAAAGGATTTGATTTTCAAAGAAAACAGTATGGCAAACTAAAGAAGTTTAGGACCGTAAATCCTGAGTTTTATAATGAACCTAAAAGCAAACTTTATCTTAAGCTGAGTCGGAAGGAAAGTTCTTCAACTTACAGCAAAGGTCAGTGGGCAGCTCTGTGTGCTTTGTGCTAATACAAAGTAATGTGGGATATAGTTTGAATTATTATAGAATAAATTAGACCATTCCTAAATGCATATTTTAAATTTTTAGTTTTTAAAAATCTATTAAAGGCTACCAAAACTGTTTAATTTTGTTTAAAAAGTCACGCTAAGTTATCGGCATCATATAAATAAGCATATTGATTCGACTACTCTGACCTAATAGCAGAAATAAACTGAAAATGTAATGAGTTTATTAATACTTCTGTCATAGTCTGCACAATTTGACAACACTGGACCCCGAATTTTGTGTATTTGGAAGTAAAATCCATAACCATTTTTTCTAAGGCCTTAGATGCCCTAAATTGGGTGAATCGTTATCTTCGGTGTCGTGACCTGCTCTTGTCATGGCCCTCACCTGGCTCTCTTTAGTTATTTACTTAGTTGTTTTCAATACTATCGGTGTCTGCGAATCCACAAACCAAAGCAAAATCTGGCACCTTTACCGCGACCTACGTGTAACATGAAGCGACCCGCTGCCTGCCCTGTGGTGTCCCCTGACCCAGGGTCGTCAGCAGTGTGACCCGCGTGCTCATCATTTTTTGTAGTCGGTTTACATAAACAAATCCCCACAGAGCTCATTGCAAATGTTTGGTTTATTCAACGTTATTGGAATGACGGGACTCTGTACGTAACCTTGTGTGATTTATCTTTTCCACTCACCACGCATTGCTGCAATGTGTGCGTGTTGTCGACACTGGACTCTCGTTCGGCCGCTGTGTGTTTTGCTTTGTGACGGTGCCGCGGCCGTTCGTCCGCTCTCCGGCGTGGCTGTTCTGGGTCCCAGCTTTGCCGTCGTGAGCCGTGCGCCGCGAGTATTCCGCCCCGCCTGTAGGTGTGCCAGCGTCTTCTCGCCGTAATCCTGGGAGCGGAAACGGTGCCGCGCCAGACCGGCTTCTGCAGCGGGCACGCCGGGGCGGCCAGCGACGGGCGGCAGCGGCCCTTGTGCTCTGCGTCCGCTCGCCGTGGATGGTGACAGCTCTTCCCGTCTGCCAGTCACGCTTCTCACCCGTTGTACTGTTGTGTTGTTCGC
>NW_011889063.1:262106-263374 GCF_000151845.1 Pteropus vampyrus | reverse complement strand
GTTCTAGCACGAGCGTCCGGACAGGCTGCTTGGAGTAGCACTAACCTACACACATGACTTTTGGGTAGCGTGGATTTATTTTCCATCTTTCTTTGGATGTAACTACTGTTTAAAAAATGACTGCAAACTCGTCCAAGGTGTTTAATTACTTTAATTTCATGTATCCCTTTTTAGATCTCTTGAATTTTTCTGTTTTCTTTATGTATTTCCTCAAAAAGTATTTTGAATGTAGGTCTTTGTATGGTTAACCCACTGAACCCTTGAGCCCCTGAGACCATTTTTACTGCACATTCATATTTGATTGAATGTTTGGCTCCATGTAAAATTCTAGATTCTAAGTTCATTTCATACTTTTCACCTGCAGAAACAGCAAATCTTATTTAAAAACTTGGCTATTTTCTTGCACTTACTGTTGCTGTGGGAAAATCTGATGGCTTTTGGTTTTCACTCCTTGATATGTTATTTTCTCTTTCTGGCTGGAAGCTTTAGGATTTTCTCTGACTTTTGTAGTCTTACGTTTCCCTATAATGTGTCTTACTGTGGGTTTTTCCTTTTTCTCCTCTTGGGCACACTGGGCCTTTAAAATATTAAGTCTTCTGTTTCCGAAGTCATCTACCGTGTATATTCAATATGTATAGCTTTTTGCATGTCAGTCATACCTCCATAAAGTGACTAAAAAAACCACCGAAGTCCTTTATCTATTTTTTCCCCCAATTCACTATATAAGTTTAAGACATGCAGCGTGATCGTTCAATTTACAAATACATATTGTGAAAAAAGGTTTTTAATTCTGAGAAATTGATCTCTATAATTTCTTCAGATACCCTTCCTCTTTACTTCTCTCTCTAGGACTCTTACTAGTCACACGTGAGCACTTCTGGATCTGTCCTCTAAATCTCTCCCCACGTCTTCTGTGTTGTCTGGGTTTTGTGCTCCCTTCTTCTGGGAGATGATGCCCTTCTAAACTGCTTAGTTACTTCTCAGATGCGTCCTTTCTGCCATTCATCGCGGCAATTATAAAGTCCTCCGGCTGCCATATTTTCCCAACGTCGTGTTTTCGTTCACTCTCTTCGCATATTCTTGCTCTTATTTTGTGTTGCTATCTTCCCTTACCTCTTTCAGTCTCTTTACTGGGCTAAATATGAACTCTTTACCCACCTGTTCTGGTGTTGTCTTTTCTGTAGAACTTCGTGATCTAGTATGTTCTTCCTCTGAGTCTTTGTGCCCCTTAAATGTCCCTCGTTTTGGCCTGAGAACTGATTTCCCTG
>NW_011889063.1:258696-262056 GCF_000151845.1 Pteropus vampyrus | reverse complement strand
CTTTTCTGTAGAACTTCGTGATCTAGTATGTTCTTCCTCTGAGTCTTTGTGCCCCTTAAATGTCCCTCGTTTTGGCCTGAGAACTGATTTCCCTGGTGGTGTCGGCTGTTCTTTCTGGCAGTGCGTCTGGGGGAGGGCAGCGCGGGGCTGGGCTGCGCTGATGAACTTGGGGGGTCGGGTTTAGCCCCAGATCGGAGACCGTTTCATCCTCACCCACACACACGGCCAGCACAACGTGCCGTTCCGAGTTGTTAAACACAGGACTTGAAGACACTTGTGCAGCAGTCTCAGTGGAGAATGATTTAATTATTTTCATCTTTCTATTAATCTTTTACCTTTGTATCATCTGTAGCTGAGTCAAAGCAGTTTTTTATGTTTTAGGCTTCTTTTTAAGCAAATTTTAATTCTTTTTAGATTGCTTGCTTAAGTTTTCTTAAAAAAGTTTTTTTCTTTATACCCATAATGGCTAAAATAACACATGATGAAGTCATACAATTATAGTAGCAGATACAACTGGTGTCGATGAAGTTTAGAGCAAATACAGCTGCCTGTAAGTGTAAACTCCACTGGCGGTGGGGATGGTGTCAGGTGTTCTGGGAAGTGGCCCACCGGCTTCAAGGGCTCGGTGTGCTGAGGACGTGGGAGGCGCGTTTCAAGGAGAAAGCAGACCAGTCCTTGCTCCAGAGCATCAGGTGAGTGCAGATTTGTTAAGAGATGGTGAATTCTGTCTGCTATGGCCGACCTTATCCGAGCATGGACACCATTGTGTGGCAGGGCGTCTCCACTAAGAGTCTGCCCTGGGAAAGCCTGACGTAGCTGTGAGCCGTAGCTGTGAGCCGTTGTGTAAGGGAAAGATGAGTTACATGTTGTCTTTGCTTGAGTTACTCTTTTCTATAAGTAAAAAGTAACTTTAAAAGCAAATGTAATCGAGTTAAACACGTGGAAATGAAGTGTTATATTTTCAGGTCTTGGTTTGCGTGGGATCTTGTGGGTGAAAATAACCAGTTGTGTTTTTGGAGAAAGAACGTTGGACTAAGCGTCTAGGAAACTCAAAGCAGCTTCGGCTTGAGCATAGGGCTGCCCTTTAACTAGTGTCTGCCCTTTCAGATGACCTTTGGGTGGTTTCCAAAACGATCGACTTTGAGTTGGACACTTTCATTGCGTGCAGCGCCTTCTTCGGACCGTCATCCACCAATGAGGTGGAGCTGCTGCCTTTGAAAGGTTATTTCCCCTCCAGCTGGCCCACTAACAGTGAGTCCCGTGTGCCCGCCGTGTCGTATGACACTGTATGTTAACGAATGACAGTCACGAGATGCAGCGTGAGCCAGAACCCTCACTCTGACGGGGGTGGTTTGGTTGAACCCAACAAACTGCACGTGGTGTGTTTCTGGAAGCCGCGTGCGCACGCGGCCGCATCCAGCCCCGGGGGCCAGCAGCCAGCTCACGCCCGGACTGCCCTCACTCGTAAATGAAAAACGTGTCAGTGAGAATTTTCTCAATTTCTCGTATCAAGTTTTTCAATTAATTTCACTCTCTTGGTGTATTATTCTGATAGGGTACATTTAGTAAACAAACCATTTATTTTTACATCAAAAAGGTCTCAGATTTTGAAGAGATATTCGGGAGCAGTTTGCAGGAGGGCGAGGTTTTTGTCCTGAAGGCGTTTCACTGGGAAGCTCTTAGTTAATACAGCACCTGGCCAGCCTGAGGGCTGTGAACCCCTGGACTTCTCCATGCAGTCAGTGTCTGGAAGAATTTCCCATGGTTGACTTTGGCTCATAACTAATTAAAGACGCAGCATTTAAGGATTCATTCAAGTACTTCATATACTTTTTTTCACTTATGATTTTTGCTATCAGATCCGGGTAAACCTAGTCAACCAGCTTGAGTCCAGTAAGCCTAGTTAAGTGAGAGTTTGTCGCTTTAGGTGCATCTTTTCATGTTTGTTGCACTTAATTGCTCACCAATAGCAGCATTCTAATTTTCTGCTTTCCACATACTTGTATAAAATAATTGAGAAAGAAATGCAAGAAAATGTTCAGAAATCACACAGGCCCCACGGCGCAGCCCACGGCAGCACGCTGACTGGAGGGCATGCCGGGGCCAAGCAGTGTCGCCAGACGCTGACGTAGCCGTTCTTGTCCATTAGCTGACGTGTGGAGCCCAGACTGACCAGCTGTGCGGTCCGTGGCACCCACAAAAAGTGTGAAGGAGCAGGGGACACAGTGGCTCAGTGATGGAGGGATCTCTGCGTGTGCATAGTTTATTTTATGTCGCGGGATTAACTCAGTTTTGAGGTCATGCAATAAAGTCATTTGGGGCCCACTTCATTTACGTGCGCTGCCTGCCTCTGCTCCCCACAGCAGTGGCCCACGCGCTGCTGGTCTGCAATGCCAGCACGGAGCTGGCCGCCTTGAGGAACATCGAGGACTTTAACCCGGCTGCCCTGCCTCTGACGCGCCACCTGCTGGCAATGTGCGTGAGTCGCCGTCTGCCCTGGGATCATGGGTGTGCAGACGCGGTTAACACGGCCGAGAAAGCACAGTGAAAGTCTGTCACACACGTTGCCGACGAAACCCTAATTACCCTTCAGAGACCTTGTCAGCAGCGGAAAGACCTGGGGAGAGCGTGTGGTTCCCACCAGTCCCCACTCACCATCTGCCGCCCGTCTGCTGTGGCCGGAGCTGCTGTGAGCTCCACCCTTTGTCAGGGAGTCATTTCTTCACGATCTTTTGAGTATTTCTAAAATTTTTTTTTTATTCATCTGTATTTTATGCCACAAATTATTTAACAGAATCATTTACGATATCAAAGTATCATGTGTACCCCTTAAGTTTACAGTGTTATATGTCAAACGTATTCAATTAAGAATTTCTAAATAATCATTTTACAGCCTGAATTTAGTATGTATGTTGATACTAATTTTATTCTTGACATAACAGATCTCATTTTTAATTTCTCAAGCACCACGCCCCATTTAAAAAAAATTGGAAATGATATTTTATTCATTAAAATGACAGAAAAGGTGGAGTTTCTAATTTGGAATGTAATGGTCCAACTGGTGGTATTTGCCTCACCACAGAGAAGTCCTAGGTGAAAAAAATCCATAGAATTCCGTTATTTTTCTACTTTTAAATAAATTCAGTATAGAAGTAAAACCAGTTTATCAGTTTTACTGGAAACGGAGGCCGGGTTAATTTCTACGCCAGCTTTTATGGTAGAGCGTGGACTTACTAGCTGAGTGCTTTTGTGGGGGAAACAATGTTTCCTGGGTGCCCATTTTGGGAGATCATATCCTCGTGCTGTGACAGTCACATCGGGTAATACGTGGAGCCCAAACGCGGTGCGCCCCTTGGGTGG
>NW_011889063.1:255341-258326 GCF_000151845.1 Pteropus vampyrus | reverse complement strand
GGCCGGCGCGCCCCCGGTCACCCTCGTCCAGGGTAAGACTCGGCGACGCCCCGCAGAACTTCGGCGCCGGCCCGGCGTCCCCAGCAGGGTTCTGGCGCCGGGGGTGCGGGGTGCATCGCAGTCCCACAGAGACCTGCACAGGCATCCCCCCGAAGTGGAGCTCGCCCTGAAGGCGGGCACCGAGGGCCACGGGAGGCGGAAGCCCCTGTCCTCGAAGGAGCGCTGTCCTCCTCTGCCTTCTGTCCCCGCCCTGCTGCTTGTCCTGTCCGCAGCATCGCTTCACATCCGCTGTGCTGACCCGCGGGGACCTGGCACCTGTCTGAGATGACGCTAGACTGAGTTACTTCTCTCAGCCGTCCTCTTCTCTCTGGCCTATGGCCCCGGGCCTCTGTCCCCCACAGTGACTGCCCTCTCCAGCATACTTGCACCCCTGCACAGCCCTGTGGGGAGCTGGGCTCCAGAGCTGAATTTGTGTCCTGGCCCTGTCACTTGGCAGCTCTGTGACCTTGGGCAGGCTCTCAGCCCTCGTCTTTAACTCTCTGCTCTGTAAAGTGGGGTTGAGGACAATGAGCTCAGCTAGGTCAAGGCTTGGGACGCTTCTGGCACAGGGGACGCACCTAGGGGAGCTGACATGTGCTGTCATGAGCATCCACATAGCTCCTGATGGGTCCATCCTTAGTTTACCTTTCTCATAGTTGCATTCAAGTAGTTTTTCTAAAACAATCCGATTAAGTCAGTTCCACTGCTTAAAATTGTCAGTGACTTGCCCTGTTCTTTAGGACAAAATATTTTTTAGCCACAGCTAGCAGAACTCCTGGGACTCGCCCCCCCGCCTACCTCGTCAGCCTCCCATCTTGCCTCTTTCAACCAGCTGTGCAGAAATACTTCCCAGCCAAGAGCTTGGCCTTGCCTCTGCCTGGAGTGACCTCTGCTTTAAGCGGTCTGAATATCTTATTCCGGAAGACCGAGTTCTGCTGCCTCTTCTGGGAAACCGTCCCATCTCTAGAGAACCGCAGAGACCTGTTCTTTCTGCTACAGTAGTGATATTACTTACCGTGCTTTTTTTACTTTTTATTAAATCTATTGGGGTAACGTTGAATAATAACACGGCATAATGTTCAGCTGTCCGAGGTTATAATTGGACATCTGTGTACTGTTGCATCGACTCCCTTCGGCCACTCCACCTCCCTCAGCCCCCGCCATTTATTTCATCGTCGTCCCTTTACTTGTCTGGCTTCTCATGTAGACTCTGGCCTCATGGGTGTGGGGTCTTCTGATCGTTTATCCTTGTGTGAAGCACATAATGGGCACTCAATGTTTTTTGACTAAATTAATTTAATGAAGGAGAGAGAGAAATAGATGGTGAAATTTTTCTTGTGCTTTCAGAAATTTACTTATGATATTACCATTATTTTCCCCCCTTCCTTCAAAATAATTAGGGGTTTTTGGAGCAGGAAAGAGTTATTTGCTGGCAGTGGTGGTTTTGTTCTTTGTGCGGCTGTTTGAGCAGAGTGAAACTCCTACAAGTGGAAACGCAAGACCGTGGAAACTTCTGATTGCTTCTTCCACTAATGTGGCTGTCGACAGAGTCCTCCTTGGGTAGGTATGACAGCGTGTCAGAGCTCGTGTTTTAGGGTGGCTGCTGAGGTCATGTGGCATGGGCCTGAGTGTCTGTGTCCTTTCGCGGGGTATGCCTTTGTCTCTGACTCAAGAGTAACCGCCAAGAAATAGTAGCAGGCCAACTTTGGTTTGTGAGGAGGATAAAGTCAAACGTTAAACCTGACAATTCTAGCACAAAGATGAGATGGACCCTCATGTAAAGATTTGAGTTCGGCCAAGGACATGCGGGGCTAAAAGGTGCATTTTTGGGAGAAGCAGGTGGCTGGAATCTGAGCGTCTCCTCTGGCCGCTAAGGACACAGGGTCTCCCAGCAAGGCCTCAGGGTCGTGCTCACAGCCAGCAGCCCTGGCTGAAGAAGCAGTGTCTCCTCCCAGGACAGAGAGCCTCACTCACTGCTTGTCATACACTAGTGGGTCCCTACTGCACGTGCAGGCATCCATATGGACCCCTGCACCTCCCACGGGACTTGGGGACCCGGGAAAACCAGAGAAGGCAATCGTGTGTTCTCTTCTGCCGGTACAAAGTTTTATGATTGTTTACGATTTTGTTAAAAATGCAAAGAAGATAGTACCTAATATTTTATCAGTATTCCAGTGTTTAATGATCTGTAAATAAATGACAAAGTTTGATTAGGAGAAATAATCCCTTATTTATAAGTGTAGGCTTTTTAAAAACTAGCTTTTATAATTACGTAAGTTAATGCTGATGGCAGAAAATAGGCCGTCTGTACAGATATTATATTTCTTTATAGATTTTTATACATACACATACGTTTTGTTTTCCAGACTTGGTATGAAACAGTATATGTTGTTTTGTGTCCTGCTTTTTTTACTTAAAGATTGTTTCTCTGTGGTATTAAATCTTAGAAAACAATTTTTCGTAGCTCTCTTATATGCCATGATTTATTTATACCATACTTAAGCATTTTTGATCAGTAAGTCCTTTTCAAATTTTTGCCTTTATAAATAATATTGTGACAAAGATCCTTAAACATAAATCTTTGTCTCCACTTCTCATTTTCTTAGGGAAAAGTCCTAGGCCTAGAATAAAAGGCAGGGACACTTTAAGCTTCTTAACATGCTTTGCTGGGTCTCACTTCAGAAAGGCCCCTTGTAGGTAACGTGAGGACAGGAGCCGAGGACAACATTTGATGTACCACATGGACCAAACAGGAAGCGCTTCAGGTGGCTCAGCCTGAGATGGAAATGTCACTGTAGACTGTTACAGGAGAAAGACCAAGGCTGGAGTGAGGAGGGAGGGTCAGTACTGAACAGTGAGGTGACAGGACACACGTAACGCCAAGGCCCTGGGGTTACGCCCTGCATGTCACCGGGCCTGCGGTGACAGTGATGGGGGTACCGCCCC
>NW_011889063.1:252959-255291 GCF_000151845.1 Pteropus vampyrus | reverse complement strand
TACCTAATATTTTATCAGTATTCCAGTGTTTAATGATCTGTAAATAAATGACAAAGTTTGATTAGGAGAAATAATCCCTTATTTATAAGTGTAGGCTTTTTAAAAACTAGCTTTTATAATTACGTAAGTTAATGCTGATGGCAGAAAATAGGCCGTCTGTACAGATATTATATTTCTTTATAGATTTTTATACATACACATACGTTTTGTTTTCCAGACTTGGTATGAAACAGTATATGTTGTTTTGTGTCCTGCTTTTTTTACTTAAAGATTGTTTCTCTGTGGTATTAAATCTTAGAAAACAATTTTTCGTAGCTCTCTTATATGCCATGATTTATTTATACCATACTTAAGCATTTTTGATCAGTAAGTCCTTTTCAAATTTTTGCCTTTATAAATAATATTGTGACAAAGATCCTTAAACATAAATCTTTGTCTCCACTTCTCATTTTCTTAGGGAAAAGTCCTAGGCCTAGAATAAAAGGCAGGGACACTTTAAGCTTCTTAACATGCTTTGCTGGGTCTCACTTCAGAAAGGCCCCTTGTAGGTAACGTGAGGACAGGAGCCGAGGACAACATTTGATGTACCACATGGACCAAACAGGAAGCGCTTCAGGTGGCTCAGCCTGAGATGGAAATGTCACTGTAGACTGTTACAGGAGAAAGACCAAGGCTGGAGTGAGGAGGGAGGGTCAGTACTGAACAGTGAGGTGACAGGACACACGTAACGCCAAGGCCCTGGGGTTACGCCCTGCATGTCACCGGGCCTGCGGTGACAGTGATGGGGGTACCGCCCCCTCGTCGTCATAGGATCGACACTCGTGAAAGATCCAGCTTTTCAGACTGGAAAGCAGCAGCCATTCTCCTGGGCCATGCAGACCTCGGACGCCTGTGCTGCGTGGCGCCCCGTGGGCGGTGGTGCTGGAGGCATGGAGGGGTTAGAGCACCAGGCCGGGCAGAGGGACGCTGCCCCCCACACACCCCAACGGGTGATGTGGGTGCAAGGTCACAGACGCCCGGGTGGCCGGACCTGCCCGGGTCCACGTCACGCTGCCCATCGGCGGCTCTGTGGCCTCTCCCAGGTGATGTGTCCCACAGAGCTGTGAGGTTGGGCGGGACGTGCATTTGGAGAGCTAGCCCTCTGCCTCGTCGGCCTGGGTGCCGAGTACATGGCAGCGGCTGCTCTCTGTGTCATTATGTCTTTAGGGGTGACTCTGTGATAAATACGAATGTCGATGTTTTAGTAACATCGAATGGCCCTCGACGTGATAAAATGCATTATATCAAAAACTCAGCTGTGTTGCTTTGCATTTAAGCACTTTCGTAACTACAAAATATACTGTCACACAGAGTTAGTTCTAATAACGTAAATACGTGAAACTTTGTTTCATATCCTACTTGCTAAATAATCAGAACCTGCTTCACCTCGTTTTCTCTAAAGGCTTCTCAGTCTTGGATTTGACAAGTTTGTCCGCGTCGGGAGCGTGAGGAAGATCGCCAAGCCGGTCTTACCTTACAGGTAAGAGCGCCGGGCCTCAGGAGCCGCAGCGTGCACAGGAGGGTCGTGATTCTGTGCAAGTCTTACCTTAAGTTTGGTTTCTGAAGAGCGGAGGAAGCCTTATCTCTTTCTCGTTGACTTAGAAAAGCTATCTAAGTGTTAGTGACATTACGAAAATGGAATAAAGCCTACTGCTCTGTGACGGCTCTTTCTCCAGCTTGCACGCCGGCTCCGGAAACGCGAGCGAGCAGTTGAAGGAGCTGCACGCACTAATGAGAGAAGACCTGACTCCGCTGGAAAGACTCTACGTGAGAAGAAGCATCGAGCAGCACAAGCTGGGCACCAATAAGACCCTGCTGAGGCAGGTGGGCGCCCCCCGCAGCCTGCCTGTTAGCTGCGCGTGCTGCCGGGGTCTCATTCCTGTCCCTGGAGAGCACTCCCTGTGCGGGAACCAGGGGCCGGGACAGCTCGGCCCGCACCCAGGTGTGCCTGCGTCTGCCCGGGGCACGATTCGTTTTACTGCAAAGCTGTCTTTGCCTTTGTGTGCAGACCCAGCTCAGCAGACGGAGCCATCTTTCCCTTTCTCTTATGTCCTTTTACAGGCTCGACCGGGAAAGTGAAGAGGTGGGAATACATTCCTGGCAAGTTAAATGAAACTTGCTTTTCTCCTAGGAGAAGTAGAGGAAAGAGAAGGTGTGACCCTAGTCAAAATGTCCAAGTTAAAGTTGTCTTTGATGCTCCCTCAAAAGGCAAGCCTTTCAGGGTCCGTCTCCACGCGGGAGCCTGAGACACTGGCTTCCAGATGTTGGGAGCCGAGACTAGACTCGGGATCCC
>NW_011889063.1:241918-252545 GCF_000151845.1 Pteropus vampyrus | reverse complement strand
CTTGGTGACAGAGCTCGTTCCACAAGGGCCCCCTGTGACCGCTCCATCAGTCCCTGCTGTGGCACTGACAGGGTCACCTGTCCCTGGTGTCTGATAATTTTACAGGTGAAGGCCCAGTTTCACAGTGTGTTGCTCACTGGTGTCACCTATTCACAAATGAAAACTCATTTAGAGGAAGCTTTTTGAGTTTTCTCTAACAGATTTCCAAGGTCCAATCAGACGTTCAGACCTGACACATTTCTAAAGTGACGTCTTTACAATAAACTAATTTTAAAATGCTTCAGTTATTCTCTTGCTGTTAGAATCTCAGCAGTATAATGATAACTTGAAAGATACAAATAATGTAATTTTTTTAAAGAAAAAACTTATGTCTTAGGTTTTTGTATTAGATATTTCTTTAATAAAAACACTGCTTCCTGAGCCACAGCCTGAGTGCTCTCCTGAGGTTTCCCTCAGAGGCCGTTACCAGGGATTAGATGGTGAGTGACACCTGACAGCGGCTCCGAGAGCCCTGGTGCCACAGCCCGTCCTCTGCTGAGCCACCCTCAAGGAGCCGGAGGTTTAAACCTGGACTTTCTGATACAAGTGTGGCTTTAGGAGCTCTGTTTTTGTTTCCAATAAGAAGGAAAACCTCACTGACAGGGCTACTGTATGTGATGAAGAGTTTGTGATAGTTCCTCGTTTCTCAAGATCTGTGAGGCCGTATTAATTTAGAAAGCACATATATAGAGAGAGAGAGAGAGAGAGAGAAAACTGTGCATGTGTTTATGTGTGTCTCAGATGTCCGTGTATGTCGTGTGCCCCTGTGCGTGTGCCCACGTGGAGTACCCACACACACGCGTTCCCTACTGGGCTAATGGCCACATTCAGTTTTGAAAATTTATTGATTTTCCTCTTGTTTATATTTAGTTCCAGCTTTTATGAGGCCCTTCACCTTGCGAATAATGGTATTCTGGTATAATATTTATTATATTATATCTTAGTCTCCTAAGATTCAAACAGACTTACAGGCTGCAGGTGCACTTTAGTACTGCCGTTCGGGATTAGTTAGCGTCCTTCGCCCCAGGAGTCAGAATGTGCTCGTGCAAGGCCACGCCAAGTTGTTCCCCTTGTGAGGGCTTCGGCCTGTTGTTCATTCAGCCTCATGTAGAAGGTGAAATCTGCGTATCGTCCTTGATGTTTTTTACGTCCTGGGTATTGCAATACCTTCCTTCCAAATGTCAGAACGTGCCTTTTACTCTCAATGGCCTTGTGGCCTCTGGCCTATGCCCTGTGGTTTCCATTTCTCGTGTGGGATAATGAAACTGTGGAGACCAGGTGACTGGCAGTTGCCTAGTGCCCGCAGTTAAGACCAGCGCGCTTCTGGTTTAGCCTTCAGGACCTTGGTAAGTTCGGCCCCTCGCTTTGGTTAACCGGTGTTAGTGACCAGCATTCTTCCGGAACACAGGTTTGTGTCGTCGGGGTCACCTGTGCGGCCTGCCTGTTCCCGTGCATGAACGACCTGCGGTTCCCTGTGGTGGTGCTGGACGAGTGCAGCCAGGTGACAGAGCCGGCCTCCCTCCTCCCCATCGCCAGGTGACGGTCCTCCCCTCGGGCTCCGATGCCGGCTTTTTAAACATTCCCTCAAACTCCATTCAAGTGCTAAACTGATTTTTTAAAACAATGCAGAGGGCAGTTTGGGGGTTTAAGGAATCAAGGTTTTGTTAGATCGCAGTGTGGACGTTGGGATCACGTGATCCTGCAGGCCTTAGGGGCTGCGGGGCTCGGCTCCCCCCGGAACCTCGCGGGCGTCCTGTGGTGGACGCTTCCTCCTCAGCTGTAGTTTGAGAGCCTGGCTCCCCTGGAGACTGTTCTCCAGCGGCCTCCCCTCCATATAACTCCAGTGTTTGGTTTCTGAAAATAATTTTTAGATTAGGACGTAAAGCACATAACAAAATGAATCGAAATGAAGCTTGGTTCGTTGGGCTTCAGCAGACGGAACGCTGAGCCGTCCGGGCCGCTGCGCGGGCGACTCTGGAGCAGACCTCAGTGCCAGTCGCAAACGGGGTGGGAGGATGCGTGGCTACGTTCTGGCCCCAGCTCTGTCCTCAGGCCCTGGACTAGGGGGTCCCTGCGTCCTGGGGTCCCCGTGTCCTGGGGTCCCCAGTGTTAAAGTGGACCAGCCCCGGGCATACGCGGGGAGCAGGGAGGGGGGACTGTGAGGCCTGCACGAGGCGGGCAGCTGTACTGTGTACTAAACGCAGTGCAGACACGTCCAGTTCTCAATCGCCGCGCGAGGCGCTGTCACATCCAGTCTCTGGTGAGAAGCCCGAGGCTGGGAGACACTACGTGACGGCTGCACTCATGACGTAGCAGAGCTGAGCTTTAGACACAGGGTTTTGAAATGGGTCCCAGACCCAGTTCCAGTGTGTGCGGGGGTCCAAGAAGTCCAGTCGGTTCTGACATTACCACCCAGAGACGCATCAGACCCACAAGTTAGGGGCTCGTCCCGCACCCCACTTCAGACTCCTCCCTGTGCTGCTGACCGGCTGCGTACAGACGGGAGTTCCAACGACCCTCCACTCAGAATGCCAGTCACAAGCCCAGGGTGTCACCTGCACTTCTGACTGACCAACTGTAAATCACAGGTCCCCACGCCCCCCTCCTCAGCTTCCATTAGCATGCTAGGCGGCTCGCAGGGCCCAGAAACATGTGGCTCACCAGTCACTGACCTACTGTGAAAAGATGTGTCTCAGAGTCCAACCCATGGAAGAGATAGGTGCGGGGGGCGGGTGCAGGCCTTGCGTGCCCTCTGCAGACACGCCCCCTCCCAAGTCTCCACGGGTCACCAACCCTGACGCTCTCAGAACCGGCCTGTTGGATGTCTGTGGAGGCTTCATGCCACAGGCAGGACCGGTTGACTCACTGCCCATCACTTGGGTTAGTTACCCTGGCAACCCGTCCCCAGCCTCCGTGCTTTCCCAAAGCAACCTCGTTCACAGAAAAGAGGCAGTTTTATTACTCTCTCTCCTGGGAAATTGCAGGGGTTTCGGGACCTGTGAGCCCAGAATTGTGGACAGAGACCAAATACACCTGGGAAAGGGATTTTGGTCATTCGAATGACCGAATGCGTATTTCTTATAAGTCACAGTATTACATTTTCCCTCTAACACTTCAGCACTTTCCCTGAGAGCCTGATTCACTTCGTCTGTAACAAAAGAGTTTAAGCCAAGGAACTTCTAAGGAGACTTCTGAGCCAGCACTTGCGGACCCCAAAAGCCCTATCTGTCAGGGTGTGTTCTGAGACCCGATCCCGGGCCGAGCGGCCTGTAACGGGCCTCGTGGGAAAGGAGAGTTAGCTGCTTGAAGCGTTCTTTACAGCATGACTTGTCCGAGCCTTTTCACACATTTATTAGCACCGTTAAGCCTTGTTAGTTCTCAGAGCGCTTCATGATTCATTTTTGGGATTCTGTTTTTCAGGTTTGAATGTGAAAAGCTGATCGTTGTTGGAGACCCCAAACAGCTTCCTCCGACTATTCAGGGTTCCGAAGCAGCTCATGAAAATGGGTTGGAACAAACTCTTTTTGATCGACTTTGCTTAATGGTACTGCTGCTAAATTCATACAGAATTACCACTTATCGATTATGCACTACGTAGAGTAATAGAAAATGAAAACATTAGAAGATGTAGGCCCTGCCCCAAAAGAGTATTAATTGGAGTGTTTAGAAAGTACTCGTCATACTATAATGGAGCCCTATGATTTAAGTGTCCCTTTATAACATGAATTTTGTCCCATGTATTTGAATAGTAGGTCTTAAGTTTATTGCTTTTGCTCTAAAATCAAGAAATATAGCTCAATACGCATGTCAAATTTGGGTGGCAGGTAAGTAGATGTCTTTATTTTCTTTGCTTTTCTGTATATTTGAATTAGTTCAGAATTAGATAAAGTAAAAGAAATAAAAGCAATGTCTATTACTCCTTATAGAAAGTGTAGAAGCTACAAAGGAGCAAAAGATAAACAACACGTCTGTACTAACCTCTCTGCCCCCAAGAGAAAACCCTGTGTAATGTCTTAGTGTTTTTCCTTCCAGCTTTTATCCCAGGGGTGTATTCATGTAGCAAATATATGTATTTTTAGGGCCTGTATGTATATATAATAGAATATTTTTCAGCCATTTGCAACAACATGAATGTACCGTGAAATAAGTCATACAGGAAAAGACAGATACTGTACAATATCATTTATGTGTGGAGTCTAAAAAGCCAGACTCGTAGAAACAAAGGGAATGGTGGTTACTGGAGGCCGGGGCAGCACTAGGGAGCCGCTGGCCAAAGGCACAGATGCCCAGGTACAGCCGGGGATCCAGTGTCCAGCACGGTGACCGTGGGCAGCAGTGCCGTAGCATCCGCTCTGAAGTCGTTGAGAGTAGGTCTTAAATGTTCTCCCTACAAAAGAGGCGGAGGGGCCAGCTGAGGCAGTGGCGGTCACTTTGCAACATATAAGGTATCGAATTGACACTTCGTACACCTTAGAATTATACAATGTAATACGTCAGTCATGTTGCAGGAAAGCTGAGACAAATGTATGTATGTATTTTAACATAGTCAAGACCAAGCCATAAATACCTAGTTGCTATCCTGCATTTTTTAAGTGTCAAATTATAATAAATCATTTCCGTGTTAAAACTAGTGCTTTAAAATCATCACTATTGATTGCCATAACATGTTTAATCACTAAATACTGTGTCATGTGGTATATCATAGTTTAGTTGTGACATTGAACATTTAGTTGTTTCTGGTTACAACGAATGATCCTTTGAGCATTTTTATACCTAAAGCTTTTTGCTGGAGGTTTCACATGCCCACGGACTGACTTACCCATAAACTCGTGCCCTAAAGAGATTGAGGATTGATTTTATTTTTCACACAGTTTTCTCCTGTGGAAGGTACTTTGTGTGATCATTAGTCCTACATCTTATTATGTGTTGTTATTATTATTATTAGAGTACCTTACAGCTATTCAAAATCTTCAGTCAGTACCACAGAGCATTTTGCAAATCAGTACCACGCCCCAGAAGAGCCGTAGAGAACACGGGATTTGGGCTTCATGACACGTGAACAAAATGCGGAACTTCTTTGAAGATTCAGAATGAAAATGGCTTGTACACAGTGAGGACAGTTAATGAGTTATAAACAACATTTTCTAATTTTCTTTTAAAGATTCCCTTTCAATTTACTGTTAGGCCAGCACCACATAAATTATGAAAGCATATGTTAGGTATCAAACTTGCTAGATAATAAGTCTAAAGTTTGATATGTTTCATATTTTATGATTTTGTGGTATAATGTTAGCTTACATGAAAACATTTTTAGTGATTTTTAAAATATTTTTATTTATAGTCTTTATCATGTTTCTAATTCATTTATTAAGAGCACCATATGTGAGTACTTTTAAATGTTTAAATATTTTTTCCCATAAAGAATTGTTTTAACTTCTAATTTTTCTGCATTGAAATTTCTTAGGGCCACGAGCCAGTTCTGTTGAGAACCCAGTACCGCTGTCACCCTGCAATCAGTGCTGTCGCCAACGACCTGTTTTATGGCGGGGTCCTGGTGAACGGTGTTTCGGAGGCGGACAGGACGCCTTTGCTGGCATGGCTGCCTACCCTGTGCTTCTACAGCGTTCGTGGGCTGGAGCAGGTGGGTGGCGACAGGCAGCACTGTGCAGTTTCCCGGTTTAACGTCATTGTCGTTAGTGTGACTTTCTTGGTCTTTCCGTTGCCTTTCTGGGAAATGTAATTTGTGATCTGTCTGTTTTCCAGACCGAAGGAGATAACAGCTTTCACAATGTGGCGGAAGCCGCTTTTACACTCAAGCTGATCCGGGCCGTGCTCGCGAGCGGAGTGCCGGGCTCCGCGGTGGGTGTGATAACGTTGTACAGGGCCCAGATGTGCAAGGTTCGTGTGACACAGTCGCTTCTAACACGTGCTGAATCCTGTAATTTTATATTGCAGTGTTCGATATTTTTGTTGTGGTTTGGTTTGGTGGTTGAAAAGCTTTGGGAACTGTGATTAATGTATTAAAAAGTAAACATTCTGATTTTTGTCTGGTCTGGCTTTTTTTCTGTATAATTAAATGTAAACTTAACAAGGTTTAATTAAATTCAGTTTACAGCTGTTGGGGCAAAATGCAAATAAACAAATTAGAGGGAAGCAAATGTGCACGCTATGTGTTTTGGGGCAGATGGGATTGGATCTGTGTTTTCCAAAATGTTCTTCCATTATTACATTTCATCAGTGAGTCGAAGATAGATACCAGATGTTAACGTGCACAGGAGCCGTTTACTTTCAATTAGTTTTTATGTTTTCATTTTAAATTTTTTAGTATTTTCATGTTTCACTGTTTATCAACTAAATTAGCATATCCAGATGAGTTCTCCAGCAAAAGATAAATCACCACTTGTGATTTTGTTTCATGATTTATATTGTCATCTAGTTGTTTATTATTTTAGAAGCTAGCCAAATCTATGCGAGTCATAAAAAAAGACAATGGAAATGTCACTGTTGGTTAGAACAAGACAGCCACTGTGAGGAGGCCGGGCTGGGGTCCCTTGTGACCTCTGCACTGCGTGACCCCGTCTTCCTTGCCCCACAGCTCTGTCACTTGCTCAGGGACGCGGACTCCGACCCGCCCGAAGTCAAAGCTGTGCAGGTGTCCACAGTAGATGCCTTCCAGGGAGCTGAGAAGGAGATCGTCATTCTGTCCTGTGTGCGGACGCGACAGGTCGGCTTCATCGATTCAGAAAAGAGAATGAACGTCGCACTGACCCGAGGGCGGAGGCACCTGCTGATTGTGGGGCACCTGGCCTGCCTGCGGGGGAGCCGGCTGTGGGGGCGCGTCATCCAGCACTGCGCAGGTGAGGCGGGGCACGCTGGGGGTGGCATTTTGGATAAAAACTGACTTTCGGGCTGGTGCTTGGAGGGGTTTGAGCGAGAGCAGCTCTGAGTGTGCTGGCTGTGGTGACAGTGAATGCCGCTGTCTCACGTCTGTCTTTTTTAAGGGCGGGAAGATGGGTTGCAGCATGCAAGCCAGTGTGAGCCACAGCTGGACCTTCTCCTTAAAGATTATTTCGAAAAGCAAGCAGAAGAAAAACAGGAGGAAAAGAGTGAAAAGGACAAATCTCGTTTACAGAAAGGTGCGGTTCAAATCTTTCAGTGTTTATAGAAATTTAAATTTATTTTACACCGTGCGTTTTTTAATATTTTTATTACCCCAAAACCCTTGTTATCAAAAATAACGTTAAATAACTATGTATAAAAGTTTGCTCTTCAAAAAGGTATGCATCACTTACATTAACGTAGGCAGATGTCGAGGGTGACATAAAATCTTACTAATAAAAATACATCTTTTCTAAAAATTGCAATCTCTGCTGGGAGAATGGACTTGGCGGGGGCGGGAGTGAAGGCCTTCATGCCCTTCTCAGCGTCACTGCAGAACCACGTGAACATCTCCAAGCCCGTGTTAGAACGTGGCTGCAGCTCTGCCAACACCCTCCTCTGAGCTAGAGCTCTGAGTCTTTTAAAAATAAACACAACGCCCCGTCATTTTACAAGTTAAAACATCCAGGGTAACCGTTTTCAGAGGCAGGGGGAAGACAGGCGAGCGGGAGGCGAATGGATGGGCGTGACTCCTGCCCGCGGCCCGTGTCCTGCCTGTCTTCCCCCGCGCGTTGGTTTGCACGTAGTTATTGGTACATACGGAGCATAACAGACTTGAAATTCTTATTATAAGACTGCATTCTGCTCATAGAACATGTGCAGAACGCGAAGAGCTGCAGCAGGAAATGCAAAGCACCTGGAGACGCCCCGGCGACCGTCCGCTAGCTCCCCGCGTCCCGGTCTGTGTGTGGCTGTGTCAGGAGGTCGGCGGCCGTCGTGTGACTCAGGCGCTGTGAATGCGGCTGCGTTTGCCCATCCTGCGTGGGACAGGGGCCGCTCTCCGCCCACCTTGCTGGGGTCTTCCCCAGCTGGAGTGTCTGGGACCCCGTCACTCGGTGTTCATTCTGAAGATGCAGATAATGGCGTCCTTGAATTACTTCCCAGTAAGGAGGACCGGAGAAGGAAATCCAGCGAACAAATGCCTCCTCCCTCCACAGGCCTGTCCCGAACGTGCGGTGGCCTGTGGTGTTCGTGCAGACCGCCCCGAGGGGTGCAGCCTGGCCAGCCGTGCGGCTCCTGACGGCCGCGTGACCTGCACCAAGGCTGCTGCCCTGACCCCCTCTCTCATCGCTCATTCTGAGCCCGTCCTTGGTCAGCGGAGCTGAGTCGCAAGTGATTTTTTCCCAAGAAGAGCTCGTGGATGATGTACCCTCTGAGGCCCTGTGCCGCAGGTGTACATCATGTGCCGCAGGTGTGTCATGGCACCCAGGATCGCCCCATTTCCTGTGTGACAATGATACCTGCACGTCCGAGCTGCTCAGCCGGATGGCAGGCTGCTCCCACCTGCCAGTGTGCACGCGAAGCGCTCGAAGGCCAGTCCCACCCTGTGCTCGCGCTTCCCTGGCCCCCCATCCGCTCCGCCTCCGATCTGCTCAGCTTTCGAGAACTGTGACTTCTGTGACTGGATGAGCGGTGTGACCCCGCAGGGCTGGGCTCTCAGCACTGGCTCCTGGCACTGGGTGGCCCTGGCCACAGGACGCGTAGTAGCACCTCTGGCCTCTGCCCACTAGATGCCAGTTGTGTTCCCCCCAGGTTATGACATCGGTAACGTCCCCAGACGTTGCCAGGTGTCCTGAGTCGAAGGTGGGCCCGGCAGCCGCACCTGGCAGCGTGGCTGTCCCATCACCAGTCAGTGTCCAGCCTGTGTTTCTGACCCAAGCAGCTGTTACGGTCTGATTTTGCAGGGCACGCCCGGCCGTTTCTGGCAGGTGCCGGGTGGCCCACCCGTCACCTTCTCAGTTCAGGGTCCTCTCCCTCGCAGTCCACGGCCCTCCCAGGGCCTGCCAGCAGGCCAGCTAGGGGTGTCAAACAGTTACCTCACATGTCTGCATTGCTATCGTGACGTGACAGAGCCTGTGGAAACCTTTTAAACACGAACACTTTGGAATCTATAAAGGGACCTCCCATTCCTCCGGTAACATTCTCGTCTGAGCCACAGCGGGCACGGACGTGGCGTAGAAGCCGTTCAGGGACTGGCCGTAGTGCTTCTGCTGGGGTGGCTGGATCTTACAACGACACACCTCCCTTTTTTTTCTATTTTATACTATGCCTATTTTTTCCTTCTCGAAGGCAAAATCTTTTTTCTCTTTTGATAAGTTAACATTCAGGGTTTTTTAGTCAGCACCTTTTGACCCCTGCACCCAGTTCCCCTGCCCCAGCCTCTGGGAGCCACCAGCCTGTTGCTTTTGTTTTGGATGCCACACGTGAGTGAGGTCACACGGCATTCGTCTTCCTGACTGATTTCACTTAGTGTCACGCCCTCGCAGTCCATCCGCGTCCCAAGATGTGACGGCGGCACAGCCGAGCTGCCCTTCTCCCCAAGGCTGTCGCTGGCTTCCTTCTGAGACCCGGCAGGGGTGCCGGGGGCCGCTGACCATCTGAAAGAGTAACGTAGTGAATCAAAACATTCTTCCGATAGGGCAGTGCTGAACGTTGTAGCGCTGCCTTTGGTCCGTAAACAAAGCATGGTGTCTGAACCCCGAGAATTAATATGGCCCTTGTTTCTATTTTTATGAAGAAAAAGGCCATAACAGCACTTGATATAAAAAAATCCCCCAAATCCAGACTATCACCTGCTTTATCTTTTTTATCTCAAATTCCAAGGTTGGATAGACACAAATTGAATATTTTAGGAGTATCCCATTCAATCAACACATATTAAAATTTCCCACAGTTTTACACTACTCAAAGTAACAAGCCAGCTTTACAGCTAGAGCTATCATGTATCTGTAGACAGCAGTTGTGTTAAAAGGTGTGTTCAGTCAACGATAGAAGGTCCTCTGAGCTTTTGTTTATGGAAAAGGCCTTTCAGTTTGTGCGTCGCATTCAGATCAGGCGGAATGTCCAGGTGTTAATCTGCCCACCAGCTGCGTTGGCCGTACAGGGTGTGCGTGTTAGGTTTTCACCAGATTCTTTCACGAGCATCACATTAATCCCTAGGGAGGAGGGCCTTTTCCCGTTTTGTAAATGATGAAGCCAAGGATCGGAAAACCGAAGCGATGCGTCGGCCTGACCCTCCGGAACTGGTCCAGGCAGGGGAGCCCAGCCCCATCTACGGGACGCCGTTTGGCGGGTTGGCACCTGCACGGGGGGTCCTGGGGGCGTTATCGGAAGGCGAACGGCAAACCCCGACCCTAACCGTCCTCCCCGACCCAGCCCAGCCCACTGGCCTCCTCATAATTCACCGTGGCTAATTTATCATGTAAATGTTTATTAACTGTTGGTTTATGTGAAAAGTCTGTACTTTCCTGGTAAATATGTTTTGCCTGAGAAATGGGATTGTTGGCTTTTCTTTGGAGGTCTGTATTGGCTGCTGGAAGATCCAGTCTGCTTCTTATTACAAGAAAAACTGCTAACAAAAATGTACTATTAGCTAAGCTGGTGATTATTCTATTATCAAAAGTTGTTTAAAAAATAATCTATGTTTCAT
>NW_011889063.1:236392-240528 GCF_000151845.1 Pteropus vampyrus | reverse complement strand
ACAGCTGAGTCTGGACACCGTCGTGTGAGACTCGGTTTCTGGGCAGACAGGCTGCGTGAGCGAGCTGGCCGTTTACCTACACGGCGATCGTCGTTTAAAATCCCTGGTTTGGTAGTGGTGAGTCCCCGCCGTGGCTGATGCCCGGCTTGCTCCGCCTCGAATCGTGTCCTGGTGTGTCCGCGGCCTATGACAGTCCCCGGGCAGCAGGACCTGGCGTGCTGGCTGGAGGTCCCGGGTCTCGGCTGGGCCTGGGGCTGCGACGCTCACGTGTTTCTCAGCGTTTCTGGACAGTGCGGTGGGACAGGAGGCTGCGTGCGCTGGGCTTGGTGTCCCCCTTTCCCAGGTCGGGGAGGCTCCCGCCGGCTCTGGTCGGCTGGTTTGCCCGAGGGCAGGCCTTGGTAAGAAGAGCAGGCTATTCTGCCCCCACCCCCAGGAATCTAGAGAGTTGTGCAGAGTAAGGAATTAAGAAGTAAATCCTCCCAAGTGAGGACAATTTATTTTTAACAAAGATACAAGGATAATTCAGTGGAAAAAGGAAAGTCTCCAACAAATGGCGTTGTAAAAACCAATACCCACATGCAAAGAAATTAGCCTCACCCAGGCCTGTACCATCGCCCCCGTGAGTCATGGACCAAAGTGTAAAACTGTGCAAGTTCTCGAAAGAATCATACCAGAAAATCCCTGTGTCCTTGATTTAGTTAAAGACTTTTAGATAATATACCAAATGCACTATCGAAGAAAAAAAATGGATAAGACTTCGACTGAATTAAAATTTCTGCTTTTCAAAACAAAGTTAATAAAACGAAAAGACAAGGAATATACAGAAGAACATTTTCAAAACACATATCTGATAAAGGACTTATTTCGAGGTGATGTAACGAAATCTCAAAACTTAATAATAAGAAAGCAAAAACCTGATTTTAAAAACGGACAAGGGATTTCAAAATACTTCACCAGAAAAGACATAGAAATGGCACATAAGCCCATGAAAAAGAAATGCTCGGTGCCAGTAGTTGCAAAGGGAACGGAAGCGAGACACACCTGACGGGCGACTTAGCAGACAAAACCAAGCTGACAGCGCCAGGCGCAAGGACGCAGAGCCAGTGGGGCTCGGGCTCCGACTCCGCAGATGGAGGTGACGGGCGCAGTGACGCACGGCGACGCTGGGAGGTGTTAGGGAGCTTCTTACAAATACGCGCCTGGCCACATGACCTGGCCGCCCTATGCCTGTCCCCAAGGGAAGTGAAACCTGTGTCCATACAGAAGCTCACACGCGACTGCAGCGGCTTCATTCATCACTGTCCCGAACTGCAAGCATCGGAAATGCGCTTTGGCCGGTGAATGTATCCGCAGACACAGCCGCACGAGGCGGCTCCCCTCGGCCTCAGAGACCAAGATCCCGGATGCAGTGCCCTCGACTGAGGGACCAGACTCGCAGGGCTGCCTTCTGCACGAGTCTCACCCACGACGGTGTGCCGAGGCAAAGGCACAGGGACAGGACAGGTGAGTGTGCCAGGGACCACGGTGGGGGTGGGGGGAGCGGCTTTGGAGCGATGACTCTGTCCTACAGCTGGGCTGGGCTGGGGGTCACAACTTGGAACTGGACACGAAAATGGGGCGATTCGTTTTATATAAATTGTACCTCATCTAAGAGGACCCACGCGAATGACCACTACGCCGCTGTTGTAACTTGGCGACACCCCTTTCTCAGACTGCGCCCAGGCTCCCTGCTCCCCCGGGCGGGGCTGCCTGTGCCTCCCACGACTCCGCGCTGTTCGGCTACTGATGCCATGTCACTGGCCCGTCTTATCCCACGTTCTGAAAACGGACAGGTTTTCATCCGAGCTCCATACGTGGAGGCGTCCATTCTCCTTCCGCCTGCCGGGGCCGCTTGTCCGGTTACACCAGCTGTCAGGTCTCGTTGTCCAGCCTCGAACCGTGACAACCCGCACCAGACACTCACGCTCACCTCTGGAGCAAGACGACCACCGTTAACTGGACAGAGAGGCCAAAAGCTCCTCTCCGTCACTCTCCAGGGACTTGGGGTTTGCAGCTGGTGCTCGTTAGGTTCAGTTCTGAGGGACAGGAGCCCCCAAGAGGCAGTAGCTTAAATAAGGGGAGTCTGTTTCTCTCATGCATACAAGTCTGGAAGGGAGCATGGGGCGCTGGCCAGGCGGATCACGCCGGCGCCTCCTCCCGACCAGGACGGAGATGCAGCTGTCAGGTCCGCCTTCCAGTAAGCAGGGAGGGGGACCCGAAGGGCGCCTCTCCCTGTGAGGCCGTGAAGCTGTCCGTGCTGCTTTTTACATCTCACTGGCTCACAGCCACCTAAAGACGGGGAAGAAGCGGAGGGAGAGCTGCGGGAAAAATCATTGCTTTAGAGGGCGGTTCTGTCCTGGGCCACGGGGCTGGGGACACGGCCTTGGCGCCCCGGCCGGTCAGCACTCACCAGTGAGGAGGCCTCGGCCCTGTGTAGGCCATGGGACCTACATTCTGACGTAAGTTCACTCTGTGCCATAATTCCAGATTTATTTCTTCTTAACTATTGAGTTAACGAGAATTTCCAATTGACAGATATTTTTCTAGGCCCGACGCTTGGAACTGTGAAGCGCTATCACTGATTTCTAATTAGACGGTATTAGATGTTTCTGTTATTTTAAAATTCCATGTGGCTGACTTTATTTCCTCTCTAGTACGTGAGCTTTTGAGATGTGAGGGAAAGGAGGCCATTATTTTAATAAGACACAATTCCTTAACTGACTTATTTGAAGAAAGGAATTGTTCCAGGCGTCAGAAGCGGGAAAGGCATTGCTGTGCCCGCTTCAGGAGGGCGAGGCCGAGGCCGAAGGAAGATTCAGACAAGAAACTAAGACACCGTGCGGTTCTTGGGGAGCAGCCCACAGTCTCAGCTGAAGGAGCCGTGCGCCCCAAAACGACCGCCTCAAACCTCCAGCGACTCATTCGCCGAGAAAGTGTTGGTCCCAAGTCCGGTGCAACTCGGATAACTCGGATAAGGGGCGACGTCACCAGATTCACGCACGTGATAGAACGGCATTTCTCCCCACTTTTTAGTGACACGTTAGAGTCTCTCTAGCTGGGAAGTTTTTAAAAGGAAGAAAAGCAATGTTCTATTTAGGACACTTATAGGAGTTCAGGTTTGGGTCAATATTGTCATAAAGTTTTATTTTTTATTTCTACGATGAACATATCTCTTGATTTTTCTGCACAGTATTGCACTGTGAGAGTACTTTTTCTTCAAGAGCAAATGAACTCTCAAATCCTCAAAGATAAAAACCCTGGAGAAAAAGAATTTGCTGAGAAGAATGCCATTATCCTCTTGCAAAGCCCTCCCTTTCTCTCATCCGCGGGGTCTCATGCTCGGACAATAACACAGCCCAGTTTCAAGTTGAGGTGGGCGCTGCACAAATGCAGAGTGAGCTGGACGCCCCCCTCCTCCAGTGCAAAGGTGGCTCTGCCCGCAGAGAAAGCCAGAACCCTAAAAGCAAAACTCAGAATTAAACGTGTTCTCAGTCCTGACTGCTTTTTAAATAGAAGCTTTAGACGCTATATTTTGGAGCACAGAATGAAAGGGGAGGAAAGTTTTTAATCAGTGCTGAGGACGGGTCAAGAGGAAACACATTTAAGCAAGATTAAACACAAAGAATCCCCTGCCAGCAAGTGTTATTAAGTAGGGGACATCTTACTTCGAGGCACTGGGAAAAGAGCTTTCTTTAGAAACCATCAGACCCGTAAGATGTGATCTCGCCTTTGGGAAAAGCAGACTTGATTAAGCAGAACTAGAAAGTCATAGCCCGGAGGCACTTTCCTCTCTCTGTCCGACCCCAGGAACTGTGATTCGACAGAAGCGAAACTTTCAAAATTAGCGTTGACCGTTTTTGTCCTGTTTTTAAATGTTTGTTTTTGTGGCAGTAGCCCACGTCCACCCAGATGTCCAGCTCCTGGGCCCCAGTGTTTGGTGCGGAGGTCTGCGCTGAACGCCACCCCCTGCCCGGCAGAGATCTGAGCTGGACCGTCCATCTCTGATGTGGGCTCCAACGAATAGGAGGCCGGTGTTTGGAAAGTAATAACTTCTGATTATACGTGTTCCAAAATTTACTTGGGAAACGCAAAAAAAA
>NW_011889063.1:229611-235212 GCF_000151845.1 Pteropus vampyrus | reverse complement strand
TGCAGCCCGGCGCCACGTGGCTCAGCCGCCGTTCTCAGCTCAGCTCGCCGTTCCTGCGACGTGACAGGGACTTCGTGGACAGCGCTGCCCCAACCCGGACCTGGGGACCCAGACCCCACCCGGCCACGGAGCGTGACGTCAGCGATTGCCTCATTTTGCTAGCGGGGTGACGTCAGCTACTGCGCCCCCACACCAACGGAGGGTGACGTCAGCTACTGCATCATCACACTGGCTGGACCGAAGGCCAACACAGGCGGCGCTGGAGAAGTGTTCGGGGGATGAGTAAATAGGGGGTCGCCCCCGAATGTCTCGGTCCGTGAAGCGCGCACTCGCCTGTGCGACGCTGCTCACCGCCTGCGTCCCCGCCCTTGCCGCCCGCTTTCTGCCGTCTGCACGCAAGGCCCGGCGTGCGGGGGGCGGGGTGGCGTCCGCTGTGCGGGGCTGTCCCCGGGGTGGCGCGTGCTGGGCGCACGGTGCTCATCAGGGACGGTGTGGGTGGAGGAAGAGGACTGCGTGACTGCGTCACAGTGAGCCTGTAGCCTGTCCCCAAGGCACAGATGACACTGCTTTCTCTGCCGAAGCCCACATCGCCTACCAGCCTCATGCTCGCTTACATCAGAAACTGGAAATGGTGCGTTTATGTCCGGAAGAGGACGCAGCATTTGGGCCTTTCCGAGTGGGGACAGTGGCCCTCAGGGTCACCGCCTCGGAGTCCTGTGCCCCAGGCTCCGCTCTCCGCCTGAGTCCCGCACAGCCCGCTAATCCCGCAGAGGCGGCCAGCGCTGCGCTCGCTTTTCATGAAGCGGAGGAAGAAAGGGTCCTTGAAGTCTAGGAAAGGACAAGCCAGGCGCCTTGAATGACATCAAAAGAAGGCGTTTTCATCGCTGTTGGTGCACGAGGGCCGCACCACACAAAGGGGGACAGCGCTGTGTCCCGGGACAATTGGGTCACTGCAATGGGGAATTAATTACCATCGGAGAGTGGGCAGCCTATTCAGCAGGGGCCGAGTTTTATTAAACGCCAATATAAATAACAAAACAGCTCTTGTGGCAGCGCTGTCCCTACACGCAGAGGAGGGATTACGCGGGATTACCATCCCGGCGCCCGCGAGACTTTCTGACTCAGGCACGGCGCGGTCACCGCGTTTGTGTCCCATTGCGGTCAGTGCTCCCTGCCCTGCACTGGCCCCTGCACAGCCGGTGTTCCTTTTTGCAGCACAGAGGGCTGGGGCTCCTCTCGCTGGTGGCCCCAGCGCCCGCCGCCCTCCCCTCACCAGAGGGGACAATCGGAGAGAGCGAGAGTGGTGGGGCTGTGGCCAAATGTCCTGCAGCGACTTCTTTCCTTCGTGGGAAAGAATGGGGGTTGGGGAGCTGGTCGCAGATGGGAGGGGCCTCTAGCTCCTGCCAAGAAGACGTCTCAGATGTTGTCATCACCAAGGCCAGCGCCCTGTTTGCTGGAGGCACCCAGGAGGACTGTGCAGGCTTGGGGACAGGGGTAGGGGGTGACAGGGCTCTGTGCCAGGAGGACCCGCCCCACCGCCAGAATCCCAGGAAGGGGGCGCAGCGCCTGGCCCCACTCCTCCTGGACAGGCCCTGTGGGGAAAGCCAGGGTGACACAGGAACCCTGCGGGGTCCAGCTCGAAGGTGAGGTGGGCGTGCTCCCTCCTGGCCTGCGAGCTCACACCCAGTCCGCCCCGCAAGGCGCCTCTGCCTCGCTGCTCCTGCAGGGTTAGGAGTCAGGCTGCCAAGCCCTCAGGGAGTAGGGTGTCTCGGGGCATCGGGGGTCCTGATCCCGGGCCTTGTGGGTGGAGCCGTTACTGTACTTGGTAAGTTGGGGGCTGGCGGCGCCGGTGCTCCTGGGAAAGGCGCCCCCGTTCTGCAGCGGCCAGAGTCTGGCCCAGGGACCATTGTCCTCTTAGGCCACTTGTGAGGTCGAAGTGTGGATGGGATGTAGCCTATGGCCCCACAGCAACACCTACCCTAAACTTTAGGGCTTTGGGGTCATCTCAAAGTTCAAGCTGCTTAGAAGCAACAAAGACTTTCTAAAGGTCCCACTCCTCCCCCCTCCCCGCGACAGGCACCCGGCCCCCTTTCTTTCTAAGGCTAGGGGATGAGTTTAAATCACTGTGTTCCCATTTCTTGATAACTGCCTGCTTTGAGCTTTTGTTCTCGTAAAGTAGGATTGCACAGTGAAAGGGGCTGAAGATGAACAGCTTGACCCTTTGGGACAGTTCACGCAGTGGACAGCAGCGGCCTGGTCACCACCCTCACTGATGCTATTCACTCGCCCTTCCCCCCTCGCAGGACATTTCAGCCTCGCTTCATCTGGACAATCTTTTAGACCACACAAGTGCCTCTTGAATTTATCTAACTTAAAAGAGTGCTAGAGAGTCCAGCTAAAGACGGTGGCATCGGTCACGTCCTCGCAAATCCGAGAACAAACCGAAATTGCTTTCTCGCATCAAAACCAGCAAAATGCTGAACAAATAGGATTCTGCCACTGAGTGTGACTGGTTGGCTTCTGGGTTGCATTAGTGTTGTTAGATTGTTCTTGGTGTTGTTTCTTTTCTTTCAAAAAATAATATTCTTCATAGTAGGAAGTATTTCCAGAAGTGTTATCAAGAGTGATGCTTCTCTTGAAAGCTGCAATACATGCAACCAAAATTCTTAGAATCATATTCATGATAAAGATGATTTCTGCACAGTAATCTAACACAACACTGCATGCACCCAAAGAAGTCCTTATTTTAAATGTAAAATTCTACAAACTTCACATCTTTATATTTACACAGAGATTGGCTTATGTCAATATTTGAATATGTACACAACCCTAAATTTCTTGGCATACTTTTTCCTTTTGAAGGGTATTTCTAGAATCAGAAATGTGCGATTTACCCTAATAATATATTACTACCACTAAATATCTGCACAGGATACAGTTAAATATACATTACTAACTTTGTCCTCGTAGGCAGGATAGAAGGTTGCAGTTTAACAAAGGAAGGTGTGGTCCTTTTAGTGCATCGTGAAAACACAAAATCTTGGAAGAACATAAAAATTGAGGGGAGGGTGGACACCCAGATACAATCAATTAAATAAATCCATTGTGCTTCAGCAGCACTGAGCCTTAATCTCTAGCTTGCTCATTCGCAGTTCCATGCAAACGAACAAAAATCCTGCATCCGTTCCCACGTTCCCACGTGTTCCTTCCATCTTTACCCAGCTAGCCTACACCTTAGAGGGTTTTATCCTGAGGGACCGTAAAGAGTATTTACTTGTTTGTTTGGTATCAGTGACCATTGCCTATAAAATAATGCTGATGTGTACATGTGCCCGAGGTGAGCACTCTGGTGTCTCACTACTGACATGCCCTTTGCTTGATCTTATTCTTCTTTGACGTTCTGATTTGGCAGGTGCATGATACAGACGAATGGGAGAGAGGCTGGACCTGTCTCTTCATTTTAAATATCTGCACTTCTAACAAATGATTCAAGGTGTTCTGAAAGCATTCGAGGGAACTGAGAAAATAATGCTTTTAAGTTTAGGGAATTTGCTTTTAAAGGTGGCGGGGGCTGGGGGGGGTGGCGGGAGGCGGCGAGATGCAAAACACAAATATTGACCAGCAAAGAAAATCGTGGCAGTTTTGAAACGATTTCGAGACAGACGGAAGTGTGGATGTTGGAGAGCCGCCTCGGGTAAAGTCTCTCCACGGGATTCTTTCATTTTCTTTACTTTGTGCCTTCCCGTCCTGCTCGGTACCTCCCTGCAGAACCCCGAGGAACCACCACCAAGTACTTTCCTCTCCCTTCTTGTTTTGCAACTTGTTTCCAGTCCCTACAAACCGGATGAGACAGAGACGCAAACAACACTCTTTCTAGCCACTTTTCAGCTCCTAACTCCGAATGCGCCTTGCTTCAGCTTAATTTGCAAAAGGGATCTCAAGGGACTGCCCTGCGAGCTGCCGGGGTCCGGGTCCACCGGCCCTCTGCCCTGCACTCTCCTGGGGCTGCTGGCTTCGCCACGTGGACGGGAGGGTGGGCCTGAGCACCGGGAGGAGCCGAGAGGGAGGCCGACCGGCCATTCGGAGCAAGGTTCCTCCGAAGCCCGTAGCCCTTGACCTCTTTTTCCTACTGAACAGCCGGGAGAATCTAGAGGACCTGGCCCCATGTCCCCACAACGCCCCTAGCGCAGGGCAGGGGTCATGGAGATGTCAGCGCGGCCCCTGCGCTCGGGGGACAGCGAGTCGGCGGCACCCTGGCTCGGCTCGCTGCCCTGCCACCTGTCTGGGCGACCGCGAAAAAGAAGAGCCGCGCCAGGGCCCAGAGCCCGTTCGTCACACGTCCTCAAAGTTCCTGCCCCGTGCCCTTCTCGGTGTTTCCTCGGCGAGCCGCCTCCACAATCCTGCGACGTCCTGTCCCCCACTCTGCGGCGTCGGTCTGGGACCCACCACGCTCGCCCAGCACGCGCCCACTGCCCGCCGCCCACGCCCGCTCCGTCCTCGAACCGAATGGATGCGTTTAAACCCATTTACTGTGCGAGGCAGCTCTCAGGGGCCATTGCCGAGCGCTGCCCCGCAGCACCAGAGCTGCCCGCGTCCCGAGTTTCGGGCCCCGCGGCCGGGCAGCGCGGGGCGATCGTCCCATCTCCCGCCGCCCCCGGCGCCCCGGCCCCTGGTGAGCTGCTGAAAGGGAACGGGCTCCGGGGCGCGTGGCTCGCTAGGCCTCCCGGGGTCCGGGGCGCCCGGATTGGCCAGCTGCGCCTCGCGACCTCCATTCATTAATAAATTAGCGGCACGCTCCAGCCGAGCGCGAGCCTCCAATCACCGCGCGCAGCGGCCCGGACCGCGGCCTCGCGCGCCGGCAGCAGCTTTAGAACCGTTTTCTACTGATTAGATAAAGCGGGGGAGGGGAGGACCGGTGGCGGGCCGGGCTGGGGGAAGGGAAGGGGATGAGCGATGAGAGCGCGCTGAAAAGGAGGAGCCCGGGAGGCGCCGGCGGGGGGCGGCGGGGCCGGGGGCGCGGGGCCCGGGGGCAGGCCCGATTGTTTCCCGCGGGGTATATAAGGGGTTTTAAGGAGGGTCGTGTGCCAGACACGCAGCCACTGAACCACAAGCAGCTTCGCTTTAACTGCACTGCCCGGGGGTCGCGTGCCGGGAGCGGCCGGCGGGGGCTGAGTGACAGACGAACACGCACCGCCAGCGCACGCAGGGACCGCGCGGGAGGAGCGCGAGCCAGGTAAGGGTCCGCGCGGCGGCTCCAGGCCGGACCGCCCTTCCCGCAGTCCGGCGACGCGTCCGAACGCCCTTGGCTCGCGCTCACCTTTGTCCGGAGAACCGCAGTCCCCTCCCGGGCGGACACGGAACCGGGCGGGCTGGCGGCGGGGAACCCCCAGCCTCCCAGCTGGGCTCGTCCGGGCGCGCGCCGGAGCGCGCGGCCCGGCGCCTCCGCTGCCTGGTGACACCGCGTTCGGTCCCCTCCCTCCCTGCTCTCCGCTAGGATGTTCGTCCAGTCCGAGGCCTCGGAGGTGAAGGGGGACGAGGACGTGCTGACCACGCCGTCGTCCAGCGCCGACGAGGACGAGGAGCCGGGCGCGTCTGGCGGGG
>NW_011889063.1:226789-228942 GCF_000151845.1 Pteropus vampyrus | reverse complement strand
GCCGGGGCGGGCGTCCCGACTCCGCCGCCGCCGTCGCGCTCCCGGCTCGCGGCTCCTTTATTCAGACCCGCTCTGAGTTGTCGAGCATGGGGGGCCGCTGACCGTCCAAGACGACGGTAGACCTTGGGGGGCGCTTCTTGAGGATACAAAGACGCTGGGAAGAGGTGGAGGTGACGCGACGCCCCACCCCTAACCCCCGTAGCTCGCGGACTCTGCGGTTGGAGGAAGTCGCCGCGGCCCCTCCGCCTCGCTCCTGCGTAGAGAGGTTAAGGTCCAGTAGAAAGAAGCGTCTTAGCATGTGAATGGCGTTACCGGTAACGGCGTCGCCCCAGGCCCGCGGGCGGCATCTGCTTTATTCCCACTGCTGTCTGCGGCTGTGGGAACTTCACCTGTCAAACCAAACTTCCCTCTGACGCGCACTTTGCTCTGTTTCCCAGGTTCGTCACAATGCCCATTGTCCCGTCCTTCTCTGTCCTTTCTCCTCTCCATTTTGCCATCTGTCTCTCATGATTTATAAGGGGAAAGAAGGTGTTTTGTTAGAGGGCCAGGTTAGAAGTCATTGCATAATTTGTAGGCTTTGTACTGGCTGAATGCAGGCGTGGAGATCGAGGCCGAACCCTCTATCAAAAGGAAAAATGTGGAGGAAAAGGGGAAGGGGGGGAGGGATCGCTTCATGCATTATTTATCTCGACCTCGTAGGGGAGAGGGAACTCCCCCATTCTTTCAAGAGAATCGAAATAAATCAACAGACTGAAAACCTCAGCAGACACGGCACACCACCCGGATCAGCCACACGTGTTCCCTTCTATTTATTATAAAGAAAATTTCCATGGGAAAAGTATGTATTTTTTGTATATTCTACAGAGTTTATTCTAGTATGTATTTACCTCTTGAAAGACAAGAAAATTGTTCTTGTTATTAAACTATAAATAAAATGTCTAATTTTCATAATTTTTGTGTGTTGCGTCGTAACTTTTTCCTGCTCGTGTGGTTTTCAGAAGAATGAATTGTTTTTCTGAAATTTCCCCTCTATCAAACTAAGTAGAGTGCCTGTGTTCTTCACCAATATTTCTGTGCAGAATTTCACTGGCACATAAGGGATAAGGAATCGCAAGAAGCTGAATTATATTTGAGACACTAACACTTACGTAAGAGTGTAACTCTCACTTCGCCAAAACTTGATTTTTAAGAATCAGTTTCGGAGGAAACAATACTAGTTTAAAAAGGGGGAGGGATTTAAACGATAATAAAGAGACGAAGAGCTCCAACTTTAGAAACCCTGATTTTAAAAAATAGCGAAGTTGAAATCTCCTGGTGGAGCGTGAAGCGGTTTGGTTCTTACACGCAACTTCCTTGAGCTTCAGTCACCATCTGTAAGCTGAAGGCGCTTAACAGAAGGCGCGGGGGCTCCCTCCAGCTCTAACACCTGCGACGTGACTGAGCCTCTGCAAGCTCATCACTGGAAGCTGATTTAGTATTAGCCATTCTAACGAGCTAGTTGGTTTGAAAAGCGAACTTCCGGAGAAAAAAAAATATTCAATGAGCTGAAAGAATAGCTCAGCTTTCCAATCTTTGTGAAAATAATTACGTAGTCAAGACTCCTTCAAAGAGAAGGCAAAAATGGTGTCCTAATCTCCAAGATACTAACTGGAGACCTTACACCTCCACCTCCAAAGCAGAAATAAATGCCCTTTGACCGCCTTTGGCCAAAGATGACCAAGCGAAGGCGGGCCACATTTTAGGTTTAAGCCCCTGGACGGGGTGTCCATGACAACACAAGCTAAAGATAAATCACGGCAGCCAAGAGGAGTCGGTTGTTCGCAGGCTCCGCGCCCTGTAACTTCCTATCTGCTTCTGGTTTGGGGTAACCCCCTCCACTCCTGTGCAAGGCGACCTGCCGCGACATTTCTGTGAGACGCCCTCTCTGTCCACGTGGAAAATTTTTAGTGTTTGATGTCTCAGTAACTCCTTTTTTATCCATGGAGGAACCCGCCCCGCGTGCGTGGGGTTTCGCGGCTGGCGGTGAGCGGCCGGTGGGAAGCCCCTCCCGACGTGCAGACGTGCTGCCCTCAGCCCGTCTCGATGGAGCGATGTTTCTCTTCTGTCCACACGCGTGTCACTCGTGGCTACACAGCCAGGCGAGCAAGCAAGGC
>NW_011889063.1:221178-225689 GCF_000151845.1 Pteropus vampyrus | reverse complement strand
GCCCAGCGCCTGGGGCCTGGGGCATCACACAGGAAGCAAAGGACAGAAACCTGTCACCTCCTTTATTTGATGACAAACTTTATTCGAAGTCCACGTGGAATGGGAATAGGAACCATCAAAATAAGCAGAGAACTAGGGCTGGTCCCCGTGGCAGCAGCTTGCCCCAAAGCCTACATCCTTGTGACAAAGGCACCTTCCTCTCCACATGTGTCCGTGGTCCCTTGGTGCGTTGTGTTGGCAAACACGCTTCTCTGCGCGGTCCGGCCCCGGGGCGGCTCTGTGACTTGGGTGGATGGGTGGGTTAGGGGGTCATTGCCTCCTCCAGGTAAGAGCAGCAGCCAGAGCAGCAGCCAGAGCCAGTTCAGTGCCAGGTGACAGGACAGGAACCAGAAGCTGCTTTGCTTTCTTCCTGCAAGAGATAAATCTTGCTATGCGCTGAGACCATTTAAAAATGAGGTTCCAGACACACCTTTAATTTGATTTTCTATTTTTTAACCTTTCACTTCTACTGAAACACCACATGCAAACGAATAGGAGAAGAGCGATGCACTGTGAGGACACGACGAGCTTATTTTCTTGCCTTAGTTTCCAGATAATTTTGGAAAAGAAATCAAATGGGATGGACCCGAACCACCCTTTTGAAACCAGGTGGTGGGAAGTCCAGCCACAAGCCTTAGATGGTGTCGTATTAACACATCGATGCCGCTCTCAGGTTGTCGTGCCCACAGTGGTCACAGGTTTTGAATCAAAGCTGTCTATGCTGAGATTTTTCTCTTAACTCTGAAAATCACCATGGCAGCAGCTCAGAGATAGACCCGGAAGAGAACATGACTTTGCTGGTAGAGCAGTAAAGTAGCTCAGAGGTCCCAGGTTCGAGTCCAGTGTTTCTCTTGGATCACGAGGGACGAGGCCGCCACACCTGCAGGATGCAGGACGCGTGCTCAGGCCAGCTTTGCAGTGGGGTGCTCGTCGGCCTCAGAAAGACCGTAGTGAAAGATGACTTTTATTTTTCCGTGAGCAAATAATTAAAAAAGGGTTTCAGTTCTCCTGAAGCAGAACTGTTCCAGAACCTCAGGCAATTCCGCCCCCCTACATTGAGGAGAGTTTTCTAGACTCCCTAGAGTGAGTGTTCTGGAACAAAATGGTTCTGAACCACAGCAGCTGGAGCTGAGTGGACAGGGGCACTGAGCAGCGGGCCCGCCTCACCTCACGTGACTCTGACGCTCTGGACACTGTGCCTTCCGTGGCAACGTGCAGGACACGGTAATGGTGGCAGGCTGTGATGGTGACAGCTCGTGATCAGAGCCTCCCAGTCACTGCAGCTCTGCATCTCCCCACCTAAAGGGGGCCAGTCCTGTTTCCTTCCACAGCTGTCCATTCTCACCCAGCGAAACAGGTGACACCAGCAGATCTCTGACACAGGAGCCTCACGAACGTCAGGCCCAAGCTCCCATTTCCACCGTGGACTTTCATGTTCTAGAGGTTTTCTTAGCACATCGAAGGTCCGAAGTCTCGCGACCACACTGAACAGGCAGCTAGCTGCCACCCCACTGTGCAGCGTCCTCACTCTGTCCCTCAGAACCCGAGACGTTCGCAGCTGTCACCTTGAGCATGTGTCAGCGCTGTCTTGTCCTGACTGGGCCTCGCCCACACAGGAGGCCATATTCCTGTGTGTTCAGGGGACACAGTCACATTGTTGCTGGCTTGGCACTACCATGCTACCCTTATTCAAGGCCTGTGACTTCACTTCATGCCACCTGGCAGAACCTGGTGCTGTTGGGGACGGTCCTAGTCTCCCGGTGTGGGACACTCCCGCCCTGCTGGGCCCTCCAGCTGGGAGCATCACTGGTCTCCCCCGCCTCTTCGCCGGACTCGGCTGGGCTTCTGAGTGACCATGTGAAGAGCAGTGTCCTTATGAGTCACCTAAACTCACGGTGGATGTTTCCTGAGGGAGGACAAATTTGTGACTTAAAAGCCACTAAGATTTGGTGATTGTTATGGCAGCGTGACATCTCACACTAATTCATATGGACGCGTGTTTATTTGAGGACCATATAAATACCTGGTAGCAGGAAAAAGGCTTATAACTAACCAAAGCTTAGTTCACCTCTGAAAAGTTTGAAGATTCTGTTATAAAAGCCACTTTTATTTTTATTTTTGGTTATGCTATAAAGCTTTAATGCCTCGAAGTCTATAGCCATCCTAAAAATGGTTTTAAAAAATCATCATAATCATTTTTACGTTTACTGTTCAGTAAAGTATGTTCACATTGTCAAGCATTGGGTCTCTGGACTGTTTCCACACTGAAACGCTACACCCTTCTAGCAACTTCCATACCCCCTTCCCCGCCCTCACTTCATCCTCACTCCACCCCACCCCCTGCCCTCCCGTCCCGCCAACCACTGTGCTTCTGTTTCCATGAATTCTGCCTTACAGACCTTACCTGAGAAACGGTATTTTCCATAACGTCCTTGTCACCATTTTTCTCTCTCATTTTAATAAACTTTACCTGTTTCTCCACACCGCGGACGTAGCCGTAAGCGTGGACGAGTGTCTGATTCACCCCACAGCGCATCTGCGTCGTGGGGGGCCTTAGAACGGCGGGGGGCGGGGGGCGTCAGTGGGGCGTCACTGGCCGCCCGGGCGCCAGGCAGGCTGTGTTCTTGCGAGACCCCCGCCGGCGACCGCTTCTGCCCTGTTGCATCCAGAACGTGGTCAGGGGGCTGGAGGGGCTCCGGGGGCTGGTCAGAAGGGTAGATGGATTCTTGGCACCCGCCGGTCCTGTCGTGCCCGAGCTGTAGGGGACAGTGCGGTTCAAGTGCGCAGGTAACTGAGGCGCCGCGGTCGCCGCCGTGGGCCGCTGCAGCCTGGGGGGCTGGGCACCGGGTCCAGGCGACGGGCTGAGCTCGTGGCGCGAGGCCGCGTTGGTGCCGAGCGGCCTTGCGACCGTGAGTGCCAGGCGGCGGGGAGGCTAGATATTACCTTCCAGCGCTGATTTTCAAAGTTTTTATAAAATATGATCGTTTGCTTCAGAAACAGTTGGACAAACCCTGCCAGGCTTATGCATGTTTTCAGGAAGGCTGACTTTTAAAAGAGCTGTATTGATTTTCAAAACTAGATGGAAAACTACATTTTAAGTTGGCTTTTTAACTGCGCCTTTAAAAATGGACACCGAGGGCTGGGGGAGGCCACCGCCCGTCCCGCCGGCTGCCCTCGCCGCTGACGCGCGGCCGCAGTGCCCTGGAATCCAGTCCCCGCCTGTGCCGAACGAAGAGCTAGTCATTTGAGGTGGGGAAGAAGAGCAAACTTTTAAAAAAGATTTGTAAAACCTTCGTAAAAACGTTTTCAGCTGCTCTCAGGCGGAGGACGGCTTTTCTTTTACTCGGTCTTGTGTCCCTTCATCTGCCTCTTTCCCCGCCAGCGACACAGGTGTCTCTGACCGGGCGTCACCACTCTGTACACAGCACACGAGTAATTGAAAGTTGTTCTTCTGGGGGGGGGGGAACAGATTAAGCCTCAGCCCCCCACCCCCACCCCCCCGTGAATAGCTCCGCTCTCCCCTTTTTAATAAAGAAGAGTCGGACTGGACCACTGCCGATGGCATATTTACCTTCATGAGCTAAAAAAGAAGAAGAAAGAAAAGAAAAAAGTTAATTACTGCTCGGAGCAAGTGAGCCTGGCTGTCCTGAGCTGTCTTTTATTAGTCGTCCCTTCATTAATTTCCCTCCCTGGATTTGCAGCTAATAGCTGCCCGCTCCCGGTCCCCTCAAAGCCGCATCTGTGCCATTGAGCAGAAAAGCAGGAGCCTGGCCAAGGGGGCCGGGGCCGGGGAGGGAGCCGCTCTTTACAAATCAACGCTTATTAACACGATGGGCTGGTTTGCTGGGGCTGGGGGCGCGGAGAGCGGCGCGTCTGCGTCTGCGTCAGCGGGGCCAGCCCGTGTGGCTCGCAGCAGGAGCCAGAGTCCCAGCATCAGCACAGGGCAGCACCTCTGTTCAGAGGCGGCTGGGCTGGGCTGGGCTGCTCTGCCGCTGAACCCCACGAAACGCAGCCAGAGCACCCACCCTGTAGGGAGCAGACTCGGCTCTCCCCAGGCGATGCGGGGGACTCCGAGAGCCAAGTCACAAGGTCCTGCTTCCTTCGTCAGCTTACAGCTTGTCCTTAGACCCCAGTTTCCTTAGAGACTTTTCACTCTCGTTCCAGGCGTGAAACGGGGGAGAGGCGCCGTGAGCGTTCGGGGATGCACGGCCACCTTTGTTTTTCCCACACTTGTCACGACGACGAGTGTGCCCTCTTGCTCACTTGCTTTGGTCGCACTGCTCCTCCTGAGACAGAGCAGTCCCAGCTTTGTCCTGCGTGGCCGGGAAGGGGTAAAGTGCCCATGGTATCTTGATAAATGAAGCACCAGGTTGCAGAGCACTGTACACGGTCGCCCAACTCTAATAAAAGCATCCACATATTTTATCTGTAGCCACATGTTCTTGTGAGCCTGGAAAACGTGACAGGGCACA